>NW_006408829.1:1945374-1953922 GCF_000296735.1 Chrysochloris asiatica
GGGCACATTCTGCAAGCCTGCCTCCTGGCTGCCAACACACAACCTTTCTCTTTCTCTTTCAATGAGTCTAGAGTCTTCAACTGCTCTATCTCTCCATGTCTGGTGTTGCTTCTAATGAGTCTAGAGTCTTCAACTGCTCTATCTCTCCATGTCTGGTGTTGCTGCTTCTCTGGATAAGGTCCCACATTCCATTCATGCTCTTCTTCCTTAGAGGTCCTAGGGTCCTCTGTTCTAAAAGCTAAGTGATTTTTAAGCTTGTCTATGTTGTTGTTAAGGCTCCAACTCATATTGGGTTTTTGAGGAGCTGCTGGTGGATTTGAATCACCTACATTGCAGTTCAAACTGAACTTGTGGTCCAGTGCATTAACCTGCAGCACCACACCAGGACTCCAAGTGCATCTATATACACAGAGTAATTTACAGCAAGATTACCTACATGGCCTGTCCTATTAAGTGCTCAAGCTAATGAACTTAATTACATGCTGGGAGCCACCTTCTGATGAATGAAGAAATAAATTAATGAATACACTATAAATAGCCTAGAGACACATTATTTAGTGGATAAAAGTTATACGCTTCAATCTCACCAATCTTGTCTTCTTTGCTCAAAGATACAAATAAGATTTATAGTCTGGTTAATGAGATTTTATCCATTAAGTTTTATTATTACATCATATATAATTAAATTTGTTAAGGAAGTAAATTATATTGATTTTTTTGTCTTCAATGCATGAAATATCAACAACTGTCACTTATATATAAAGATGATATAATTTAATAACACAATCTCCATTTGAAAATGTTTCAAGATGGCTTAAGGAAACTCACCTGTTCAACAGAATAAAGAAGCCAGAGGTAATTTTTAAGTATAGTTAAGTCATTTTGACCAAACTGGAGCAATAGAATAAATAAATACATATTTTAAGTCAAATCATTTACTTCTGATCTGTTAAGACAGAGAGAAAATAATCAAATATAACATTCACAATATTTTAAATAAATTATATCCAATTCCTCATAAAAATACAGTTCTTGCCCTACAATTTACTAAAAGATATTTTTCTCATGAATTTTAGCCTATCAACAGGTCTTCAATTGATAGATTTCTCTAGTAATTACATTTTCAGGATTCAGTCATCCTCAGACTTTGGTATTGTGGCCAATGAAAATGGTGACAGAGTCTGTGACCGAGAGCAAAAATGCTATGAGATACCTCTGGTGATATTCTCTGTGGATATGGGGGAATTGTTTGAAAATGAATGCTAGTTTCAGCAGATATCTAGCTATCTTTATATCTCTATCCATTGGTCAATTTTCAGTCATTTCAAGAAGTACCATATGAACAAGAACCACTGGTACCTGGAAGTTCAAGTTATACTGACGACATTGGAAAAACTTAAAGGCATTGAAAACCAAGACTTCAGCTATTGATGGAATATCAACGGAAATGTACCAACAACTGACAAAGTGCTAGAGACCCTTATTTACCAAGTCCAAGAAATTTGGAGGATAGTTACCTGGACAGTCAGTTGGAGGCACATATGTGTTTCCATCCCAAAGGTGACCCAACAAAATTTGAAAATCATCAAACAATATCATTGATATCACATGGAAGTAAAATATTCCTAAAGATAATTAAAAAATGATTGTACAGCATTTTAACAAAGATCTTCCAGAAATTCAAGAGAGATTGAGAAGAGGACACCATCATTGTTGTTGTTAGGTGCCTTCCAGTCTGTTCCAACTCATAGCGACCCTATGCACAACAGAACAAAACACTGTCCAGTCCTTACAATCTTTATTCAGCTGAGTACTTTGCTGTCACTGTGCTACTCCATATTTTAAACAACATTTATTATTATACTAACTAATGAAGACCTAGTTGTGAGCATTTTTATTTTCTTTATCTTGACGTGCAATCCATATTGGTGTCTATGTTGTTGTTGTTATGTGCCATTGAGTTGGAACCGACTCATAGCAACCCCATGCACAGCGGAACGAAACAATGTCCGATCCCGGGCCAACCTCACTACCGCTGCCACACTTGAGTCCATCAATGATGCCACCTGGCCAATCCATCTCGTTAGGGGTCTTCCTCTTTTTCTCTGACCTTCCACCTTACCCAGCATGACATCCTTCTCCAGCAACTGTTCCCTCTGGACAATATGTCCAAAGTATGAGAGACGAAGTTTAGCCATCTTGGCCTCCAAGGATTTCCAGAAAAACAAACAAATCTGTCTTAGATGAAGTACAGCCAGAATGTTCCATAGAAGCAAGGATGGCATGACTTTATCCCTCTTACTTTGGACATGTTTTCAGAAAGGACCAGTTCCTGGAGAAGAACATCCTGCTTGATATAATGGAGAGTCAGTGAAGAAGAGGAAGACCCCCTACAAGATTTGGCATTGTGGCAGCCACCAGTTCTGAGGATGGCACAGGAACAGGCATTGTTTAGGGATCCTATGAGTTGGAACTAACTAGAGAGCACTTAACAACCACAGCAATTTATCACATGGTAGTTGGCTTTCTCACTGAATAACATGGGTTAAGTAGAATAGATTACTGAAGGAAAAGGTGAGAATTTATTTGAAATTTATCAGGCAAGAATAGAGAAAGACCTGACCCTAGGTACCTGAGAGTGTAATTTAGAGAAACCAGTAGGTCAAATGGATTTGGCTAAGAACAATCGTCAAAGATCCCACATAGTTTGTTGTTTACTGCCCTTGAGTCTGTTCTGACTCATAGAGACCCTGTATAGAATTTCTGAGGAGCAGCTGGTGAGTTTTAATTGCCAACCTTGAGGTTCAAACTGATCACGCAGCCCTTTGCTTATCCTACAGCATCAAGTTTGGTACCTTCATTAAGCACAAGTTCACAAGTTTCTATAATTTGGTGGGAGGACTGGTTTCAGTATGATTGATAAACAACTCAGAAAAACATATTTGTACCTTATTGACTGTGCTTTGAGTAAGTGCAGCTGATAATGTAGGTCTGAATTGTAAAAATAACATTAGCCTTGGTTTCTAAGCAGTAGGACATATAACCCTTCAACACCCATCTAACACCTGATGGCAGCATCAAGAGCAATGGACTGATCAGTGTTTCTGGTTTTCTTTGCACTTGACCTTTGGAAGTGGACTAATCTCAGTCTTCTTCCCCATGTTAATCAAACCCTCAGACTTGTTGGATAATTTATCGAGGGGGAGAAGGCATTAAAGACCTTATTATGGACTTCAAGTTAGTAAAAAGAGTGGTCTTCCCAAACAATTTTTTGAAAATTATAAGAAGTGTGACTATATTTTTCCTCAGACTGATTAAGCAAGTAATAACAATTCCATGTGATTTTGTCCTCACATTGTGATCAGTCAAGTGGAGCCAGAACTTAAACTTGCCTGTTGACTTTTGCTATGTACGCATGAAAAGAAGTAGGCCAGATAACCAGCTAGCTAACTGTGTACAGCTCTGTGAGACTAACCAAATCGTATCCTATACAAAGTACATCTAGCCAATGCTTCTATCAGAGAAAGAAATAGAAGGAGAGAGAACAAGAATAAGAAGAGCTTATATTATCTTCGAAATGAAAATTGTCATCCTGTTTCTATAGTCAAAGTGGCTTTAATTGAACGTTTAATGAAGTATCTTGGAAAAGCCATCATTTTATTTAATAATATCTGATGGCTATGTCTACTCAAAGTATTTAACTCATGGTAATAAAAATCACAAGCATATTGCATACTTGTCAATTCCCTTTTACCAGTTGTGTAAACCTTCCACCAATGACATTACCAAATACAATATTCAACATTCGAGGGTAAAAAAATGTTTTTCAGTTAGTGCTAAAATAAAAAATGAAATCTGCTTTTCAAGATAACAATAATAATCTAGGAAAGACGCTTTCTTTGAAAGTCTGATTTCCATTCATTCATTCTCTCTTTTATTTATTTCTTTAACAAACATTTAGTACTGACTATGTGATGCTGTGGATTAATGTGCTGGATTGCAAAGTTGGTTTGAACCACAAGGTTGGCAGTTCAAGCTCACCAGCCACTCCTTGGTAACCCTATATAGGGTTTTTATGGATCAAAATGGACTCTACAGTACTTAACAACAACATGTGACAATCATTTTCTATGGGTGAAACATAGTCCCCAACCTCTCAAAGTGCCCATTATTGGAAGAGAAAGATATGTAAGCAATAGTTTCCCAAATTATAACTCAGTTCAACTTAGTAAGGTAGAACAGAACTGCCCCACAGGATCAGGATACTAAAGATAGTATGGATGAAGAGTGAAGTGTTTAACCTGTAGGAGGGTAAGGAAGATTTCTATAAGAGGTGAGCTGAGTCTTGAAGAAAGAGGGAAAGGTATGTGTCAAAATGAGTTCCAAGTTTCACACTTGGTATCCCATGAATCATTGTGCCATTAACTAAGATGTTGTTGTTGTGAAGTATCATAGAATCAGTTCAGACTCATAGCAACCCTATTTAGGATTTCTGAGGAGTGGCTGATGGGTTTGAACTGCCGACCTTGTGGTTAGCAGTCCAGGTCTTATCCTACAGCACCACATGAAGACTAAGATAGAGAAAGAAAATAAATTGGAGGACTTGTTTCTGGGAGAAGACGAGGAGTTCAGTCTTGAAGCTGCACCTTAATGCTGCTGCCCTGTCTTGAATCATAGTGTGGTGGTTTCAATTCTGCTGACCCATGTTCGTATCTGGACTCTTCTCCTCAATGATGTCTTATCTTGGACAACTGTCTTAAACTCCCAGAGCCATGATTATCTCATCCTTTAAACAGAGTCAAGAATAAACATCTCTTAGAGTATTGGGAATCTCTGGCTATACAATTAACTATACAAATAGTTAATGTACTAAGCTGCTAACTGAAAAATTGGAGGTGCAAGTCCACCCACAGATGCCTCAGAAAAAAAATCTGGCAATTTATTTCTGAAAATCAACCACCGAAAAATGTATGAAGCAAAGTTCTACTCTGACACACATGGGGTTGCTATAAACTGGAAAGACATCAAAGGCAATTGTTGCTATTGTTGTTTTCCTTGGGTTATTGGGATTAAAATGTACAATAGCAAATGAATTTATAACCATTTTCATGATCTCATCACAGACCTCTAAGAGGCCATTCTGGACCCAAATTGACTGACGTAACCCAAAGAATGAGTTCTTCCATTTCCTGCAATCCCCACCTCACATGCCATGTTGACTGATTTCCTAGCACCTTATTCCCAGCATGCTTCATACTCCTATTTCATTGTTGTCATTGAACCTTAAGAGAGACAATGAAATAAAAATAAGAATGCATACTGTCTTCCCTGTTTAAATGTGTCTCACCTGTTTGGACCACACCTTGCTGAGGGATTGAGTGTTTACAACTACGAACTTTGTCCTAACTTCCTGCATTCTTCATTCCACTGTCCTCCAAGAGGAATAATGTCCCCCACAGTCTTGGAGTGAAGCCAGGATACACAGTAATGTCATTCTGCTGGACTGCTCACGTGCATTGGAGGATGACAGCTGGATCCTAGACAGCTGGTATATGGCAAGATGAAGTGGGATAATCACAAGCTGGGAGGGAAGAGGAAATGCTTTAAGTAGTCACTGAAGCACAACCACGAGAAACACAGAAAAACTGGATACAATTAGGCAACTCAAGCTGACAAGCAGCTATCAGGAACACAACTTTTCGTTTTAAACAACGGCATCAGGCTAGATAGACTACGATCACAAACAGCAAAACATCCTTCAGATATCAGTGGTCAGCTGTAATTAAAGCACATTTCCTATGTGTTAAATGTAGCAAGGATGGCTAGATAATTGGAGGTATTTTTGGCAATACACTCATCCAGATTGTAGTGCCTCCTCTTTAAGAGGGACTGCATATATGTGATTGCTCCCTTAATCACTCTATTTTATAAGGCATTAAGAATGAGGCTTTCTAGCCATTTTTCATTCAAATAAAAGGACTTCAGCAGTCACAAGTCTAAGGAATGAAACACATGAGGTTGGTGAGCTGGGATGTTGTTTCAAACAAGGGACAACCTATAGGTTAATAACTCCAGAGGTAATGTACTAGAGCAAAAAGAGACAGAGACAGATTAAAATCCCCTCTGCAACAAGGTGAGAATTGACTTCCTAACCTATAAAATCTTTCATAATTTTCTAAAATAATGCACTGTGTATTTATTCATGGTGGTGGTGGTGTGCCGTGGAGTCAGTTCCAACTCCCAGCAACCCTGCATAGGGTTTCCAAGGCTGTAAATCTTCACAGGAGCAGAATGCCTCATTTGTCTCCTGCTGAATGGCTCGTAGTTTCGAACTGCTGATGTTAAGGTTAGCAGCCCAACTTGTAAACCACTATGCTGCCAGAATTCCTTGTATTCATAGTAGATGCTTTAAAAACAATTAGCTCTCTACACATATCCCTTGATGTACTGAGGAAAAACAGTCAGCTGTGACATCGCAGGTTAATGTGCTAGACTGCAAGGTGGATTTGAACTGCAAAATCAGAAGTTCAAGGTCACCAATCGCTCCTTAGAAACCTATACAGGGTCACTGAGTCAGTACCAACTCAATTGCACTTAACTATAACAACAACAACATACATAGCATCTGTGTGCTCAGGTTTTGCTTTATAGTTAGAGATAAACTTAATGCTGGCACAACCTAAACTAGTAACTTTGTGAGTTCCCTACAAATAAGGCAAATAATTACGGTCTCCTTCTTTGAAGGAATAACCTTGTGGAATTCTCACATTTATGGTATACATTTTTTAAAAAAGTAAATTCCAAGTCACATTTCCCAGTTCAAGATCAGAAGAGGGGAAGGATTCCAAACAGGCAAGACTCTGCACCCATCCTATCTTCTCCCTCAGAGCAGTCTTATTTTGAAATGCTTCACACATTGAACACATAAGACTTTTATTTAGACAAAAGATTTCCTGGCTGCAAATAACTAAATTTGAAAACTACTCTTGTGTAATACTCAGTTTAAAAGAACACTTGGATAAAACTGAATGATGGTCAATTTTATAAACACTTGAATAAATCTGAATGAAGGTTCATTTTATAAGTCAATATGGATAGATTAAGGTGCCCTTTTGTGTGGGTAAACACTAGTCTATATGTTGCTATGAAGGTATTAACATGTGATTAACATTAAAATCAACTGACCTTATTTAAAGCATAATATACTTTGTAATAATTATGGGGTTCATCCAGTCACTTGAAAATCATAAAAGCAAAAATCCTAAGTTCCTCCATAAGAATGATGCTGCCTCAATACTGTAAGCAGAGAATCTGTTAAAATTTTAGACTACCAATTTTGGACACAAAACTGAGAAGTAAAGTGTCCAGCTTATTGATGACCTACAGATGTAGGGCTAAGGAGCTCCCACAATAAGATGAAATCTGTTTATATATATGGAGTATGGATCCCTGGTGTGGTGCTATGGGTTAAGGTTAGTATTGAACTTCAAAGTCAGTTTGAACTGCAAGGTCAGTGGTTCAAGCTCACTAGTAACCAGTCGCTTCTCAGAAACCCTATATAGGGTCGCTATGTGTTGGAACTGGCTCAATGGCACTTAACAACAACAACAATAACAATATACAAACATACACATCATTCATTCATCAGTTTCCCGTACTGTAGTGGCTGATGTGTTGCTGTGATTCTGGAAGCTATGCCACTGATATTTTAAATACCAGCAGGGTCACCCATGATGGACAGGTTTCAACAAAGATTCCAGACTGGAAGAGATTAGAAAAGAGGATAGGTGGATCACTTCTGAATGATTAGTCACTGAAAATCTTATGAATAGCAGTGGAATATTGTCTGATAAAGAGCCAGAAGATGATGTTGTTGTTAAGTGTCATTAAGTCTGTATGAACTCATAGCGACACTATGAACAAAAGAATAGAACACTACCCAGTCCTGTGCCAACCATGCAATCGTTGTTATGCTTGAGTTCATTGCTGCTGTCACTGCTATAATGCATGTCATGGGATGTCTTCCTCTTTTTCTCTGACCCTCCACTTCACCAAACATTATATCCTTTGCCAAGGAATGGTACCTTCTGATAACATGTTCGAAGTATGAGAGATGAAGTCCGGTCATTCTGACTTCCAAGGAGCATTCTGGCAGTATTTCTTCCAACACATATTGGTTTGTTTTATTGGAAGTCAATGGTACTTTCAATATTCTCCTCCAACACCATAACTCAAATGCATCAATTCTTCAACACTCTTCCTTATTCACTGTACAACTTTCACATGTATATGAGGTTATTGAAAATGCCATGGCTTGGATCAGGAACACTTTAGTCCTCAAACTGACATCTTTGCTCATCAACACTTTAAAGAGGTCTTAGTCTTGTGCATCAGATTAGCCTAATGCACTACGTCATTTGATTTCTTGACTGCTGCTTCCATGAGTGTTGCTAGTTGATCCAAACAAAATGAAGTCTTTGACAACTTTAATATTTTCTCCATTTAACTTTTTGTTGTTTATTTGTCCAGTGATGAAGATTTTTTTTTT
>NW_006408829.1:1954022-1956494 GCF_000296735.1 Chrysochloris asiatica
TACATTGAGATGCAATCCATACTGAAGGCTATGGTCTTTGATCTTCTTCAATAAGTATTTTAAGTTCCCTTCACTTTCAGCAAACAAGGTTGTTTCACTGCATGTTGCAGGTTAATGAGTCTTCCTCTAATGCTGATGCCACATTTTTCTTCATGTAATCCAGCTTCTCAGTTTATGTGCTCAGTATACAGATTGAATAAATATGGTGAAAGAATATAATGCTGGCACATACCTTTCCTAATTTTAAACCATTCAGTGTTCCTTTGTTCTGTTTGAACAATTGCCTCTTGGTCTGTGTACAAGTTCCTCATGAAAACAATCAAGAGTTCTGGAATACTCATTCTCCACAATGTTGTCCACACAAATGAAAGCCTTTGTATAGTCATAGAGCAAAGATAAACATCTTTCTGGTATTCTCTGGTTACAGCCAAGTTCCATCTGATGTCACCAATGATATCCCTCATTTCATGTTCTTGTCTGAATCCAACTTGAACCTCTAGCAGTTCTGTCAATGCATAATCCCAGATGTTTTTGAATGATCTTTATCAATGTTGTATTGTATTAATTGCATACAATATTAATCATATTGTCCAATTACTTCTGCATTCTGTTTGGTCACCTCATTTTGGAACAGGCACAAATATAGATCTCTTCCTGTCAGTTGACCAGTTAGCTGTCTTCCAAATTTCTGCGTAGATAAATGAGTGTGCCAGTGTTGCATCAGTTTGTTGAAAGATATAAATTTATAGTCCATGAATTCTCAAAGCCTTATTCTTTGCCAATGCCTTTAGTGCACATTGGACTTCTTCATGAGTACCATTGGCTGTTGTTCATATACTACCTCTTGAAATGGTTGAACATTGACCATTTCTTTTTGGTACTATAACTCTGTATTTCTTCCATCTTCTTTTTTATTTTAATGTTTTATTGTGAACCATGTAATAGTTTACATGTGAGAACATTAGCTTTACATTCATCCTATCATATATCATTTCATTGCCATGGTTACAATCTCCTCCATGCATCATCAAACAACCAAAGGGTATACCCTGCAAGCCTGGTCCCTGGTCATCAGCACACAGCCCCTCTCCCTCTCTGGGTCTAAAGTCTCTTCCATCTTCTTTTGATGCTCTCTGTATCATCCAGTGCTTTGTGCATGCTGTTGTTGTTGTTAAGTGCCTTCGAGTCTGTTCTGACCCATAGCGACCACTCTGCAGTCTGGTGCATTAACCAACAGCACCACATCAGGACACTGCTTTTCTTAGAGAATTCTACTATATTTCAAGTTGAGGCTTGAATTGTTTCCTTCAATTCCCTCAGCTAGAGAGATGCTGAGTGTGTTCTTCCTTGTTGATGTTCTAGGTTTTGCACAGTTTATTATAATATTTAACTTTGCTTGTACCTCCTCACTTCTTCCATTTGCTTTATCATCTGTATGCTTGAGAGCAAATTTCAGAGTCTCTTCTGACATCCATTTTGGTCTTTTCTTCTTAATGATCTTTTGCTTTCTTACTGCATGATGTTCTTGATGTCATCCCACAATTCATCTTGTCTTCAGTCTTTAGTGTCTAATGTGTCAATTCTGTTCTTCAGGTGATCTATAAATTCAGGTGGGAATATGTTTAAGGTCATATATTGGCTCTTGTGAACTTGTTTTAATATTCTTCAGCTTCAGCTTGAACTTGCATATGAGCAATTGATGGTCTGCTCCACAGTCTGCTTCTGGACTTGTTTTGGCTGATGATATGGAGCATTTCCACTATCTCTGGTCACAGATACAGTCAATTTGATTTCTGTGCATTCCACCTGGTGAGGTCCATGTGTATAGTCATCTTTTATGCTGTTTTAAAAAGACACTTGCAATCAGGAAGGCATTGGTCATGCAGCATTCTGTCAGACAATCTCTAGCATGGGTTCTATCTCTAAGATCATATTTTCCAACCACTGATCCTTCATCTTTGTTTCTAACTTTTGCATTCCAACCAGTAATTATCAGTACATCTTGATTGCATGTTTGATCAATTTCAGACTTAAGAAGTTTGTAGAACTCTTCAATTTCATTATCACTGGCTTTAGTGACTGCTGCATACATTTTAAAAATAACGGTGTTCACCGTAAGTGTATGGATATTATTCTATCACAGACAACATTCTACCTCATGACAGATCTTGAAATGTTCTTTTTATGATGAATGTGATGCCACTCTTCTTCAATTTATCATTCCTGGCATAGTAAACCATGTGACCATCAGATTAAAAATGGCTAATACCAGTCCATTTCTGCTCAGTAATGCCTAGGATATTGATGTTTATGCTTTCCATTTCATTTTTGACAATTTCCAATTTTTTTTTAAGTTCATACTTCACACATTCCATGTTCTGATTATTAAGAGATATTTATAGTTATTTCTCTTCATTTTGAATTGTGCTCTATCAGCAAATGAAGTCCCTAACGGCTTTATTCCATTCTCAT
>NW_006408829.1:1971162-1981674 GCF_000296735.1 Chrysochloris asiatica
CTCCTTACTACACATCCACCCAATCCACCATCTTGTTTGTTCTCCTTCATAGTTTTTGATAGCTTTGTTCAGCTAAAACCAAATCCTAAAATCAAAATGAAGTTTTAATCTCTTTGTGTCTGCATCAAATCTTAAATGATTAAAAAAAAAAAAGCAATGAGAAGAATTACCTAGATCAAAATCTTCTCAACAAGAAAGAAGTCCTTGGTGAAGCAGATGGAAAGATATATGAGAGAAGCGAAGGGCAGCCACTGTCCAATGTGTATCTCAGAGTCTAGAAAAACAGCACAAAGCTAAGAAAAATGAATTAGGGTCTCAGAATTGCAAATGACGATGAAGATTATCTGCAGAAAAGATGTAACTACATAGAACTCTATCAGTCTTAGTTTACATAAAAAAGAGATAGATTATGAAAGGTAAAGTGTTTAAACCAGGAATTACATAAATCTGGAATAGTGAAAATTAAGTTAACATTCAGAATAAACAAAGGTTTATACAAGATACAAAAATTAAGAAAATTCAATTTAATATTTGAAGATGGAACAAGATCAAGGAAAACATTTGTTGTTAGGTTTCATTGAGTTGATTCAACTCTCAGTTACCTGCATACGGTTTCCCAAAGAGTGGTTGGTGAGTTTGAACTGCTGACCATGCAGTTTTTACTGCCTTTGTGGTCCCATGCTTATCCTATAGCACCACACCAGAACTCCAACATAGACATAGTCTTTTGTAATGTATGATACAACGTTGGGTGGATAAATAAAGAATTTTGTTGCCATTTCATTTACATTTCTCTATTAAAAAAGTGATGATTATTAAGTAAAGTCCAAATTTGAGAGTAAAAAGAAAAAAAATCTGAAGTCTATAATGGTGGTGGCTGGTGGCTGCTTGCCATGGAATCCATTCCCACACATAGGGGCCCTGTATCAGGGTTTCCGAGGCTATAAATCCTTACAGGAGCAGAACACCTCATCTTTCTCCTGCAGAACAGCTAGTAGTTTCAAACTGCTGACCCTGAGGTTCACAGCCCAATTCGTAACCACTACACTACCAGAGCTCCTTGAATAGGGGAGCAAAATTTTAAAACCCTACCTTGTTGTGTTGTTAGGTACTGTTGAGTTGGTTCCAACTCAAGCAACTTTATATAAAAGAGAAAGAAACACTGCGTGGTTTCTGTGCCTTCCTCACAACTGTTTTGTGTGAGCCCATTGTTGCAGCCAGAGTCCTGGTGTGGTGCTGTGGGTTAAAGCACCAGACTGCAAACCCATTTAAATTGCAAAGTCGGCAGTTCAAGCTCACCAGCTGCTCCTCGGAAACCCTCTACAGGGTTGCTATGGGTTGGAACCGACTCGATGGTACTTAACAACAATTGTGGCAGTTACTGTGTCAATCCATCTCATTGAAACTTTTCCTCTTTTTCACTGAATTTCTACTTCAGTAAGCATGATATCCTTCATCAGGGACTGGTTCCTCCTCTTAACATGTTCAAAGTCTGACCAGCCTCACTTCGAACAAGGATTCTAGTTGTACTTCTTCTAAAACAAATTTGTTTTTTCATCTGGCAGTTCATGGTATAATTCAAGAGTATAAACTCTTCTTTGGTCTTTCTTACTCATTGTCCAGCTTTTGCATTCAGGTTGTTGTGTTATGTATCATTGTTGCTATTTGTTGTTGCTAAGTGCCATCAAGTCAGTTCCAACCCGTAGCGACCTTGTGTAGGGTTTCAGAGGAGTGGGCTGTGAACTTGAACCACTGATTCTGCAGTTCAAACTGACTTTGTAGTCCAGTGCATTAACTCACAACACCACACCAGGACTCCATTATGTTCCATTGTTATTGTTGCTATTAAGTGTCCGTCAAGTTGGTTCCAACCCATAGCAAACCTGTTTAGGGTTTTTGAGGAGCAACTGGTGAGCTTGAACTACTGACCTTGCAGTTCAAACTGCTTTGCAGTCTGGCCATTAACCCACAGCACCACATCTATGGCTTGTATCAGACTCATCTTGGTTTTCAAATACCTTAATGTCAAGCAAGTATCCTTGATCCCGATGAACTTTAAATTCCTGTTTAAAAAGAACATGCCATTAGAATATCTATAGGAGTCCTGGTGTGGCAGTGTAGGATAAGCATTGGACTTAAAAATCAGTTTGTCCATCAAGTTCAAACTCATTAGCCACTCCTCAGAAACTCTAAACAAGGTCGCTATGAGTCACAACCAACTTAATGGTACTTAACAGTTACAACATAGGAAAGCTGAAGACCTTTTAGGAAATCCAAAAATCCTTCTCATTTTAAAAATAAGAGAAGGTAGAGGTGGCAGATAACAGATCTTCATTTTATAAATTTTTGTTTCCTGTTTAAAGGCATAACTTGAATCAATTCCCAAAGTTCACATTTTATGACATTGGTTATAACTCAATACAGAACTGCGTCAGTTAGCTCCAATTTTCCCTTTATGTTTTTTCTCTTGGAGTAGTGTCCACAGCCACTTGAAATATTGCAGATGAATTCATAAGGTAACAGATGATTGAAAGTCGTTCAGGTCCTGATGTTTACATGATGCTTTCATCACCTACTTTCAAGCTGTTTTATGAATATCTATGCAGAAAAGCAGAACCCTGGAGTGGCACAAATGGTTGAACTCTCATTTGAAATGGAAATGTTTACCTCAGACCCGTTTCACCATTATTGGAAAAGATCATTTGTATTCTAGATTTTATAGGTTCCCCGGAAAAAGGAGACAAAGACAGGCAGGCAATTTCTTTGATCTATGTTTATTGAACAGAATTCCATGTTATTTTGCTATAGACTGAATTGTGTGCCCAAAACAGAAGCCTGATCTCTGTATGTATGAATGTAATGTTGTTTGGAAATAGAGTTTGTGTTTTGGTAAGAGTTAATTAAAGGAGATCATACTGGAATCCAGTGATTCCTAATCTCTTTTGGATGGTGTTGTATAAAATGAAAGAATAGAGAGACACACAGGAGAAAGACAGACATTAGGTGTTGATAGAAATGTATGTATTTATAGGAAGCAAAGGAATGTCACAGATTGCCAGCATCCATCAAAACCCAGGAGAGAACCATGGAAGAGGTCCTTTCTCAAAATCCCTAGAAGGAATAAACATTGAGAACTTGGTTTATACTTGTAGCCTCCAGAGCTATGAGAAAGTAATTATTTGTTCTTTAAAGCCACCCACTCTATGGCATTTTGCTACAGCAACCTTAGGAAACTAAGGCATATTTTAATGGTTACTAAATGTGGTTATTGCAAAGAGTATACCCAGAAAAGCATGCTGAAATAAACTGAGTAACTCAGAGTTTTAGCTCAATAAGAATAGAATTATTCTTGGTTTAAAGCCTGAACTTTGGTGTTTAGACAGGGCTGGCTGCAAATGCTGCTCCTTTACTTACCAGGTATATAACTTAGTGACATTATTCATTCTAATGCATAATTCCCTCATCTGTATAACACGGTTATTAAAATATCTATAAGATAGAAATTATATAATACATCAATATACTTGGCTGTTTGCTTCCCACATAATAAACACCTAAGCAATGGTAGTTGTTATTTTTAGGATTATCAAGGTCCTAAATTATTTTGGGGTTAACCTCATATGTACAGAGAGCAGGCTTTATGGTTTAATATGAGGAAACCCTGTACAGGGTCACTATGGGTCGGAACCGACTTGACGGCACTTAACAACAACATGTCTATTGATAAACTTTTTCATTCTTCCATAGGCCCTAAGGCAATGAATTTACTATACCTAGCTTATTAATAAGCTGGATTCAACAGAATACAAGGGTAAAGCAACTTTTGTTTTCTTTTTTGCCACTATTTGTTTGAACCACTCTCTCAACTCATTCTTTCTCTGCCACTGACTGAATACTGGCCAGGTCTCATAGCTATTCTGATTACTAATAAATAAGTAAAGAAATCACTATTGAATAAGTAAGAGTCTAATAGTTCAGTAACCACATAACTCCATCTCACAGTCAATTTAAATCTCCATTGTGCCCACAAATCTCCTTTAAGTTTGCAAGTCTACATGTGTGGAGGGTGGGCACTGACTCTTTCTCTTATTTCCTCTTCTTGATCTTCATTAAACATTGCCTAAGGAAAGGAAAAGTTAAACTAATATTTGTTGTTTGCTGTTGTAAATTGCCTTTTAGTCAGTTCTGACTTGTAGCAACCCTGTATAGGGTTTCCAAGAATGCAAATTTTGCAGGAGCAGAAAGCCTCATCTTTTCTCCCTCAGGGAAGCTGTTGGGCTTCAACTAATGACCACGTGGTTCCAAGTCCAGTGGTTATCCTATAGAGCTACCATGCTCTCCAAGCTAATATTAGCTTCCAGCACATTAATTCAAGTTAGCTTGTCAAATTAGCTCTCAACTTCTAAATTCTCTATGGCAGCTACAGCTGAGATCATAGATTCTCTCTAGTTGTGGGTACAATTGTGCCCATTTTAGCAAGGAGAGAAATGGTTGGCCTTCATTCCTATCAGTCTAACTTCTCTTTCTGCACCAACCTTTCAGACTGGTATTCCCGGGATAATCAGGGAGTGGGATGGGCGGGTTTGTGACCATGTGTCATCCACAGCACTGTATACATAATTTGCAAGATCTATGCAAAATGAAAGTGTGGGCTGCTATTAAGACTTTCAAAATAGTAACAGTAAAGCATCAAACCAAGTATGGGTCTCTTCTGAATACAGGATCTTGCACAAGCTGTCCACCCATGAAGCCAGTCCTGTTTATGAAACAAATCCAGGATGAGAGTTTGACAGGATTTGCTGTTTGATTTATGTCTGTTTACAGGCAGAGAGTGGAAACTAAGAACAAAGTCCAGAATAAGAAGGAGATTCCAGAAGAAGGGACTTAAAGATTCCTAGAAAGGGTTTTATGAGGCACTGAGACGGTGATAAAATCATTGTGCATCATGCTATCATAAGCCAGTGGGCAGGGTCTGGGATTACTCTGGGCACCATGTGCAAAGGGAGGACCAGCTCCCTCTAGAGTTTGCTGTATATCCCAGTCAGTTGTTGAGTTTCCCTTCCTAGCACTCTAATTCCCTGTGGGCACAGGTTCCTTGATCAAAGTCTCAGTAAACTTTGTGCATACATGAGGACATATCAAAAAGGAAAATGGAATATGGAAAACTGATGACATACAAAAAAAGAAAGGTCCACAAATGACCTATTAATTATTGTTATTATTTTGAAGGGAAGCAGGAGAAAGTAATAAGAGTTAGGACCATGGCGAGCTCTAGGATTGGCCTAAGACTTTGTTTAGTGTTAGGGCTAGGGTTAGGACTATGGTTACTGTTAGATATTGGGGTTGAACTAGGACTAGGGATAGGGCTTGGTCTAGTTTTGGAGTTACAGTTATGTTTATCTTTATTTAGCTAGTTTATTATTTTTTTCTTGAAATCGACTTGATTTCCTCTTCATTTGGAAATTCTGTAACACTGTCACATCTGACAAGGGCTATACTCTGTGACCCACATGGAGAGATTAAGCCTGAGTAGGGGTGATGGGAGATTAGAAAAAAAGAAAGACACAAGACACAAAATGAAAATAGTAAAGTTGGGACCAGGTGGGACACAGCATTCTGATAGAGATACTGTGACACAGAGCTAGATTCAGCACATTTATTATATATCAAAGGAGATGATGGGGGCAGGGAAAAGTGCAAAACATCTGGTGTTATTGATGCATTCAGTAAGTGGGACTTTATCAGAAGAATGTAGTTGGTAGGGAAACAGAAATAGAGCAGCTAGATGTTTTGCAAACTAAACTGAAGGCCATGGCGGCATACAAGGAAAGACTTTACAAACTCCTTGTTCCCTCAGACAGGCTTTGCAAGTTCCTCAGGGGGCAGCCTGATCTGGGAGCAGCCCAACTTTCTAGATTACAACTGTTTAGTTGCAATCCTTTGGTTAAACTGAGACTTTCAGTTTTGTTGCTCCCAACAAACTACATTATTCTATTTCTACTTTGTGGTGTTTTTTTTTAGTTGCAAATTGTTATCTCTTGTTGTAGGTTTGTTTTCCTTTAAATACTTCTACAAGTCTACAGGTTGGAGTCCTGGTGTAGTGCTGTAGAATAAGCACTGAACCACGAAGTCAGTTTGAGCTGTAAGATCAGTGGTCTAAACGTACCAGCTGCTCCTCAGAGACAGTATACAGAGTGGCTATGAGTTGGAACTGACTGGGTAACACTTAACAATAACAATTTACCTGTGTTGAGCTCTTGTTGTTGTTGTGTGCCGTGGAGTCGGTTCTGACTCATAGCGACCCTACACAGGGTTTCCGAGGCTGTAAATCTTTATGGGAGCAGACCGCCTCATCTTTCTCCCGCAGAGCGTCTGGTAGTTTCGAACTGCTGACCTTGCGGCTCGCAGCCCGATTCGTAACAACTACACTACCAGAGCTCCTTGTGTTGAGCTCTATATCATCATATATTTTAATCCCAGGTTGTTGTTTGCTGTCGTTGGTTCTCTATCCAAATAACGCTCTTGGTATTTTTTGTAAAATTGATCTGGTTTTCACTAATTCCTGTAATTTCTATTTATCTGGAAATTTCTTAATTTCACAGTTGTATTTGATGGACAGTGTTTTATCTTTCTCAGAGTTTTATATGTGTCATTCCAATGTCTACATGACTGCATGGTTTCTACTGAGAAATCAGATCTTAGTCATATTACTTCTCCTTTATGTTATTGTTGTTGTTGTTAAGTGCCGTTGAGTCAGGTTCTGACCCATAGCATCCCTGTTTAGGGTTTCCAAGGAGCCTCCCAGTCCAAGTGGACTTCGCAGTCCAGTGCATTAACCAACAGTGCCACAGATTCTTTCCTTTTCTTTAGTTTTGAAAAGTGTGTTCTATCTTGGTGAATTTATTTTTAGACCGATCTTGTTTGAAGTTTGTTCAATTTCTTGAATGCATACATTCTTGTCTTTCATGATATTAGGAAAGTTTTCTTACAACAACTCTTGAAAACTTTTCTCTATTTTTTTTTTTTTTTGGTCTCTTCCAATTCTAGAATTCCAATCACACATAAGTTACTCCTCTTATAGTGTCCCACATAAATCTCAGGCTTCCTTAGGAATTTTCAGTTCTATTTTATGATTGTTTCTTACAAAGCAAACTCATAGCCACCAGGGCAGTTTGAACTTGTAGTTACTCTGTGTAGGGTTTACAAGGCTGCAAATGCTGACTAGAGCAGAAAGTCTCATCCTTCTCTCATGAAGCAGATGATCGGTTTGAACTGCTGCTTTTGCAGTTAGCAGTCCAGCGCTTATCGAGCAGGTGTCACCAGAGTTTTTTGTTTCTAGCAGATGAATCTTGAGAGATTTGTCATCAAGCTCATGAGTTCGACCTTCCATTGATTCAAATCTACTTTTTTGCCCTTTCTATGTATTACCTATTTCTGAAGTCTTCATATTAATCTTTTGGCTTTCTGGTGGCTATTTTGCGTGGTTCCCAATTTTTCATTTATTTTGTCAGTTTGTTCTTGTAGCGCATGCCTGAAATCTAAAATTGTCTGTGTTTCACTTGATTTAATCTGAAGTTTTCTCAGTCATTCTTAATCAGTTGAGGGCGTTGTTGTTGCTGTTGTTTTTGTTAGGAGATGTTAAGTCAGTCCCGACTCATAGCAACAGAATAAAACACTGGCTAGTACAACCCTCCTCATAATCATTGTTAAGCTTGAGCCCATTGCTGCTGCCACTGTGCCAATCCATCTAGTTGGGGGTCTTTCTCTTTTATTCTGACCTTCAACTTTGTCAAGTATGATATCTGTCTCCAGAGACAGGTCCCTCCTGATAATATATCTAAAATATGAGAGATGAAGTCTCACCATCCTGACTTCTAATTAGCATTCTGGCAGTACTTATTTCAACCCAGTTTTTTGTTTATTCATCTAGCAGTCCGTGGTATTTTAAATATTCTTCTCCAACAAAGTAACTCAAGTGCATCAATTATTCTAAGGTCTTCATTATTGGTTGTGCAAGTTTAACATGCATATGAGGCTATGGAAAATACCAGGACTTGGGTCAAGTGCACCTCAATCTTCAAACTGATATCTTTGCTCTTAAACATTTTAAAGAGGTCTTCTGCAGCAGATTTGCCTAATGCAATTCATCATTTGATTTCTTGACTACTGTTTCCATAAGTGTTGATAGTGAATCCAAACAAAATGAAGTCTTTGACAACCTCAATAGTTTCTCCATTTATCATGATGCTATTTATTTCACTAGTAGTGAGGATTTTTGCTTTCTTTACATTGAGGTGCCACCCACACTGAAAACTGAGGTCTTTGGCCTTCATCAGTAAATATTTTAAGTTATCTTCATTTCAGCAAGGAAAGTTGCACCATCTGCATGTTGAAGGTTGTTAATGAGTCGTTCTCCAACCTTAATGTCATGTTCTTCTTCATAAAATCCTGCTTCTTACATTATTTCCTCAGTACACAAATCAAATAAGTATGTGAAAAGAATATAACTCTGGTGCAAACCTTTCCTGATTTTAAACTATTCAGTGTCCCCTTGTTCTGTTCAAATTACTGCCTCTTAGTCTACGAATCAGGCTGCGAACCTTAAGGCCAGCAGTTCGAGACTACCAGCCGCTCCGCGGGAGAAAGATGAGGCTTTCTGCTCCCGTAAAGATTTACAGCCTTGGAAACCCTGTAGAGGGTCGCTATGGTCGGAACCGACTCGACAGCACTTAACAACAACAACAGTCTATGTACAAGGAGCTCTGGTAACATAGATTAGGCTGCAAACAGCAAGGTCAGCAGTTCAAAATGACAACTGTTCCGTGGGAGAAAGATGAGGTGTTCTGCTCCCATAAAGATTTATAGCCTCAAAAATCCTGTACAGGGCTGCTATGAGTCGGAACCGACTCCATGGCACCAATGGAGTCCTGGTGTGGCACTATGGGCTAATGCGTCAGACTGAGTCTATTTACTGATTCCTCATGGGCACAAATACTCATTCTCTGCAATGTTGGTCATAACTTGTCATTATCCACGCAGTTGAAAGATTTGCAGAGTCGTCAAAGCACAGATAAACATCTTTCTGGTATTCTTTACTTTTAGCCAAGATCCATCTGATATTAGCAGTGATATCCCCCATTCCATTTCCTCATCTGAATCTGAATTAAAACTCTGGAAGTTCCTTGTCAATGTACTATTGTAGCCATTCATGATTTATCTTTAGCAAACTTTTACTTGCATGTGATATTAATGAATATTGTCTGATTATTTCCACATTGCATTGAGTCCCCTCTCTGTGGAATGGGCACAAATATTGACGTCTTTTCATTGTTTCCTAATTTCTTGGCATAAATGAATGAATACCACCAGTGCTGCATTGGTTTGTTGAAAGATTTCAACTTGTATTCCTTCGATTCACAGGGCCTTGTTCTTTGCCATTGCTTCAGTGCACCATGACCTTCTTCCTTCATTACAATTGGCTTTTGATCATATGCCACCCCTTGAAGTGGTTGAACACCAACCATTTCTTTCTGGTACAGTGACTTAGTATAATCTTTCCATCTTCTTTTGATGTTTTCTACATCATTCAGTACTTTGCCCATAGAACCCTTCAATATTGCAAGTCAAGGCTTCATTTAAAAAAATTTTTTTTTCAATTCTTTCAGCTTTAGAAATGCTTCTTCCCTTTTGGGTTTCTAACTCTGGGTCTTTGCATATTTCCATATAATACTTAACTTTGTCTTATAAACTGTACCTTGAAGTTTTCTGTCCAACTCCTTTGCCTCCTCATTTCTTCCATTTGCTTTAGTATCTCCATACTGGAGATCAAGTTTGAGTGTCTTCTGACATCCATTTTGGTCTTTTAATTCTTTCTTGTCTTCTTAATAAGCTTTTGTTTCTTCCTATATGATGTTCTTGATGTCATTCCACAACTCTTTTGGTCTTTGATCATTAGTGTCTAATGCATCAAATCTGTTCTTCAGACAATATCTAAATTCAGGTGGATATTTTCAAGGTCAAATTTTGGCTCTTGTGAATTTGTTTTAATTTTCTTTAGCTCATCATGAATTTACATATGAGCAATTGATGGTCTGTTCCACCATCTGTCCCTGGCCTGGTTTTGTCTGATGCTATGGAGCTGTTCCACTGTCTCCATCCATGGATGTAGTTATTTTGATTTCTGTGTAATCCATCTGGTGTGGTCCATGTGTATAGTCATCTTTTATGTTGTCTATAAAAATATTTGCAAAGGAAGAAGTCATTGGTCTTAAAAAATTCTATCATGCCATTTCCCACATCATTTCTAACAACAAAGAAATATTTTCAAACTATTGATACTTACTCTTTGTTTCCAACCTTGGCATTCCAAACACCACTAATTAACAATGTATCTTGATTACATCTTTCAGCAATTTCAGACTGAAGAAGTTGGTAGATTTTTTCAATTTCATTATCACTGGCTTTAGTGGCAGTTGTTGTTGTTGTTAAGTGCCATTAAGTTGTTTCTAACTG
>NW_006408829.1:1981934-1986291 GCF_000296735.1 Chrysochloris asiatica
TTCCTGATGTAGTAAAAATATGATTTTCAGATTCAAAATAGCTATTTCAGCTCACTAATGCCTGATAGCCATCTTTATGTATTCCATTTCATTTTTTAGAAATTTCAGTATTCTTAGATTTATGCTTCATACATTTCATCTTCTGATTATTAATGGATGTTTACAGCTGTTTTGCCTCATTTAGGGCATTCCCATGAACAAATGAAGGTCTTGAAAGCTTAACTCCTTTCACATCATAATAGTCTAAATATAATTATTTTACATTAATTATCAAATTATTCTAATACTGTATCTGGTATTGTGATTTCTGACCCTATGTTGGTCACTTGTTTGAGGTACTCCTCCGACTTGTTTCTTTGAAAACCTGCTGAAACTGTCTTCTCAAAGACATTGTGGTGTTTTTGTATTTATATTGAATTGATCATTGCATGCTGACATGTTCTCAGACCCTCACCACCTGTATCCTGGTGGATGTGAAAGAGAGTCTAAAAGTGTAAACCCAGTTCTCTGTTAGCTGTTTTTGTAACGCAGTTGAGGGAGGATTCATGGCAGATGTGGAGATGACATTCAAAGGAGGGAGTGCCACTTCCTGCTGGGTTGGTGATGGTGAAGACTGTCCATGCTCCCAATTACCAGGAAGATCTGGGGAACAAGGTAGAACTTCACCTTCTACCCTTTCCACAAAGCTTCAGTTGTGACTTGTGTCTCCAGGCTGCTATATTGACAGCAACTTGCAAAAGCTCACGATGGCTTAGCTGCTCCAGACTAGAAGACAGCCTGACCATTTTTCTGTTCTCTCTTTGCTCCTGTTCACCTTCCTTTTTCAGTCAGCGATGAGTCCACTTTTCTATCTCAGGGTTGAAAGATCACCGTTCGTATGTATCTGCTTCACTTGGTCTCCCACATCCTTGTTGCAAAGGATCTGTTCATTGTGTCTGCCTTTGAAGTTTGGTTTATTAGCAATAAACAAGGATGATTGCAATGCACAGGAGGTTTTAGTTTCCAAAGCAATGTCATAGCTATTATTTCATAGGCATGGTATAAGTACTATGGAATTAAAAGACTGAATTTTGCATGTTTTCCATTATATCATTCTAATACAGCACATCATCGACACAGTTTCAACTCATGGTAACCACATGTGTTAAAGAATAACTGAGTTCCATAGTCTTTTTCAAAATTATAATCGTATGGGAGCAGAACATCAGGCCTTTTTTTTTAATGATGCCACTTTGTGTGTGTGGTGGAAGGTTTTCAACCAACCAACCTCTATGTTAGTCATCAAGCACAAACCACCTTTTATCTCACGGTAGTTAAGGTGTCCTGTTGTGGTGCTGTAGGATAAACACAAGACTGCTCACCTTGGTGGTTCAAGCTCACCAGCTGTTCTTCAAAAGCCATACACAGGGACATTATGGGTCAGAACTCTCTTAATAACAGCAATCAAATCAGTTAAGACACTCTAGAGAGAAAGGCATCTTCAGAGCCCTTTGAATGCGAGGAGAACTTGCCATTGGCCAACAAAATGTCACAAAGCCTCAAATCTACTCTGGATCTGTATCTCCCTGACAGTTGGTATCTGACCTCAGACCTTTATGTCAGCCTCACTCTCACCCTCTGTTCCTCTTAATGCTATCCTTCTGTGTAAATTGGGGAGAAAATGTGAGGAAGGAGTAGGACTAATCTTCAGGATTAGCAGTACTGCTCTTTCCATTGCAGATTTTATCTATTCTGTAGATGTGAAAACACCTTGTAAATATACGAATCATTTCTTAAAATGCTCAATTACTCAATCCCCAGTACTCTGCCATGTCACGGTGGTTCGACTGGTATGGAAAAATAACAAAAATCTCAGTGTCAAGTAGCTCAAACATTTGACACATATAACTTTAGAATGTGTAAAACAGGACAACCAAATCTTTTCTATATTTGATCCTGGGATTTTCTATATTTGTTAAAATCTAATACTGCTTACTTACTTCTCCTCTTTATAGATATTTATTCAATAAAAAACAATTTTAATAAATATGAAAACAATGCTGGCAATAAAATGTTTTAAAGTCTATTAATTTAATAAAAGCTCATCATATAATGTTAAGAAAATAAAAAGAATTATAGATGCATGGTGATGGTGGTTGGGTGCTGTGGAGTTGGTTTCGACTCAGCAACGTTGCATAGGGTTTCCAAAACTATAAATCTTTACTGGAGCAGAAAACTTCCTCTTTCTCCAAAGGAACGGCTGGTAGTTTCGAACTGCGTATCTTGAGCTTAGCAGCCCAACTCATAACCACTACACTACCAGAGAGTAAAAAGGAATATTATCCTAATATTAAAAGAAGAAAGTATGCTTTATGTATGCTTTCTTATATATAATATATGTGATTTTAGTTTTAAATAATATATTAGAATGTAATATAAATTATAAAATACAGACAGATAGAGCTAAATAAGATCAAAAGAAAATTCACCAAAATATTTTCAGTAATTCTCATGGTGATGAAACTGAAGATGATGCTTACTTTCTCCTTTGTAAGAAAACTGTACTTTCCTGTACTTCCCAAATGCTGTATATTGGTAACACGTTTCATGTCATCAGGAAGAAGAAAACATTATTTAAAAATATCCCTTGGTAAACGATAAGGCAGCACTTGTTCATTTGAGCAATACTAAGTGGTGGGTCCATGGTAAAAATGACACCTTCTATTTGGGAGTTGTAGGTAGGATGGTGGCGCCTCATGCTCAGCCATCACATATCTGTCAGTGGAGACTTAAAGATTGTTATGATGCAAAACAGGTTTCACTGGGTCTTCCAAACTGAGAC
This sequence comes from Chrysochloris asiatica, assembly GCF_000296735.1. NCBI lineage: Eukaryota > Metazoa > Chordata > Mammalia > Afrosoricida > Chrysochloridae > Chrysochloris > Chrysochloris asiatica. The sequence goes on from NW_006408829.1 coordinate 1,984,756, forward strand.
AGACTAGGAAGAAAATCCTGGCAACGAACTTCCAAAAATCAGCCTGTGAAAACCCTATGGATAATATTGGTGCAACCCTATTGTACATTTGATGGCCTTGAGTCTAATTAATTCTTTGGCAGTTAACAACAGGCTTGAAAAACATTTCTTTAAGATAGTTGCACATTGTCTAAGAATACATGTGTTCTCATAACTCTTTTTTCCTATCAGATTTCTATTTTCCTAAGAGTTATGGTTTGTTTTTATATCCCTAGTTTCAGCTATATGTAGTAAATGCTTAATAAAAGCTTTTAAGATGTATAAAGTTATGAGTATTGCTGTTGTTAGGTGTCTTCGAGTCAGCTACGACTCATAGCAACCCTACACAAACCAGAATAATATACTGCTCAGTCCTACACAAATGTCACAATCACTGTTAAACCTAAGCCCATTGCTCTTGCCACTGTGCTAATCCCCTCATTGCAGGTCTCCCTCTTTTTCAGTGACCCTCCACTTTACCAATCATTAAGTCCGTCTCCAAGGACTAGTCCCTCCTGATCATATGTCCAAAGTATGAGAGACGAAGTCTGGTCATCTGGGCTTCTAAGGAGCATTCTGGTTGTACTTCTTCCAACACAGATTTGTTTGTACTTCTGGCAGTCCATGATACCTTTAATATTCTTCCCCAATCCCATAACTCCAATAAATCAATTTTTCTAAATATTCCTTAGTCATTGTCCAACTTTCACTGGTGTATACGGCTACTGAAATTACCACAGCTAAGCTCAGGCATACCTTAATCTTCAAACTGGCATCTTTGCTCTTGGACACTTTAAAGAGGTCTTGTGCAACAGATTTGCCCAATGCAACACGTCATGTGCTTTCTTGACTGCTTCTTCTATAAATGTTGATGGTGGATCCAAACAAAATGAAGTCTTTGGCAACCTCAATATTTTCTCCATTTATCATGATGGTATTTACTGTGCCAACAGTGAGGATTTTTATTTTCTTTACATTGGCACGGTAAATACCATCATGATAAATGGAGAAAATATTGAGGTTGTCAAAGACTTCATTTTGTTTGGATCCACCATCAACATTTATAGAAGAAGCAGTCAAGAAAGCAAACGACATATTGCATTGGGCAAATCTGTTGCACAAGACCTCTTTAAAGTGTTCAAGAGCAAAGATGCCAGTTTGAAGATTAAGGTATGCCTGAGCTTAGCTGTGGTAATTTCAGTAACCTTATACACCAGTGAGTATAAAGGAAACCCACAGAATGGGAAAAAATATTTTGCAATGACACATCAGACAAGGGACTCATTTCTAAAATATATAGGAAACTACAACACCTCAACAAGAAAAAGACAAATAACCCAATTAAAAAATGGGCACAGGACATGAACAGACACTTCACAAAGGAAGAGATTTGGACAGCTAAAAAACGTATGAAGAAATGTTCACGATCACTAGCCATTAGAGAGATGCAAATCAAAACAACAATGACATATCATCTCACACCAACAATAACAGCAAAGATGAAAAATGGAGAAGTCA
>NW_006408829.1:1987555-1991405 GCF_000296735.1 Chrysochloris asiatica
TGTGAACCGGGGTGGAGATCTGGTTGGCCAGCAGTGTGACAAGACCTGGGGACTCTTGGGCTCAGAGTCAGTGACATAGCCACAGAGGACTAGAAAGGAGAGTGAAGCATCCAGCTAATAAGAAGAGAGGGCATATGCATAAGAACACCTACACTTGCAGATAATACACACTTTGACCTGGCTTCAATGACTGGATGATCAGAGCTCAACCAGAAGAAGAAAGAAGAGAGAGAGAAAAGAGTAATCTGATACAATTTGAGGAACTTGACCTACACCTATGGATGCAGTAGCTCAAAAGAGGGAACAAATCCTTACAGCAAGGATCATTCCCACCACCTCTGTACGCAGAGTAGACAGGGATGGGCAACTTGTACATTGGCTACCCAATTGGGGGGTGGGGGTGCTACAAAGGCAAGAAGTGACTGGCTTGAAAGATTTCAAGAAGGAACCTAGATTCAGAGGGCATGAAGGAAGGTAGAGTCTCCACTGAGTAGTATCCAATCCGTCTAGGTGGGGCTGATAAAATGAAATGTGGATGGGTCTCTTGTGATACAATAATGAATAATTGTTATCAGTACTGCTTGTGAGTGTTAGCCATGTAAAGGTAGATGTTTTGTAGCAAGGAGGGGAGTAATTAAACTTTCAGTCTAGGCGCAGAGGTCCCTTGAACAATCAAGGGGGAAGAGCAGAGAGCGGGACCCTACCCAGAGAAGCAGTGATGCCTGAGATGGAAGCAGAGATGATGATGTGGAGAGATGGAGCAGTTGGGGACTTTAGACACAGAGAGGGAGAGGGGCTGTGTGTTGACGACCATGGGGCAGACTTGTAGGATATACCCTTTGGTTGGTTGATGATGTATGGAGGGGATTGTAACCATGGCATGTAATGATATATAATAGGATGAATGTAAAAACTAATGCTCTCCCATGTAAACTATCACATAATTCACAATAAAACATTAAAAAAAATAAAAAAGTCTTTGTGTAGTCAATAGGCACAGGTAAATGGTTTTCTGGTATTCACTTCTATTAGCCAAGATCCATCTTAAGTCAGCAATGATATTACTCATTCCACATCCTCGTCGAAATCCAGATTTAGATTTCATATTAGGTAAGTACAGTCAGCCATAGAATAACTTTGTAGTAAAAAATATGAACCTTTGACACTTCCCTGTCAATGTACGGTCAAAGCTATTTTTGAATTATAGTTAGCAAAATTTTACATGCATGTCATATTAATGATATTGTCTGATGCTTCCCGCAATCTGTTGGGTTACATCTCTTTGATATCGGCACAAATAAAATATGGATCTCTTCCAATCAGCTGGCCAGGTAGCTGTCTTCCAAGTTTCTTGGCATAGATGAGCGAGTGCCTCCAGTGCTGCATCAGTTTGCTGAAAGATTTCAATTTGTAATCCACCAGTTCCCAAAGCAATGATCTTTCCCAATGCCTTCAGTGCAGCTTGGACTTCTTCCTTTAATACCATTGATTGTTGATCATATGGTACCTCTTGAAATGGTTGAACATAAACCATTTCTTTATGGTACAGACTCTATATATACCTTCTATCTTCTTTTAAATGAATACATGAATCAAAATAGGTCACTTGCTAGTTCAGGCATTCATTAATGAGTTCTACTTTTGTTGTTTTTCCCCAAATTTTAGTTACTTTATTCATAGTAATTCAAGAAGGATGCTTTGAAGTGAGTCGATTTTAAACTCTTTCCAATATATGTAATTTTATTTTCATCAGAATAATTGTGTTTTTATTTTTATATGCATTTCCTCTATAGTTTATATCACATTCAATGAAATCACATAGTTATAATAAATTCCATTGGCATGAGAGGTTTTAAGTTGAAAATAACTGACTACTGGAAAACATGGAAACAAAGGGAGCAGAAGTGAGAACATGAACTAGAAAGATGCCCGAGGACAGTAAACAATAGACATCAAAGAACATTATTAATTTTGTTAAATGCTGTTGAGTCAGTTTCGACTCATAGTGACACTGTATAGGTTTTCTAGGAAGCAGCTAGTGGGTTTGAACTGCCAACCTTTTGATTAGCAGTCCAGTGCTAATCTTAGAGAGCCACACCATTAGTAAGAGTATTTTTTAGAAAATGGAATAATTGAACTAAGTAAAGTGAGTTAAGAGAGATACAACTTAATTGTGTCAGGCCACTTTAGATTGCCTTCTCTTTTTGAGTACTCCTGTGTTGCTATAGGATCAGCACTGTACTGCAAGTTACACATGGCAATTTTGACCCAGCTCCTCAGTAAACCTATCTAGGGTTACTATGAGTTGGAAGTCAACAGCACTTAAAAACAACAGTAACTCTTTTTGAGGTGATGAGCTCCTTGTTTTCCATTACTGACTCTTCCACCTATTGTTTAGAACCATAAAGCAAAGACAGGAAAGCAATAAGTAAAAGAGACAAAACAGGAGAACCTGAATCTCTGTGTTCAGTATACACTCATGTGAGAATATATATATTACATAGAGTCCTGGTGTGCCACTGTGGGTTAATGTGCTGGATTGCAAAACTATTTTGAACCACAAGGTTGACAATTCAAACTCACCAGTCACTCCTTGGAAACCCTATACAGCATTGCTCTGGGTTGGAACCGACTTGAAGGCACTTAACAACAGCAACAACATATACATGTGTATGTATAGGTGAGTGTGTTTTGGTAAGTTGAATGAGTTTAACTTTAGAAAATTAACCAGCTAGATGAGAGTGAGACAGACAGACAGACAGAGAAAGAGACAAAGATGGGGAAAGTGAGAAAAAAAAAAAAAAAAGTTAAAGTCAGTTTGTTCCAAAACTCTGGGAAACAGGTCTAAATCCTGGGCAGATTTACATTTCATATTAGGCAAGTAGGGTCAGCCATAGAATAACTTTCTAGTAAAAATGTTTATAAAAACAATGTCAGAATTAGTTGAAAAAGAAAAATAGAAAATAACTGAAGAAAACACAAAGAAATCATAACCTGTTTTATTTCAGTTACTCTTCAATCTTTATTTTAAATATGGGATTTGTGTAACATCACTTAGTTTTTATTTTGTTTTGCTTTATTTCAACTTTTCATTGTAAATTGAGTGAGGGTTTACAAAGCAGATCATCAGTTTTACATTCAGCAAAGCATCTACTTCATTTCATCTCAATGATTGCAAGTCCTTTAATGCAATATCACTTATTCCAGTAGCTCTCTGTGTTTCTTGTTTCCATACCTCTTTGTTTACTAATGCTTCTTAATTGTGTTCTTAAATGAATGCTGCCCTTTTGATCTTAGTGGTTGACCATTCTCTGGTGTGAAATTTCTTCTTTAGTCACAGGTCTGTTCAAGTTTTTTACTATTTAGACACATATGTGTTTCTAGAAATGTATCTATTTCTTCTAGATTATCAAATTTGTCAGAGTATAATTCCTTAGTGTTCTGAATGGCTTAAAATTAGGAAAGGTGTGCACAAGGATTGTATTCTTTCACTACAATTATTCAATGTGTACAGTAAGGAAATAATCCAAGAAGCTAGATATAAAGAACGGGGGCATCAGATCTGAGGAAGATTCATTAACAACCTGAGATATGCAGAAGGCACAACAACATTGCTTGCTAAAAGCGAAGAAGACAAGAAGACTTAAAATACTTACTGATGAAGACCAAAGACTTCAGTATGAGTTGTGTCTCAGTGTAAAGAAAGCAAAAATTCTCGCCATTGGACCAAATGTTATTGTTGTTGTCATGTGCCTTGGAGTCGGTTCCGACTCATAGCGACCCTGTACAGGGTTTCCGAGGCTGTAAATCTTTACGGGAGCAGAAAGCCTCATCTTTCTCCCGTGGAACA
>NW_006408829.1:1991635-1993812 GCF_000296735.1 Chrysochloris asiatica
GCCTCACCCAAGCCATGGTATTTTCAAAAGCTTCATATGCATGTGAAAGTTGGACAGTGAATAACAAAGACCATAAAAGAATTGATGCTTTTAAGTTATGGTGTTGGAAAAGAATATTAAAAGTACAGTGGACTGCGGAAAGAACAAACAAATCTGTGTTGGTAGAAGTACAGCCAGAACGTTCCTTAGAAACCAGATGGCAAGACTTTGTCTTTTGTTTGTTGTTGTTGTTAGGTGCCTTTGAGTCAGTTCAGACTCAGAGTGACTTTGTAGGAAGTTTCTGAGGAGAGCCAGGTGAGTTTGACCCATTGGCCTTATAGTTCAAACTGGCCTTGTGGTCCAGTGTTATATCCTACCATGCCATATTATCAGCAAGGACCAGTCCCTGAGGAAGGACATCGTGCTAGGTGAAGTGGAGGGTTTGCAAAGAAGAGGAAGATTGCCACAATAACAGCAGCAATGGGCCCAAGATGAGAAATGATTGTGAGCATGGCACAGGATTAGGCAGTGTTTTGTTTGTTGTGCATGAAGTCACTATGAGTCAGCATCTAACAACAACAAAACACCCTTTTATCATTCTTTTCATTTCAATTGATTCTCTTGTGATGCCACCAATATCATTTCTTATGCATATTATTTGCATCTTCATCTTTTTTTTTGTTAGATTTGCCAGACATTTGTACATTTTATCAATCATTTCAAAGAACTACAGTCTTTTCTTGTGGATTTCTTTTTGTTGTTTTTTGTTTGTTTGTTTCTGTTTCATTTCTTTCTACTCTGATCCTTATTATTGCTCCATAGGTACTGGATTTTGAATCACAAAGTTGGTGGTTCAAGCCCACCAGTTGACCCACGTAAGAAGATGGGCTTTTTATTCCTGTAAAATATTTAAAGCATCAGAAAGCCTATAAAGGGTCACTATGAGTCAGAACCGACTTCATGGCATTTAACAACAATCTTCATTGCTAATTTTTTTTCTGGTGGCTATAGGAGCTCTGGTAGTGTAGTGGTTACGAATCGGGCTGCAAACCGGAAGGTCAGCAGTTCGAAACTACCAGCTGCTCTGCGGGAGAAAGATGAGGCAATCTGCTCCCGTAAAGATTTATACCCTCGGAAACCCTCTTCAGGGTTGCTGTGGGTGGAAACCGACTCGACGGCACTTAACAACAACAACATAGGCTTACTATGTGGCTCTTTTAATTGTTGGGGATATGGTATTAAGGTGTTTATTTTGATTCTTTCTTCTTTTTAAATATGTACATTTATGACTATAAATTGCTCCCTGAACACTGCCTTTGCTATGTATCAAAAAGCACTGCTTTTGCTGTGGTATATTGTTTTATCTGCATTTAATTCAAGGAATATCTTTATTTCACTTTTTATTACTTCTATTACTCAGTAGTTTTAAAGCAGGGTTTTATTTTACTCCATGTATTTATTTTTTCCTTGGTTTTCTTATTGTTGATTTCTAAGTTTATAGCGTTGTAATCTGAGTATATTAGATACTGGTGTCTTTGTACTGCAAACTAATTTTTTAACTTAAAATTCCTTAGAATTCTTGCTCATAATTGAATAAACTATGTATATTTTATGAACAAAAGTTGTTCATGGATGCAAAAACTGAAAATGAATATATCTTTGGTCAAATATACAATGTAAAAATAAGTTGATGGATTTTTTAGAATTCTGCTACATGAGTAGGAAAACTTTTTTTTTTCTTGTTCTCATGTATTATTGGAAACATATTTATGTTAGTGTGTTATTAGTTTCGTAATAAACTATCTTTTTTAAAAAAAAAAAAAAAAAGATGCTTTGCAATATTTTGATGTCTCTAAATTTATTGAGACTGACTTTGTGGCCTGAAATATGACCCATTCTGAATAAAGCTAGATGTGCCATGGAAAAGGCGGTATATTGTGCTGTTGTTGAATTTTAAGTGCTCTGGTATATGAGGTCAAGTTGGTTGATTGTGTTGTTTAGTTCTTCTGTATTTATGTTGAGTTTTCTAGTTGTTATTTCCTTCATTAAAAGTGGTTTAATAAAATCTGCTACTATTAGTGTAGTGTTTTGTATTTCTTCAAATCTGTAAAGTTTGATTTACATATTTTTGAGGCTTTTCCAGTGCAATATGCAGATGATACAACCTTGCTTTCTGAATGTGAAGAGGACTTAAAATA
>NW_006408829.1:2009868-2012032 GCF_000296735.1 Chrysochloris asiatica
ACTAAGGTTCTCCCATGTAAACTATCATATAATTCACAATAAAACATTTAAAAAAAAATCAAGGTAAGGGAAAAAGAAAAAGAGAGAAAAAAAGAAAAAGCTAGGGCAGAGCCCAGACCCGAGAGGAGAAAGCTGGGGGAGGTGCCTCTCCTCCAAAGAAGTCATGAAGTGGGAAAGGTTAGGATGAGAGGGTGGCATAACAGGTCCTAGATGGAATTCATGTAGCCCTGCATATTATCTATGGTAATGACACCGAATGTGGAAAGAATTTGTCCAGACCCTAACACAAACTTTCCTTTAACACACTTAAAGGAAACTTTCAGATCTAGAAGGTAGCTGGGGCTAGGGCAAATAGTTTTAAGAACTCTTGCTAGTCTAGGGCTGGCCAAAACAGATACTGTGTGTCTACTAGTCTAAGGACAAAGAGTTACTCCACCCCTCCAAATGCCAGGGTGATGCACCTTGCACCTAACTTACAACAACACAGCTCTGACCTCTGGAAGAGCAGGGATTGTGCAGAGGGTGGATGAGGGTGGGAGCTAGCTACACTTTTGGTCACCTGCAGAGCATAGAGAACAAGATAACATTGCATCCCTTTTGTCAATAGCCACCCGTGTGTACCTGTGTCATCCAGCAACTATCTGGATCCTACTTTCAAAGTTTAACAGGCTGGGCTGAGTTAGACTAAGCAAAAGTTCACCTGTCTGTCTTCTCTCTTGTCTCCCCTGTTCAGCTTCTTCTCCAAATCAGTATTCAATCCACTTCTCTATCATTTCCTCTAAAGCTCGTGGTTCTTGAATCATTGTCTATATGTTTCATTAGGTTTCTCATATCTTTGTTGTAGGTCTCTTTTATCTTTTGTGTATCAGTGTAGCATGTCTGCTTAGTCCTCCATCTTGCCTGAAGTTCCAGTCTCAACCTCACTTATTAAATGATTTAATGGAAGTTTTTAAAAATGGTTATTTCTTGGATTTTTGGAAGCTTCCTTCTCATTTTGGTAAATAATAGCTTAGTTAAAGGTTTGATTAATACTTTGATTATTAATTGATTAATAATTGATTTTTAAATTTGTGACCATGCAGTTCCTCTAGCACCTGTAGCTCATTAACATTTCAAAAGTTAATTCTCAGGAGTGAATAAAATATAAACCTAGATATGAATCTAGGTAAAAAGTAACCATAAACATCATCATGTTAGATTTATATGTATATGCACAAAGAATAGCAAAATAAATGTTCTCTTCTCAATTTTCCTGTCAACACTAGCAGAATATACTTATTTTCCCTTTACTCTACCTAGCATTTTCCTTGATCATCTATTATTAAGTTATATTATTGGAGAGTGCTTAGAGTATATGAAGAAGTGTTTTGAAAAGCAAATTATTTTCTAATGAAATCAGCTCTATTTCTTGCAGCAGATTACTGCATATTATAGATGTTACTTATAAAATACCTGTCAACAGACTGAGGAATGGAATCTAATTCTGTAATAGGTTTGTTGCTGTTGTTAAGTACCGTGGAGTCATTTCCGACACATAGTGACCCTGCACAGTGTTTCCGAGGCTGTAATCTTTATGAGAGCAGAATGCTTCATCTTTCTCCCGGGGAACCATTGGTAGTTTCAAACTGCTAACCTTGCAATTGGCAGCCCGACTCATAACCACTATGCTGCCAGAGCTCCTTAATAGGATATATATATATATGTCCTGGTTTATATAAAAGGCTATATTTTGTCAAACAAGAGGTTCAAAGGTTTAATACTTCTATAAACACTTCTAGGACTAAGATGTGCCTGTTCATCATATTTTCATTTGTTTATTCATATGTATATTATACTGGACAATGAAAAGGAAAATCAAAGAAGACTTGATGTATTTAAGTTATGGTGTTGACAATGAATATTGACTAAATTGCAGATTTTAGGAAGAACAAATCAATCTGTCTTGGACAGAGTACAGCCAGAATGTTCCTTACAAGTGAGGATGGTGAGACACGTCTCTCATACTATGGGCATGTTATCAGAAGGACCAATTCCTGAAAAGCTCATCATGATTGGTAAAGTATTGTCGTTAAGTACCGTGGAGTCGGTTCTGACTCATAGTGACCCTGCACATGGTTTCCAAGGCTGCAAATCTTTACGGGAGCAGAAAGCCTCATCTTTCTCC
>NW_006408829.1:2012482-2015545 GCF_000296735.1 Chrysochloris asiatica
CACTGGGGGTCTTCCTCTTTTTCTCTGGCCCTCCACCTTACCAAACATGATATCCTTCTCCAGTGACTGGTCCCTCTTGACAATATGTCCAAAGTATGAGAGATGAAGTTTGGCCATCCTGGCCTCCAAGGAGCACTCTGGCTGCACTTATTCCAACACAAATCTGTTGGTTCTTTTGGTAGCCCACGGCACTTTCAATATTCTCCTCCAACACCATAACTCAAAAACATCAATTCTTCTATGATCTTCCATATTCACTGTCCAGCTTTCACATGCATATGAGGTTATTCAAAATACTATGACTTGGGTCAGATGCACCTTGGTCTTCAAGCTGACATCTTTGCTCTTCAACACCTTAAAAAGATCTTGTGCAGCAGATTTGTCTAGTGCAATACATTATTTGATTTCTGCACTGCTGCCTCCATGAGTGTTGATAGTTAATCCAAGATAAATGAAGACCTTGACAACTTCAACCTTCAAACTGATAAAATACAGGGCCAACTAAAAAAGGCAAAACCTTCCACAAGAGAGACTGACACAGTGGTTGCAGCAATGGCCTTAAACATAAATACAATCAGAAGGACTATGCAGAACCAGTCAGTGTTTTGTTCGGTTGTACATAGGGTCTCTGTGAGTAACAACTGACTCAATGGCACCTAAAACAACAGTAACATATAACCAAGGTACTGTTTTACTATAGTGACATTGTAGGATAAGCACTGAACTGTTACCTGCAAGATTGACCATTCAAACCCATCAATTGCTCCTTGAAAACCCTACAACCAAGTTTCTATGGGTTGGAAGGTACTCTAGGACACTTAACAACAACAACAATACATAATAAAATAGAATAATTTTAGGTAGTTATATAAATTTATATGGACAACTCATTTTACATACAATTTTTTGTGTTTCTTGACATACAATAGTTTAGAACGAAAATAATAATGCTTACTTTTACGTCTAGAAAAATATTGAAAAATCCAACTAAGTTTTATTTTTTGTTGAAATGTTGTATTAACAAAATATTTTGATGCCACAATTTAGACAAGAAACATCACTAGTAACAAGCTTTGTTGACATTTGCATTTCAATAGTTATCCTTTATCAACACTTTTTTTTATCCTTTCCTTTTATCTTCCACTTTCATTTCAATACAAATATGTGACGTGAGCCGCATCTTCTGAAACTGTTTTTTCTTTTAAATTTTACTTCATATTAATAACTGATGTAATTTGAACATTCAATCAAACTTGATCTTAACTATACCTATCTTTCATCCAAAACACAGAGAACAAATGAAATGTAGTTAAATTGGATGTCAACAAAATTTTAAATGTTGGTGCAGTAAAGGACATCATTTAGTGAGTGAAAAGACAACACACAGAATGGGAGAAATTTTTGACTATCATATCTGTAATATAGAAATAACTATTATAACTTGGGAGTGTTGATTTGGCACTTTAGGATAAGCACTAGATTGCTAAGCTCAAAGTGGTGGCTCAAGCCAACCAGTCTTTCCTTGGAAACCCTTTATAGGGTCTCTATGAATTGGAACAGACTAATGGCATTTAACAACAATATTAAAAATTAATAATAAAAAGATAACACAATTTTCAAGTGGACAAATAATTTGAATATATATTTCTCCAAAGATATTATATAAAAGACCATTAAGTGCATTAAGAGATGTGGAACATCATTAGTCATCATCTTGATTTGACCACAGTAAGATACCATTCCACTCTCAATAGGATGATTAGGAAGTCCTGGTGAACTTCTAACTGCAAGGTAGGCATTTCAAACCCACCACCCACTCCCCAGAAACCCTATATAGGTTCACTATGAGCCGGTAACAACACAAAGGCACTTAACAACAATAGGATGGGTGCAATCAAAGGTCACATAGTAAGTGTTGGTAAGAATGTGGAGAAATTTAAACACACAACACTGCTGGTGGGAATGCAAAAGATGCAGTAAGTTTGTAAAAAGAGTCTGGCACTTTTTTCAATCTGTTAAATATAGAGTCATCATGTTGTTGTTGTTATGTTGTTAAGTGCCATTGAATCAGTTCTGATTCATAAATACCCTATATAGGGTTTCCAAGGAAGGTGGAATTGCCTACCTTGTGGTTAGAAGTCCAGCACTTATCCTACCGGGCCACGCCAAGACTCCAGAGTTATCATATGATCCAGAAATTCTATTCTTAGGCATATATTCAATAGTGAAAACCTTTGCTCAAAAAAAAAAAAAAAAAATTGCATGGAAATAACCCAAATGCATATTAACTGAGGAACAGATAAATGTGGTATATCTATCTTAAAAAAAAAAAAAAAAAAATTGCATGGAAATAACCCAAATGCATATTAACTGAGGAACAGATAAATGTGGTATATCTATCTTATGGAATATTATTAACAATAAAAATAAATAAATAACTGATACATGCAACAACATGGATGAGTCTTGTAAACATTATTTAATGAAAGAAAACAGTCCCAAAGGATCACATATTGTATGGCCCAATTTATGTGGAATATCATGAACAGACAAGACTATGGAAAGATAGCAGATTGGTAGTTATCTAGGGTTAAGAACCTGGTGTGGCATTGTAGGATAAGCATTGGACTGCAAGGTCACCAGCTGTTCCTTAGAAGCACTTGACGGGGTCACTATGAGTTGGATCTGACTGAATGGCACTTACCAACAACAAGAGCAAGATGGAAGAGTTGGGAGTTTGGGGGAGGAAATAAAAATGTTCTAAATTTGATTTGGGTGATAGTTGTACAACTCTGTGAATATGCTGAAACCATTGAATTGTATCCTTAAAGGGTGAAATTTGTATGCTGTTGTAAGATGCTGTCCAGTTCATTCTAACGCATAGCAAACCTATGCACAGCAGAATGAAACATCACCTGGTTCTGTGTCATTATCACAATTATTGTTACATTGGAGCCCATTGCTTTTGCCATTGTATCAATCCATCTCATTGGGGGTCTTCTTCTTTTGACTGACCTTCCATTTTACCAAGCATGATGTCCTTCTCCAGGGACAATTCAGTTC
>NW_006408829.1:2016155-2018598 GCF_000296735.1 Chrysochloris asiatica
TTTTTTTTTTTCAAAGTCCATCTTCTATCCACCAAACTCTGCTATAACAAGATATTGGTAAGTCTTCAACTTGTTGCAAACTGGATCTCATGTCTTTGTGTATTTCTCTGTCCCTATTAATGGAAGAGTTCTGAATTTGACATCAGAAGCACTGGGTTTTAGGTTCTCTCTTCCCCCAGATAACTGTATGACCTTGACAAATTCACTTAACTTTTAAGAGTTTCAGTTAAACAGAAACCATAATAACTACCTCAAAGACACATTATGAGGGCTACATGAGATGATATGGGTGAAAAATCTCTATGAAATATAAATCACTATGCAGGATTAAGTGGCTGCAGTGATCAATTCTACAAAGCAGCAATTTGATTTTTATTTTGCCCTAAGAACTTAAGCCCAAAGAGACCTGATTACGTCATATTCAGAAGCCAGGGTTTTAATTTACAGTAAGCTATCACACTGCCAAGCAAATTGGATATTCATGTCAGTCTGTCCATGCATTTCCTTCCCAGGAGAGACATTTATTTGGGAAAATCAATTACCATCAGAAGGTTACTTAGACAATACAGACTCAGAGCTGTGGGAGTTGAATTATCCTGAAAACATTATTATGAAGACATTTCCCACTAATGAGTCATCTCTCTTCTCTACAAGGTATGTCTGTTAAGCAGATGAAACATCCTGTCTACTTTGGTTCAAGAGATTGCTTATAAATAGTGCTCTTTCACCTCTATTTTCCACATTTCTTGGTAATCATCCTTCTCTCTGGATATGTAAAGACGCCAGAACTTCATTACCTCCTTCATTTCACACATTTTAATCACAAACTAATTCCCAATATCAGGCTTCTTTCTTTTGTGCATATTATCTTTTTCCAAGGAGGCCTGTTTCCTGGGTAAAGGCTTATGGCATACAGTTCCTTGCTCCTTATATAAAAACTTTGATTTAATCAAGGTTTCACAGGAAAAAAAGCTAATCTCATCCATACTATGTGACAAGTAATTGTCTCATTTTTTCCCAGACAGTTTATCTCCCACTCTAATAAGTAAATTATTCCATAAGTGTGAATTATTAAGACAACTGTTAGATCTTCAGATCAGCACCTTGATGCCTTGATGGCTGGATACATAACGTGAGCAGAACCTGCTGGAAATACATCACCATTCTTTTGATCTCTGACTTCTCTCACCTTTCACTTTCCAAGAATACACATTCTTCCTTTTTTTTTTTTTTAAATAAAATCAACTTTGTCTTGAAAGAATTTTAGTAATACTGAAATGAATTAACATTCAAGTCAATGGACAAGTTACCAAAAATATCCTTTTATTTCTCTCTCTCTCATTGAATGCTTTCTAAGAAGGGAGTAGAAAGATGGTTTTATTTATGTATTTTTAGACTCTTTCATTGGAAGCCTAGATATTTATTATGGTTATGTACTCTTGTTCAACTGATCCTTTAATCATGAGATACTGTCCTTCCTTGTCTCTTATGCTGGTTTTTCCCAGAAAGTCTATTTATCAGAGTTTAATATTGCTACTCCTGCTCATTTTCTAGGCAGAAAGGCTGTGCAGGCTCTCTGCAGTAAGGACACGGAAAACCAGATGAAACAGATACAGAAGACAGTCTTGGAACTCTGAGCTCCAGAGGGAGGTATAGAAAAGTGGATCAAACGCTTACTGAAAGAGCAGAATAGACACGGCCAGAGAGGAGGTGATGGGCGAGCAGTGGCAGTGGATGGAACATACGACAGTCATATTGAGAGTTCATGAAGAGCTTTAGAGACGAGACAACATACCCATGTTGGTGAAACCTACCTGTGGCACATGAAGACAAATGTTAGATTGTATTTTATATTTATTTTCCCAACCAGTGTACAATGCCAAGGATTCTCCCGCTTTCCAGGTGATCAGAGCCACTCTGAGTTTGTGAACCCTGGGGAGGAGCTACATACAATAACCCCAATAGGGCAATCTCTGATCCAAATCTGCAAAGTTGATCTTGGCAAGCTCTGGGCTGCTTTCACTGGGAGAGAGTTAGAGAAAAAATGGGAAACAAAAAAGAAGGAACAGTGGTGGGTGCTCTTTAGGGACTGTCAGATGAAGTGTGGTCATTTTGAACTTTCTCAGGTGGCACACCTTACACTCAAAGACAAATATAGATTCAAAATTAAAGGATGAAAATATATCTACCACACTAATGGCAATCAAAAATGAGCAGAAGTGGTAATATTAAACTCTGATAAAATAGACTTTCTGGTAAAAACCAGCATAAGAGACAAGGAAGGACATTATCTCATAATTAAAGGATCAGTTGAACAAGAGGACATAACCATAATAAATATCTATGCTCCCAATGAAAGAGTCTCAAAATACATAAATCAAACTCTAATAAACTGAAGAAAGAATAAATAACTCCACAATAATAGTGGTGGTGGTGGTGGTTA
>NW_006408829.1:2018908-2019857 GCF_000296735.1 Chrysochloris asiatica
AATCAACTTGAACTCATAGATTCATACAGACCACTCAACCCAATGACAATGCAATACACATTCTTGTCCAGTGCACATGGATCATTATCTTGAATAGACTATATATTAGGTTACAAAGCAAGGCTCAAATTTAAAAACATCAAAATATTACAAAACTTCTTCTAAGATCACAATGCTATCAAATAAGAAATCAACAATAGGAACATCAAGGAAACAAAGTTAAATACATGGATACTGAATAACATCCTGCTTAAAAACCATTGGACAATAAAACAAATAAAAATCAAAGTAAAAAAAAAATCTTGAAGCAAATGAGAATGAAAACAGAACATGTCAGAGCCTTTGGGACACAGCAAAAGCAATGCTTACAGGGCAATTTATAGCAATAAATGCACACATACAAAAACAAGAAAGAACCAAAATCAGCACATTAGCACAACCCCTCCAACAATTAGAAAAAGAACAGCAAAGTAAGCCTACAGTAATCAGAAGAAAGTAAATAAGCAAGATTAAAGTAGGAATAAATGTAATAGAAAACAAAAAACAGCACTAGAAAGGATCAAGAAGACAAGTAGCTGGTTCTTATAAAGGATTAATAAAATTGATGAACCACTGGCAAATCTAACAAAAGAAGATAGGGAGAGGACTCAGATAACATGCATAAGAAACAATATGGGTGACAACACAACAGAATCAACAGCAATTAAAAGGATAACAGAATACTATAATACTTGTACTTCAATAAATTTGAAAATCTGGAAGAAATGGATAGATTTTTAGCAAAACACAACCTATCTAAAATAACAAACAGTGATATACAAAAATTGAAAATACCTATTATAACAAAATAAGAAATTGATCAGGTCATCAAAAATATCCAACAAAAAAAACAGGTCCTATCCTGGGCCACACTACCGCTGCCACATTTGAGTCCATCAATGCTGCCACC
>NW_006408829.1:2020656-2022706 GCF_000296735.1 Chrysochloris asiatica
GAACAACTGCTTCTTGGTCTAGGTATAGATTTCTCAGAAGTACAATTAAGTGTTCTGGAATACTCATACTTCTCAAAGTTGTCCATAGCTTCTCATGATCCACACAATCGAAAGCCTTTGCATAGTCAATAAAGCACAGGTAAACATCCTTGTTGTTGTTAGGTGCCACTAAATCAGTTCTGACTCATAGTGACTTTATGCAAAACAGAACAATAAATTGCCCAGTCCTATAATCCTTACAATTGTTAAACTTGAGCCCATTGCTGCTGTCACTGTGCCAATCCATCTCATTAGGGGTCTTCTGCTTATTAGCTGACCCTCCACTTTACCAAACAAGATATTCTTCTCCTGGAACTGGTCCCTCCTGATGACATGTCTGAAATATGGGAGATGAAGTCTGGTCATCCTGGCTTCCAAGGAGCATTCTGGCTGTGCTTCTTCCAACATAGATTGGTTTGTTCTTTTGGCAGTCCATGGTACTGTCAATTTTATCTTTCAACACCATAAGTCAAATGAGTTAATTCTTCTTTGGGTTTCTTTATTCACTATTCAACTTTCAGATACATATGTTGTTGTTAAGTGTTGTTGAGTTGGTTTGGACTCATAGCGACTCAGTATAGGGTTTCCAAGGAGTGGCTGATGAGATTGAACCTCCAATCTTGCAGTTCAAACTGACCTTGTAGTCCAGTACATTAACCTAAAGCACCACATTGAAAATATCATGATTTGGGTCAGGTGCACCTTAGTCTTCTAACTGACATCTTTGCTCTTCAACATTTAAAGCTGCCGTGTGTAGCAGATTTGCATAATACAATACATCATTTTTGTAAGTCATTTGATTTCTTGGCTACTGCTTCCTTGAGTGTTGATAATTGATATGAGAAAAATGAAGAGATTGACAACATCAATCTTTGCTCCATTAATCTTGATGATATTCATTGGGGTAGTGATGAGAATTTTTGTTTTCTTTGCATTGATGTGCAACCAATACTGAAGGCTGTGGTTTTTGTTCTTCATCAGTAAATATTTAAGTTCCCTTTGCATTCAGCAAACAAGGTTGCATCATCTGTATATTTCAGGTTGTTAATGCATCTTCCTCCAATCTGGAAGCCACATTTTTCTTTATGTAACCCAGCCTCTCAGATTATGTGTTCAGCATACAGATTGAAAATAAATATGGTGAAAGAATAAAACCCCGGTGCATATCTTTCCTAGTTTTAAAGCATTTGGCCTTCCCTTACTCTGTTTAACAATTGCTTCTTGGTCTTTGTACAAGTTCGTCATGAGAACAATTAAGTGTTCTGGAATATTCATTCTCAGAAATCTTCTCCACAGCTTGTCATGATCTAAACAATCAAAAATCTTTGAGCAGTTAATAAAGCACAGGTAAACATCTTTCTCAAGCTGGGGGAACTGAAGAAAAAATTCAAGCCTCGACTTTCATTATTGAAAGAATCTCTGGTGAAATTATTGAATGATGCAGAATGCATCAAGAGAAGATGGAAGGAATACACAGAGTCATTGTACCAAAAGGAAATGGTTAATGTTCAACCATTTAAAGAGATACCATATGATCAAGAGTCAATGATACTCAAGGAGGAAGTCCAAAGTGCATTGAAGGAATTGGCAAAGAACAAGGCACCAGGAATTGATGAAATAAAAATTGAAATCTTTCAAGAAAGTGAGGTGGTACAGGAGGCACTCACTCATCTCTGCCAAGAAATTTGGAAGACAACTATCTGGCCGACTGATTGGAAGAGATCCATACCTGTGCCCATTCCAAAGATAGATGACCCAACGGAATGTGGAAATCATCAGACAATCTCTTTGATATCTCAAGCGAGTAAAGTTTTGCTAAAGGTAATACTGAAACGACTGCAAGCATACATTGACAGAGAACTTCCAGAGGTTCAGGCTGGATTCAGAAGAGGTCGTGAAATCAGAGATATAATTGCTGATGTCCGATGGATCTTGGCTGAAAGCAGAGAATATCAGAAAGATGTTTGTTTATTCTTTATTGATTATGCAAAGGCTTTTGATTGTGTGGATC
>NW_006408829.1:2023398-2028763 GCF_000296735.1 Chrysochloris asiatica
TGATGCCTTTGAGTTGTGGTGTTGGAGGAGAATACTAAAAGTGCCATGGGCTTCCAAAAGAGCCAGTAGATCTGTTTTGGAAGAAGTGCAGCCAGAGTGCTCCTTAGAGGCCAAGATGGTAAAACTACGTCTCTCAAACTTTGGACATATTGTCAGGAGGAAACAGTCACTGGAGAAGGATATCATGCTTGGTAAGATGGAGGGTCAGAGAAAAAGAAGACTCCCAATGAGATGGATTGGCCAGGTGACAGCATTGATGGACTCCAGTGTGGCAAAAGTAGTGAGGTTGGCCCAGGATCGGGCATTGTTTCGTTCTGCTGTGCATGGGGTCGCTATGAGTCAGTTCCGACTTGATGGCACCTGACAACAACAGCAACAAACATCTTTCTGTTATTCTCTGCTTTCAGTCAAGATCCATCTGACATTAGCAATATCATTTGGTCCACATACCCTTCTGAATTGGGCTTGAACCTCTGGAAGGCCTCTGTCAATGTATGGTTGTAATCCTTTTTAAATCATCTCCCTTTTAGACATATGGATATTATCTTATCACAGACAGCATTATACTTCAAGATAGATCTTTAATTGTTCATTTTGAAGATTAATGTGATATAATACCTCTTCAATTTGTCCTTTCTGGCTTAATAAGCCACATGATTGTCATAAATTGAAAAGTTAAACAAAACAAAACAAAAAGAAACAGAAAACAACTAATCAGCAAGAGTTTGGAAAGACTGGGACCCTTCTATGCTACAGGTGTTGTTGTTCTTCTTGTTAAGTACCATCGAGTTGGTTCTGACTCATAGCAACTCTGCCTAGGGTTTCTGAGGAGCAGCTGATGAGCTTGAACTGCTGACCTTGCAGTTGAAACTGACCTTGCAGTCCAGCACATTAACCAGTAGCATCACATCAGTACTGTAAAGTGATGCAACCACTGTGGAAAATGGTAAGGCACTTTCTCAAAAAGTTAGAAACAGAAGACATCCTATATGGCCCAGAAATCCCTCTACTTGGTATAATAAGAGTAATGAAATTAAAGTAAGGACATGAATATGCACAACTATATTCAATACAGCACTATTCACAATAACAAAAAGCTGGAGATAGCCTAAATATTCATTAACAGTAGAATGATTAAACAACCTTTGCTACATACACACAACAGCATAGTAATGATGAATCTGTGAAACATCTTATAACATGGATAAACATAGAAGGCATTTGTTGTTGCTAAGTGCCATCGAGTAAGTTCCAACTCATAGGGACTCTGTATAGGGTTTCTGAGGAGTGACTGGTGGGCTTGAACCACTGCCCTTGTGGTTAGCAGTCCAGTGCTTCTTATCTTATAGTGCCACACAAGGAAAACATTATGCTGAGTTCAATTTGTGAATCACAAAAGCACAAATATTGTATGAGACTACTGTTGTAAAAAATTAAGAATAGGTATACTTGAATTAAGTAACATTCTAAGATGATTACCAGAGATGGAAGGGAAGGGGAAATTACTCAATGCTAAAGGGTAAATCCACCATCCACTCCTCAGAAACCCTATAAAGGGTTGCTGTGAATTGGAACTGACTTCATGGCACTAAAGTACAGCAAAAAGTAGACACATGTTACATTGGGTGACAGGAAAGACAATATATATAAAACAAAAGGGAGGTTGGCAGAGGAAAGATGAACTTAGTGAAAGACCCAGGTAAGAATGCTAGAGTTAAAGTGAATAGAGGTAAATACTGTTAACTGATGGTACATGGGAGAGATTGCAATCATTGTAGTGAAATGAAGTACACGATTTGTTGAATGTAAAACTAATTATCTGTTCTGTAAACATTCACTCGATTCACAATGAAAGTTTAAAGCTAAAACAAACAAAATTGCAGATATTGAAAACTAAGTAAAAAAAAAATCTAAGACAGAAGATCTGCTATAGAATACCAGGAGTATTATTTGTTGTTAAGTGCCGTCAAGTCGGTTGCGACCCGTAGCGACTCTGTACAGGGTTTCCGAGGGTGTAAATCTTTATGGGAGTAGAAAGCCTCATCTTTCTCCCGCGGAGCGGCTGGTAGTTTCGAACTGCTGATCTTAAGGTTCGCAGCCCGATTCTTAACCACTACACTACCAGCTCCGTATTATAGTCCTATAAAAAAGGGGGATGAAGTAAGAAAAGTAGTTTTTCTGATTTTTCCCTTAAAATAAGGACACTCTGGGTTCTTCATTTGGGGGAGCTGACTGGTGGCTTCTTTAGTAAGTTTTGTCTCCTCACAGCATAGTGGTTACGTGTCAGGCTGCCAACCTCAAGGTCAGCAGTTCAAAACTACCAGCAGTTCTGTGGGAGAAAAATGAGACATTCTGCTCCCGTAAAGATTTACAGCCTCGGAAATCCTGTGCAGAGTCACTATGAGTCAGAACCGACTCCATGGTACTTAACAACAACTTCTAATCATGGAATTTGTCAGCAACTGAAGGTGTGGTTGCTTCCCTATTTGCCATTGACTGCTATAAGCCTCCCCTTAACATAACACTTCATTGAAGTGTTATAAATTCAATGTGCAACTATTCATCAGATAAAGCGAACTGATGTTTGAGAAGTTAAGTAGGAAAGTTAAATCTCACATCAGAATAGAAAAAGATTCTGATGGACCAAAAGAGGTCACATTATGACTTTACCTGGATGAATTTGCCTAAAGTGGATTCAGTTTTCCACACTGAGAAGTCAGTTCTTATAGGTTTAACTCTCAAAGCTGAATCTCTTAATGAGAAAATTCACATTTATGTAGTTCAAGAAAAATGTATAAATAAGAATGCTAGCATATTGGCATACAATGAGTAATAAAAGCTGTCACACACACTAGAATACTCAAACTGGCACAGATTCAAGTGTTAAGTAGTTCTTTTTAGAAAGTCAAATTATAATTAGAAAATCATTTGCTAAACAAGAATGCTGATGACACGAGTTTCTTTTCATAACTAACATGTTTAACATCATGAGCCTGAGAAAGCCTGATACATCCTGCCCCACTATAGAAATAGCCATAAATGAAAGTGACCCTAATAATGGGATTCTATTGTCAGAATCTTTCCCCTCAAATGTTCTGATAGGTCCTTCAATGTTACTCTGATTTCCCACATTTGTGTCACTAAATAAAACCATGCACAACGGAACCGTCTAATCTTCTTTGGGCCTGGGAGCCATTATACTTATTTAGTAGCAATATTATAATGTAGGAATCCACAGCAAAGAATTGCGAATTAGATCTTGGTTTGAATCTCAGTTCTGCCACTTCTTGGTTGTTTTCCATGAGGACATTATTGAAAAGCCCTTAAACATCAGTTTCCTCCATTACGATACTAACTTTAGATAATAACGTCATTACAATGTTATATAATAACATTGTTGTAGAAATTATTCATTGTAGTCTTCAGGGTACAATTTTCTTTCTCTTACACCTTCTTTACTCCTGAGGTATAGTTTGTGTTTTCTTCTATACCTGGTTGTGTTAGTGTGCCATCAGTCAGAAGCAAAAACCTCATCTTTGTCCAGTGGATTTTCTGATGGATTCAAAATGCTGACCTTGAGGTTAGCAACTGCAACCCACTAAGCTACAAGTTATATATATATACTTTTAGAGTTCACAATGGTTTCTTTTTTATCTCACTTGTTGTTGTTAAGTGCCATCCAATCGGTTCCAACACATAGTAACCCTGTATAGGGTTTCCAAGACTGTTTAACTTTGCCAAAGCAAAAAGTTTCGTCTTTCTCCCACAGATCAATTGGTGGACACTAACATAAAATTTAACGATGAACTAACTCCCAGAGCTAATTTTACTTCTGTTTTAGGATATCAGTAGAGAGTTCAGACCACAGAGAAAGAACAACATTGTGGTAAATTTGAAAAGGTATGCAAAAGAGGTAGCGTGATAAGATGATATTAAAGTAGAAGTGGCATACTATGAATGGTGATAGTAACCTAAAGAGCCTACAGTTATGTTGTTGCTAGGTACTAAGTTGGTTACAACACATAGCAACCCTGTGAACAAAACAGTGTTTGGTCTTGTGAGATCCTCACAACTATAAGCATGTTTGAACTCATTACTGTAGCCACTGTTTCAATTCATCTTGTGGAGAGTCTTCCTCTTTTTAGCTGTCTCTTACTTTGCCAAGCAAAATGTACTTCTCCAGGGATTAATGGTGTTGTTAAGTGCCATCTAGTAGACTCATTGTGACCTGATATAGAGTTTGTGAGGAGCAGCTGATGAATTTGAACCACTGACCTTACAATTCAAACAGACCTTGTTGTCCAGTGCGTTATACTACAGCGGCACACCAGAACTGACTGATCACTCCTAGTTACGTACCCAAAGTTAACAAGACAAAATCCTACTATCTTCACTTTAAAGGAACATTCTGACAGTATTTTTTCTGTAACATATTTGTTTGTTTATTTTTTGGTAGTCCATGTTTTACGCAATGGTTTTCTCCAACAATATAATCCAAATGTGTCAATTCTTCTATGATGGTAGTTTTTCCTTGTCTAGGTTTTGCATGCATGGGTGGCAATTGAAAAATACAATGACTTGGGTCAGGTGCATCTTTGTGTCAAAGGATCATCTTTGCTTTTCAAGATTTTTTAGAGATCTTTTGCAGCAGATTTGCCCAGTACAATACATCATTTGATTTCTTGTCTGCTGCTTCCATGAATGTTGATTGTGCATCTAAGTAAAATTAAATCCTTGACTAGTTAAACCTTTTCTCCATTTAACATGATGTTATTTATTGGTTCCATTGTATTTTTTTTCTTAATGTTAAGATATAAACCTTACTGAAGGCTATATAGTCTTTAATCTTCATCAATAAGTGTCTCAAGTCATTTTCACCTTTAACTAATATTCTTCTCCAATACTATAATTTTTGTTGTTGTTGTCAGGTGCCATTGAGTTGGAACCAACTCATAGTGACCCCATGCACAGCAGAACGAAACAATGTCTGATACTGGGCCAACCTCACTACTGCTGCCTCACTGGAGTCCATCAATGCTGCCACCTGGACAATCCATCTCATTGGGGGTCTTCCTCTTTTTCTCTGACCTTCCATCTTACCAAGTATGATATCCTTCTCCAGTGACTGTTCCCTCCTGACAATATGTCCAAAGTATGAGAAACAAAGTTTAGCCA
Organism: Chrysochloris asiatica; assembly: GCF_000296735.1. Lineage (NCBI taxonomy): Eukaryota > Metazoa > Chordata > Mammalia > Afrosoricida > Chrysochloridae > Chrysochloris > Chrysochloris asiatica. The sequence continues at coordinate 2,028,574 of NW_006408829.1, forward strand.
TCTTGGCCTCAAAGGAGCACTCTGGCTATACTTCTTCCAAAACAGATCTATTGGTTCTTTTGGAAGCCCATGGCACTTATAGTATTCTCCTCCAACACCACATTTCAAAGGCATCAATTCTTCTATGATCTTCCTTATCCAGGTTTCGCATCCATATGAGGTTATTGAAAATACCATGGCTTGGGTCAGG
>NW_006408829.1:2028957-2031475 GCF_000296735.1 Chrysochloris asiatica
ATCGTCCAACTTCCACATGTATATAAGACAATTGAAAATAAAGGCTTGGATCAGGATCAGGGACACCTTAGTCCTCAAATAGGTATCTTTGCTCTTGAACACTTTAAATGGGTGTTTTGTAACAGATATGCCTAATGCAGTACATCGTTTGATTTCTTGTCTGCTGCTTACCTGAGTTTTGATTGTGAATCCTAGCACTGTATACTACAGAGGGGAAAAACAGGGCAAACTGCTTAGAAACTCAAAGGTTACCAACACTTATTGTTGTCCCTTTCATTTGTTATAAAACTTTTACTCAAATGTGCATAAATAAGAAATATGATGGTGGTGGTTGTGTAGCCTGGAGTCGGTTACAACTCATAGTGACCCTGTATATGGTTACTGAGGCTGTAAATCTTTACAAGAGCAGAAAGCCTCATCTTTCTCCTGCAGAATGGTTGGAAGTTTCGAACTGCTGACCTTGAAGTTAGCAGGCTGACTCATAAGCACTATGCTATCAGAGCTCTGTAAACATAGAGCTAAACAAGTTACTAGAAAGTCATTATCTTTTTTTTTTAACTTTATAACAAAATTTTATTAGGATTAAGCCAAATTAGAAACCGTCATGCTTCACCACCATTATTTATCTGGAATGACCAGATGATACAGAGCTGAATACAAAACATTTTGTGCCTGTGGAGTCTAGGGTTTAGAAAGCAAGAAGATGGAAGCACAAAGTAGAATGGCTGATCCCACCATGGTGACTTTTAAGCATAGCAAGTAGTCAGCAGAGCTTCAGGCCGAGGAAGATGCCATTCCCTACCTCCTTCAAAGGCAGACTCATCGCAGCCTAGGCACCTAAGACTGGAGCCTACTTTTTGAATTCTAATATCTGTATTTCAAGAGAAGCCAGGCTTGAGGTATATCTATGGCTTTAAAGGCACAAGTCATGCAGCTGAATGGAAAGTTATGCCAGTCTCTAATGTCCAGGAGGTGAGCCATACCTTGTAAGGGGGTCCTGATGCTCACCCCTGACCTGTCAGTGTGGCCTTTGCATCCGTGGCTCTGTCCTCCCCTCCCCCCTCTTCTTCCCTTCCCCACCAGGCTCTGCATGTGCTCACCAATGAGTGCTGCAACCACAGGCAGGTTGCTGGTCTCTGATCCTGCATAGCCTCTTGCTATGTGGAAAGCAATCTGTACTGTGGAAACTCATGACCCAGGACACAGAGGGGACTGCCTCCAGGCCAAGAAGGGACTCAAGCAAGCAAGAACAGGGAGGATCATGTTTTGATACACTGTGGTATGGGGAAGAGAAATCTGCTGTCCTTGGAAAGAGTCCTACCAGTGGGGAAGCGGCACTGCATAGCACAAGTGGGAGTAGCAGCTTGTAAGGGCTACCAACAGTGGGTCCCTGACACTGTGTGGGTCTCCTTAGGGATCAACAGTGGCTATGGAGACCTTTTCTGGCACCTGGAAAAGTTCTAGGATCATTTAGAACAAGTGGTGGTAGAGGAGAGGGGCGGAGGAGGCCTTAAAAATATAAAACTTATGACTTCAAACCCTTTCAGCTTAGGAGCAGCAATTGTACACTTAAAAGTTCTTTTTCTTATTTTTAAAATTTCTTTAACAAAGGGAATAAAGGGGCCTGATGGTACAATAGTTAAGTGCTCAGGTTGGTAGTTCGAACCCACAAGATTCTCCCAGGGAGAAAGATGCGGCTGTTGGCGTCTGTAAAGATAACAGCCTTGGGAACCCTATGGGGCAGTTCTAGTCTGCCTATAAGGTCAGTATTAGTCATAATTGAACCAAAGGCAATGGGTCTTGGTTTGATTAATGAAGGGAAGTGAATTTCACAATCTACACAAAAGTCTTGGGGAACTAGGCAGAGAAGAAACACCCTGTAGACAAAAGTATATGTTTTGTCATTAAAACTACACTCCTGACCTCTTCATCCCATCTAATTCCTTAATAAAAATGGCTGCTGACAAAAGTTGAATAATCTAAGGTGATCATAAGTTCTCATTTTATAATTTCAGACACTGGAGGATACATGAGAATCTTTCCAATCTAGGCTCTTAAAACCTTTTCCAGCATCTCCCCTGCACGGCCTCATCAGCTTGGCTTATGTTCCTCAGTGAGCCTTCCATAACTTGTGATGACATTCACACAGCTCAGGCTAATTAATTCAGCTGGGATTGCCCCAGAGTTTGCTCAAGCTTGAGTTCATAGCCTCCCAGGCCAAGATCTCCCTCGTAAATGTTTTCCTTGTTTGGAGTCTGGGGTGAAGCGTAGGGGTCCAGACCCAGTCTCACTGGAGTACTGCAGGGTGAGGAAGCTTGCTCCTGGTAATTCATGGCTAGTTCATCCTGACTGACAATGCATTCCAAATCATCCTCTTTTGGATGTTCCCTACCACACCACACCAGGACTCCAATTTGACCATAGAATCCTTCAATATTGCAAGTTGAGGCTTGACTTTTTTCTTTAGTTCCTTCAGCTTTAGAAATGTTGAGCATGTTCTTCCCTTTTGGTTTTCTAA
>NW_006408829.1:2031910-2033732 GCF_000296735.1 Chrysochloris asiatica
CAACACAACATTGTTCTTAAGAAAACCACAAACCCAGCTTTGCTGGTACCTGTTTTCTTGGTTTCTTTATATTTTTACTATCTAAATATCTATCCCTAAACACTATAACTTAGTTTAGTCTGGTTTTCAACTTTATGTAAATGTTATCACACATTATTCTGTCTGACTTAATTTAACTTAATTAGATCCTGTTAAGTTTCATATTTCATTCACTATGTGATATTCTATTCCATGAAAGAAACTCTATTTATCATTCTATTTTTTATTTAACATGGTTTTACAAATAATTCTTCTTTGAACTAGTTGCAGTTGTCTTTAGTGAGATAATTTATAAGAAGGAATCAAATGGATAATCTAAAATATAAAAGTGAAATATCTGAAAATGAGAGCTCAATAGATAGGTCTAACAGTAAATGGGACTTACTAGAAGATGATCTTCATTAAATGAAAGATTGTTGTTGTTAGTAAGTTCCTTTGAGTCAGTTCCAACTTATAGCAACCTTGTATAGGGTGTTCAAGGAGTAGCTGGTAGGTTTGAACATCCAGTTTTAGTTAGCAGTCCAGTGCTGATCTCACAATGGCACACTAGGACTCCAAAATGGAAGATGGATCAATAGAAAAGACATAAACTGAAGTACACAGAGATTGGAAAAAGCTGGAAAGCTCCCAGTGCTGGATCCTGTGAGCTACTCTAATCTTCCTCTTATTGCTTTAAGTGCCATTAATCAGAATGATGCTAGTCCCTTAATTGTGATTGGATTAAAAATTGAATGTGATCCAATTTGGTGCAATCAGAGTTAATCTTGATCTTTGCGCTAAAGCCTCCACAATGAGACACTCTCTTTTCCACTCATCTGGAAGCTGGGTCTCAGATTTTAAGTGGTGTTTCTTGGCTGGCAAACAGATAGAGCAAAGAGAGGAGAATGACTTAAGTCCTTATAATATCAACTGAGGTCCTGGTGAGAACAACAACAATCTTACCCCTAGAAGGTTCAGTTATACAAGGTGACTTCAAAAATTTCATGGAAAAAACTCCCTTATATTTTAATTTCATTTTTTCATGAACTTATTGAAGTTCCCTTATATGAGCAAATAGTTTCCTTCTTGTCTTAAGCCAGCAAGAGTTTCTGTTTGTTTTGCTTTGCTTGTTTCTGGTCACCTTAAGTCAAGAGTTTCCTAACAACAAATACACATTTACCCCCCTGAATTTCCAAACATCTTCATTTGCATCTTCCAAAAGAAAAGATAGAGCTCATATTATGGAGAGCTTTATCCAAACTTATTGGTCTATTTCCAAATGCATATATGATTTTCATCCTGGAACTTTCTAGAAGTCTGACACCAGAACATCTGGATTAAACTCTTTTTCCTCTTTGCAAAAAAATGTAGAAACCCAGCTGAACTACAGTCATCTAACAAGCCTCCTTTGTTCTCACCACTCACCTGAGAGTTTGTCCCACTGGGGTGCCTTGTATGTTGCTGTGGTGCTTGAATCTATGCCACTGGTATTTTAAATGCCTGCAGAGTCACACATGGTGGACAGATTTCAACTAAACTTCCAGACTGAGGTAGACTAGGAGAAGGAGAGGCAGACTACTTCTGAATGTTTAGCCACTGAAAACCTTATGAATAGTTGTGAAACACTGTCAGATAACACCAGAATATTGAATATTAAAACATGATTAATAGCACCAGAATATTATCAGATGTAGTGCTGGAAGCAGAGTCCCTCAGATTGGAAGGCACACAAAATAAGACAGGGGGAGAGCTGCCACTCAAAGTAGAGCTGATTGTGATGACACAAATGGAGTAAAGCCTTTGG
>NW_006408829.1:2034352-2035500 GCF_000296735.1 Chrysochloris asiatica
GGGCAGGGAAAAGAGTGCAAGAACATCTGGTGTTTTTTGTGCATGTAGTAAGTAAGACTTTATCAGAAAACTGTAACTTGTGGTAGCTAGCTGAAACAGAGATTAGAGCAGTTAAATGTTTGTGCAGACTGAGCTGAAGGTCATGGCTGTATACAAGGAAAGACCTTACAAGTTCCCTGTCCCCTGAAGCAGCCCTGCAAAGTTCCTCAGGGGTGGAGCTTGACTTGGGTGCAACCTGAGTTTCTGGACTACAACTGTTCAGTTGCAATCCTTCAATTAAGTCAGTACTTGTCAGAGACCTTTGGCTCAGGGACACCCAACACAACTCTAAACCCAGAGATGATGAAATTGAAGAATTCTATCAACTTCTTCAGTCTGAAATAAATCAAGCATATAATCAAACTATAATGATAATTATGGGTACTGGAATGCAAAGGTTAAAAACAAAGAAGAAGGATTAGTAGTTAGAAAATATGGCCTTGATTTTAGAAATTATGGTGGAGATCACAATAGAATTTTGCAAGACCAAAGACTTATGCACTGCAAATACTATTTTTAAACAAAATAAAAGATAATTATACACATGGACTTCACCAGATGGAAAACATAGAAATCAAAATGACTATATCTGTAGAATGAGAAAGTAGAAAAAGTACATATCATCAGCCAAAACATGGCCAGGGCAGACTGTAGAATTGCCTATATGCAACTTCAGGGAAGCTGAAGAAAATTAGAAGAAGTAGTCCATGAGAACCAAACTATGACTTTGAACATATCTCAATTGAATTTAAAGATGATCTCAAGAACAGTTCTGAAGGATTAGGCATTAAAGGCTGAAAACCATAAGAGTTGTGGATGACATCAAGAATATCATACAGAAAGAAAACAAAAGGTCATTAAGAAGACAAAGAATGAAAACAAGACCAAAATGGATTTCAAAAGCAGCTAAAACTTTCTCTCCAGCATAGTGATACTAAAGCAAATGGAAGAAGTGAGAAGGTACAAGAACTGAACGGAAAATTTCAAAGGTCATTTTGAGAAGACAAAGTCAAATTTTATAACAAAATGTGCAAAGACTTGGAGTTAGAAAACCAAAAGGGAAGGACACGCTCAGCATTTCTCAATGAGAGAACTGAAGATAAAATTTA
>NW_006408829.1:2035600-2036525 GCF_000296735.1 Chrysochloris asiatica
GCCTTGATTTGAAATATTGAAGGATTCCATGGGCACAACACTAACTGATACAGAAAACATCAAAGAAGATGGACAGAATACACAGACTCCCTGTACCAAAAGTAAATGATCGATGTTCAACCTTTCACGAGGTAGCATATGATCAAGAGTCAATGGTACTGAAGGAAGAAGTCCAATGGCACTGAAGGCATTGGCAAAGAATAAGACTTTTAGAATTGACGGAATACAAATTGAAATATTTCAACCAACTGATGCAGCATTGGGGCCATTCAGTCATCTATGTCAAGAAATTTGGGAAACAGTTACCTGGCCAATTGATTGGAAGAGATCCATACCTGTGCCAATTCTGAAGAGAGGTAATTTAATAGAATGTGGCAATCATTGTGCAATATTATTAATATCACATGCAAGTAAAATTTTGCTAAAGATAATTCTAAAATGGCTGCAACGGTACATCGACAAGGAAATGTCAGAAGTTCAAGCTAGAGTCAGACAAGTACATGGAATGAAGGACATCATTACTAACATCAGATTGAAAACAGAGAATACAAGAAAGATGTTTGTTTTTGTTGTTGAGTGTCATTGAGTTGGTTCCAACTCATAGTAACCCTATGTAGGGTTTCCAAGGAGTTGTTGGTGAATTTGAACCACCAACGTTGTGGTTCTAACCGACTTTAAAGTAAAGTGTTTTGTTGACTATACACACACTTTTGACTGTATGTATCATGACAAGCTATGGACAAAACTGTGGAAAATGAGCATTTTGGAAAACTTAATCATGCTCATGAGGAACCTGTACGTAGGCCAAGAAAACAAAAGGACCATTCAGTGACCCCTTGTTTGGACAGAATGAGGGAACACTGAATGGTTTAAAATAAGGAAATGTGTGTCACAGGGTTGTATTCTTTCACCATACTTATTCAAT
>NW_006408829.1:2037195-2041083 GCF_000296735.1 Chrysochloris asiatica
TGGAGTCGGTTCCGACCCATAGCGACCCTGTACAGAGTTTCTGAGGCTGTAAACCTTTGTGGGAGGCGAAAGCCTCATCTTTCTCCCTCGGAACAACTGGTAGCTTCGAACTGCTGACCTTGCGGTTCGTAGCCTGATTCGTAACCACTATGCTACCAGAGCTCCTTTGGTAAAGTGGAGGGACAGTGAAAAAGAAGCAGACTCCCAACGAGATGAATTAGCACGGTAGCAGCAACAATGAACTCAAATGTAGCAGCAATGGTGAAAAAAATCCTCACAACTCAACCAAATAATGACATGAATAGAAATTGAGAAAATATTAAAGTTGTCAAATGCTTTATTTTACTGGGCTCCACAATCAGTGCTTATGGAAACAGCAGTCAAAAAATCAAAAGATGTATTTCATTAGGCAAATCTGCTGCAAAAGACCTCTTCATAGTGTTAAAGATCAAAGATTTACCTTTGAGGACTAAATTGTGCCTGAACAAGCCATAGTATTTTCAATCATCTCCTAAGTATGTGAAAGTTGAACAACAAAAAAGAAAGACCAGAGTAGAACAGATGCCTTTGAATTATAGTGTTGAAGAAGAATATAGAAAATAACATGAACTGCCAGAAGAACAAGCAAATCTTTCCTTGAAGAAGTACAGCCAGAATACTTTTTAGAAACAAGGATGGTGAGACTTTGTCCGTCATACTTTGGATATGGTTTCAGAATGGACCAATACCTGGAGAAAGACATTGAGTTTGCTACAGTGGAAGGTCAGCTAAAAAGAGGAAGACCTCAAATGATATTGATACTGAGTAGTAACAATGGGCTCAAATATAACAACAATTGTGAAGATGCCTCAGGACAGGTAATGTTTTCTTATGTTGTGTATAGAGTAGCTATGACTTGGAACCAACCTGACAACACCTAATGATAACAACAAGTTTAATATATTGTTTTAATTAACATTTTCAGAGCTAAACTCTTTGAGAGCAGTAACTGTGTCTGAGTAGGAGTGTTCCCAATTAGTGTTGGAACATCATATTCAAAATGAAGAAATGCTTATGGATTTCAATTGCTTCTACTTTGAACCCAAGAATGAGCCTGATGTTCAAAATAGTTATCAGGAAGAAAAAGACTGTAAATTAACTGCATTGAGCTCACAGCCCTCTCCTATTGAGTTCTTCTTCCACTTTCCTCTACTTTTTAGATGTAATACTCTGCACCCTAGGCTCATTGTTGTTAAATGCCAATGAGTTGGTTCCAAGTTACTGTTTTTGTTAGATGCTATCGAGTTGGTTCCAACTCACAACATCCCTATGCACAACAGAACAAAACACTGTCCACAACTGTTGTTATGTTTGAACCCATTGCTGCTTCCACTGTGCCAATCCATCTTGTGGATGCCTTCTTTTTAAATGACTCTTCAGTTTACCATGATGCCCTTCTCCAGGGACTGGTCCCTGAAGTCTCACTAGCCTGGCATCTAAGGAGCATTGGGGCTGCACTTCTCCCCACATAGCTTTGTTTGTTCTTCTGGCAACATCATAACTCAAATGCACCAATTCTTCTATGAGCTTCCTTATTCACTACCCAACTTTTACATGTATATGAGAGTATTGAAAGGATCATTGGGTACAGCATACTTTATTCATCAAACTGGTATCTTTGCTCTTGAACACTTTAAAGAGGTCTTGTGGAGCAGATTTACCTAATTCAATGCATCATTTGATTTCTTGAGCAATCCACAGTGACACTATATAGAATTTCTGAGGAGTAAGAGGTAGATTTCAACTGCTGAAATAGCAGTCCAGTTAGTAGTCCTGTGCTTATGCTACAGCACCACATAAGGACTCAATTATTTCACATATAGAGAAACTACTACCATTTAAAATTTTGTTTAAAAATCCTCTCTCTCCCTTTTGTTTTTTGATTGTATATTGTTCCTGATCCCCTCTTCTTTGCTGGAATAATACTTAAGAAAAACTTAGAAAAATATGCTTTTGATTCCAATATTTCTGTTTAGTCTTTCCTTTGTTCTTTGAATCCCTTTTCTCTCTACCCCCTGCTGTTGATGTTGTTAGGTACCATCTTACTGAGATCTTACATTTAACAGAATGAAATGTTGACAGGTGCCAAGCCATCTTCATGACCATTGGTAGGTATAAGTCCGTTGTTGTGGCTATCCCCCAACCCACAAACACTTAAAATTAGTAAGTCAAAGGCTGGCCCACAGGTGTGTTTTGTTTGGCCTTTACGATGTTTCCTAGAAGTTTTTCTTGGTTATATAGAGTTAATATCAAGAATTCCTACATGAGAATCCTCACTACATGTCTCTCCTGAAATATCATGATGCCTGAAATCCCTGGAGCCATATTTCCTCATGGTAACAGTTAAATAGGGTTAAGTAGTTAGTTGTTGTCTCTTTTATTTTAAAATATTCCATATCATCCATTAATTTTTTTTCATTTGGAGCCTCAGAAATAAAAACATGCAGACTTTAAGTAACTGTGAAGTGTGACCAAAGGACGATGGATAGTTCATGGAATGTCCTGCATTCCTGAATGTGTCATCTTGAGGAGACACAGAAGTAGCTCACAATGTTGGATTTGAAAGGACTTTGTAAATGTAGTCACAGGCTAGAAACTCTAATCAGTCATCTGTGTCAGTGTACAGCTTATAGTGATATGGAAACAAGAAAGTGTCAGTGAATGGCACAGAGTCAGAAGCTTTCATTTCCTTGATGCTGCATAATCCACTGTAGAATTGAGACACAACCTAAGCAGGAAAAACATGTAAGTAGTGTTATTAACATTTAAACTTATTTCTCCTATGCAACTAAACAAATAGACTGTACTCTTCACATTACTGTTGGAGGTCTCATGTGCTTGTTGGTGGTGGTACTGCCATTGAGTTGGTTCTTGTTCACAGAGACCCTATGCACAATAGAATGAACCACTATCTGGTCCTGCACCATCCTCATAATTGTTACGTTGAAACCCATTGCTGCTGCCACTGTGTCAATCCATCTAAGTGGATCTTGCTCTTTTTCACGGACTCTTCATTATGTCAAGCATGATGTCCTGCTCTAGGGATTAGTTTCTCCTGATAACATGTCCAAAGTGTGAGAGACAAGTCTCACCATTCTTGTTTCTAAAGAGCATTCTGGCTGCACTCCTTCCAAGACAGATGTTTGTTCTTCTGGCAGTCCCATAGTATTTTCAATATTCTTCGCCAACAACTTAATTCAAATGAACCTGTTCATCTAAGGCCTTTCTTATTCATTATCCAACTTACACATGCATATGAGGAAATTGAAAATACCATGGCTTGGAGTAGTCTTTCACAATTTCAATCTTTTCTTCCATTTATCATGATGTTATTCATTGGTCTAGTTGTGAGGATTGTTTTTTCTTTATATTGAGATGCAATCCATACTGAAGGCTGTGGTATTTGAACTTCATCAGTATATTTTTCAAATACTCATTTCTTCCAGAAAGTAAGGTTGTGTCATCTACATATTGCAGATTGTTTATGAGTCTTCCTCCAATCCTGATGTCACGTTCTTCTTCATATAATCCAGCTTTTTGGATTAGTTGCTTAGATTGAATTAGTATGGTGAAATGAAACAATTCTGACATTCACCTTTCCTGATTTTAAACCATTCAGTATTTCCTTGTTCTGTTCAAATGACTACCTTTTGGCGTACGTACAGGTTGCTCATGAACAAGATAAAGTGTTCTGGAAATCCATTCTTCAAAATGTTATTCATAATTTGTTATGATCCTCAGAGTAGATACTCTGCATAGACAATAAAGCACAAGTAAACATCTTTCTGGTACTCTCTTTCATCCAAGATAAATCTGGCAACAGCAATGATATCTCTAGTTTCACATTCT
>NW_006408829.1:2043178-2054627 GCF_000296735.1 Chrysochloris asiatica
TTAGTAGTGCCTAATGAATCAAGTCTGTTCTTGAAATGGTCTCAAAATTATACTCAAAGTCATATATTGGCTCTTGTGGAGTTGTTTTAGTTTTCTCCAGCTTCACTCTGAACTTGCATATAAGCCAGTGAAGATTTGTTCTACATTTGGCCACTGCCTATGTTTTGGCTAATGATATTTAGCTTCTCCACAGATGTAGCCAATTTTATTCTTGTGTATTCCAACTGGCGAAGTCCCTGTGTAGAATCAATTTTTATGTTGTTTTTAAATACATATATTTACAATGAATAAGTTGCAGATCTTGCAAAATTCTATCATGAAACATACAACATCATTTCTATCACCACAGCCATATTTTCCAACTACTAATCGTTCCTCATTGTTCCAATCTTTTACATTTCAATCACTGGTAACTGTCAATGGATCCTGATTATATGTTTGTTCAATGTCAAACTGAAGAAGTTGGTAGAATTCTGCAGTTTCATTATCACTTGCTTTAGTAGTTGATTCATAAATTTGAATAATAATGGTGTTTATGGGTCTTTCTTGTAGGTCTTTGGATATTATCCTATAATAGACAGCATTGTCCAAGATTGAACTTGAAATGCTCTTCTTCTTTTTTGTTTTTTAGGTTTCATTTTTTATTCAAAAGCATTAGAATGTGAAAAGAAACAATAATAATTACAAGCATAGGTATATATTATATATTTTGTTTATGTCTAAATGACTGGTGATGGTTGTGTGCTGTCGAGTTAATTTAGACTCAAAATGATTCTATATAGGGTTTCTGAGGCTGAAATGGGAGCAGAAAACCTCATCTTTCTCCCTTGGAGCAATTGGTGGCTTCGAACTGCTGACTTTAAGGTTTGCAGCCCAATACATAACCCATTATGCCACCAGGGCTCCTTGTCCAAATGCCTTTTCTTTTCTTTCTTTTTTTTTTAAATGTTTTATTGTGAATTATGTGATAGTTTACATAGGAGAACATTAGTTTTACATTCATCCTATCATATATCATTTCATTGCCTTGGTTACAATCCCCTCCATGCATCATCAACCAACCAAAGGGTATACCCTACAAATCTGCCCTCCTTTCCTCACCGCCCCCCTCCCCCACCCTCGTGCCCCGGTTGTCAGCACATAACCCCTCTCCCTTTCTTGGTCTAAAGTCCCCAGCTGCTCCATCTTTCCACATCATTGTTTCTGCCTCCATCTCAGGACTCTGCTTCTCTAGGTAGGGTCCCACTCTCCACTCTTCTCCCTTCATGGTCCCAGAGTTATTCACTATTGTATCACAAGAGACCTATCCACATCTCCTTTCATCAGCCTCACCTAGACAGATTAGATACCACTCAGTGTGGATTCTACCTTCCTCCATGCCCTCTGGATCTAGGTTCCCTCTAGAAAGCTTGTAAGCCAGTCACTTCTTGCCTTTGTAGCCCCCCCCATTTGGGGTAGCCAATGTCCAAGTTGTCCATCCCTGTCTGCTCTGTGTATGGAGAGGGTGGGGATGATCCTTGCTGTAAAGAGTTGTTCCCTCTTTTGAGCTACTGCATCCATAGGTGTAGGTCAAGTTCCTCAAATTGGATCAGATTATTCTTTTCTTCCTCTTCTTTCTTCTTCTGGCTGAGCTCTGATCATCCAGTCATTGAAGTCAGGTCAAGTGGGTATATCTGCAAGTGTGGGTGTTCTTGTGCATATGCCTTCTCTTCTTATCAGCTGGGCGCTTCACTCTCCACTCTAGTCCTCTGTGGCTATGTCACTGACTCTGGGCCCAAGAGTCCCCAGGTCTTGCCATACTGCTGGCCAACCAGGTCTCCACCCAGTTTCATAGGAGTCTATTGAATGTTGTAGGGCTTAGCTCGCAGCTTTAAATGTTGTTTTTCCCTCATTTCCCCTTATCGGTGACGAACGTCGTCACCAATGAGAGTGTGTATTCCCATTGAGTCTTAGTCTTGGAAAAGGGTTTACTCTGAGGGGAACCGACTACTTGCCTTGATGTCTCCTGGGTGAGAAATGCTCTTCTTGATGAATGTAACTCCATTCCTTTTCAATTTGTCATCCCAGCATAATTAAACTATATAATTATCCAATTTAAAATGGCCAGTACCAATCCAGTTCAGCTCACCAATGCCTATGATATCAATCTTTATGCATTCCATTTCATTTTTTACCTCTTTCAATTTTCCTGGATTCATATTTCATATGTTCTGTTGTTGTTGTTGTAATGTGCCATGGAGTCGGTTCCAACTCATAGCAACCCTGTACAGGTATAAATCTTTACAAGAGCAGAAAGCCTCATCTTTCTCCCACGGAACAACTGGTAGTTTCGAACTGCTGACCCTGAGGTTCACAGCCCAATTTGTAACCACTACGCTACCAGAGCTCCTTCATATGTTCTACATTCCCATTATTAATCAATGTTTGCAGCTCTTCTCATTTTGAATTGTACCCCATCAGCATATGAAGGTCTGGAAAGCTTTGCTTCATTCATGTCATTATTGTCAACTCTACTTTGGGGAAGTAACTCTTTCCTAGTCTTACTTTGAGTGCTTTCCAATCTGAGTGGCTCATCTTCTAGCATTATATCTCACAGTGTTCTGTTGCTATTCATCAGGTTTTCAGTGACTAATCATCCAGAAGTGGTCTGCCTTTCTTTCTTCCTTGTCTGTCTTATTCTAGAAGCTCTGATGAAAACTGTCCACCATGGGTAACACTGCTGGTACTTAAAATCCTCGTGTCATAACTTCCAACATTATAGCAATGTGCAAGTCACCACAGTACAACAGACAGACAAGTGGTGGGATGGACCACTCATATTGAAATATCATTCCATTGTGATTAACTCCTGACTACATTGAGCCCAGTGAAACAGTGATTAAATGTTTGGTTGCTAACCATTTGGTAGGTGATTTGAAGCCATCATCCATGACATGAAAGAAAGATATGGCCCCTGTGGAGACATTCTACTCTTTCCTATAGGGTCCTTATGAGTCAGAAATGACTCAGTGGCAGCGGCTTTGGTTTTAAGTTGACTGATGACATTATTGTCTTTCCGTTTCTGCCTTACATTATTAAGCCAGCTATCTTAGTGAGTGGAGTCCTGGTGTGGTACTGTAGGATAAGCACTGGACTTCTAACCACAAGGTCAGTGGTTCAAACCAACCAGCCACTCCTCAGAAACCCTATGCAGGGTCACTATGAGTTAGAACCCACTCTATAGCACTTAACAACAACAACAACAATCTTAGTGAGCAACTGAATTTCAATCCCACTGAAAAGTTTTGGGAAAAGATGTAAAGCGTTATCTTGCTGACAAACAGGGGAGCTGGGGTATTTATACTCTGATCCTCTTAAGTGATTTGTTAAAGAAATCCTTTAACCTGTTGTCCCATTACTGACAATTCTATTACGGCTCAAAGCAAACTTAGGGTCAGAATAGAACTGCTTCATAGGGTTTCCAAGGCTGTAAATTTGCCACAACTTTTTGCCCATGGAGCAGCTGTTGTGCTCAAACCACTAACCTTTAGGTTAGCAGATGAGATATTAATCACTGCATCACTAAAATATTCCTTGGTAAGTGCTGCTGAGTGAGTTCCAATGCATAGTGCCCTGTTATAAGGTTTCCAAGGAGCAGCTGGTAGGTTAGATATCCCTAAAAAGTAATAATTCATAGTCATTTCAATAGGTAAAGTAGGTTCTAGCAGATCAAGAGTAGGACTGGCTATGGTAAAACAGGCTACAATACACAGAAATGAAAATGGATCCAAGAAGATATGAGTGGAACACCCCCAAAAGATGTCAGAAGATCTCACATCAATGCTCTGGTTTAAACAAATCAAATCAAACTGAAGACACAGAAAGACATGAGAATTTCCAACTGGTATGCTGTGATTTATCTCTGTTTGTTTTATTGAAGGTTTAGGTTACACATGGATAGTTCTTACATTTCTTGGAGGTAAGAAATCTTCCTAATTGGAAAATTTGTGTTATTCTTTTTTTTTTTTTTTCTGGAGAAAGCAATTTCTTATCAACAAAAGCATGAACTTTTCAGAACCCTTGTGGCATTATTTCCAGATGTGTGTTTCCAAATACGAACTGGCTGGGTTGAGAGAAATCCATGTCCATGGTACAATAGCAGATGCAAGAAAGCTTTAGAGATATCTTTTATTTCATTAAGACTCTGGCTTTGAAGACTACTTTGATGTCATCTCTCCCTGTTTATTGTGTGGTATTTCATTTTACAAGCAGAGGGAAACATCTGGACTATTTATTTCAGCTGGTTTTTCTCTTCTACATAGTGTTTGGGATTATTTGGAAAAGGCTGTGCTCAGAACTGCCAGTGATAACACGTGTGCTGGCTTTTTATTTCCTAATGTTCTTTCACATTGCTCCACAGACATCTAAGCCAACTGTCTGTGCTGCCCAAATGACCCTTTTAGATACTAGTTTTCATATTCATCCTCTTTAGACGACAAGGGAATTTCAAGGCAACTAATGAGTTTTGATGGCAATGCCTTGACTAGAGAGAAAGCAATTATCTAATCCTAATTCACTCAGGAGGTGACATGAGGATGTCCCAATTATTATAGTTGCACTCCTTTGATTTATAAATCTATTTAATTCACTGAATACATATCATTTTCCTCCTCAACAGGAGCCTATTTTCTTTCAGAACCATTTGCATTTAAAAGTGATAAGGCCATTGTTTTGAAATTCAGAGCTGTAAAGATCTCTTGAACACAGTAATACTGCAGTTGGTGGGATGAAATTTCTCCTTATGGTATTTTTCTCCAGACTAAAGACGTTTCCCATGTGATTCTGAATGAATGTAACTTAACTATTCTTCCCTTCTTGTGCAATAATTTTCTTGCCTTTTTATTAAAGCCCTGTGGGTTAATGCACTGGACTACAAGGTCGGTTTGAATCTCAGGGTTGGTGATTCAAACTCACCAGCCACTTCTCAGGAGCCCTATGCAGGGTAACATTGAGTTGGAACCAACTTGATGGCACTTAACAACAACAACAAAGACATTTCCCATGTGATTCTGAATGAATGTAACCTAACTATTCTTCCCATGCTGTTTTCGTGCCCTTTTTTATAATTAAAATCCTTTAAGTTCTTATTGTTGTTAAGTGCCATCGAGTTGGTTCCAATCCATAGTGACCCTGTATAGGGTTTCTGAGGAGCAGCTGGTGAGCTTGAACTGCCAACCTTGTAGTTCAAACTAACTTTACAGTCCAGCGCATTAACCCACTTATGCTGTTGTAATAGTTGTGAAGTGCTGTTGAGTCAATTCTGACCCATAGTGACCCTGTATAGGGTTTCTGAGGAGCAGCTGGTGAGCTTGAACTGCCAACCTTGCAGCTCAAAGGGCTTTGCAATCTGATGCATTAACCCACAGAATCCACTTATAGCCAGCCATTAAGTCAAAGAAAAATAAATTTGTGTGTTTTCATGAAAATAGTTTGTGATTTAAAATTTTATCCTTCGATGTGAAAAGGCAGACTAGAAGTCCCCAAGCTAAGTCCATCAGACACAGGCATAGATGATATGTTGTTGTTGTTGTTAAGTGCTGTCGAGTCAGTTCTGATTCATAGTGACTCTGTACAGAGTTTCTGAGGAGTGACTGATGAGTTTGAACTGTCGACCTTGTGGTTCTCACTGACTTGAGACTGAGTGCTAATTCTATAGCTCCACACCAGGACTCCAACAACAGCATAGACAGATAAATTATCTAGCTCTCCATATGTATAGCTATGTATCTATCAATGTAGATATGTTTTCCTTAACACATTCTTGACAAAATTTGTATTTTAAACACACTAAATATGTTGTTATTTTTAGTAGTTGCCATCAAGCCAACTCAGACTCATGATGCCCTTCTATAGAACAGAATTAAATATTGCTCAGTTCTGTACCAACTTCATGATTGTAGGAATGTTTGAGTTCATTGTTGCAGCTACTGTGTCAATCTCTCTTATTGAAGGGGTCTCTGGATTTTTTGCTGACCCACTCCTTTACCATCCATGATGTGCTTTTCTAGTGATTAGCCTTTCCCAAGAACAAGTCCAAAGTAAGCCAGCTAGAATCGCACTGTTCTCACTTCTAAGAAGCATTCGGGTTGTATTTCTTCCAGAACTGATTTGTTCATGTTTTTGGCAGCCCAGGGTATACTCAATATTCTTTGCCAGCACCACAGTTCAGGCGTATCAGTTCTCCATCAATGTTCCTTTTTCATTGTCCAGCTTTCACATGCATATGAGGCAATTGAGAAAACTTTGGCTTGGGTCAGACACATATTAATCATTAAAGTGACAGATTTGCTTTTACAGCTGATTTGCCCAATGCAATATGTTCTTTGATATTTTGACTGCTGTTTCCATGAAATAGAGTAGAGTCCCAGTGTGGGGCTGAAGGATAAGCACGGGACTGCTAATTGAAAAGTCAGTGGTTCAAACCCACCAGCCATTCCTCAGAAACCCTATAAAGAGTTGCTATGAGTCAGAACCAACTTGATAACACTTAGCAACAACAACAGCAATATCCATGGATATAGATTTCTGATCTAAAAGAAGGAAATCATTGACAACTTAAATTTTTTCTCTATTTTATCATAATGTTTCTTATGGGTCCATTTGTTAAGATTTTAATTTCTTCATATTCAGGTGTAATCTATACTGAAGACAATAAACTTTTAACTACATCAGTAAATTCTTCAATTCCTAAGTAAGTTCTGGTAAGTACTCTCCTGTTTAACACAGACCCCTCTTCTCTATCCAACACTGAGACCCAATGTTAGTTACCATTGTGCCTGAAAAATCACTCAATCATCCTCAAGCATTTGTATGAGTCCCCTAGCCCCCAAAGTGATTTGAAATTCAATTCTACATAGACTAAAACTTCTATAAGAACAGAAAATACATTTGTCTATCTGTATTCATCCAGTCCTGGTGTGGCGCTGTGAGTTAATGTACCAGACTGCAAGGTCGTTTGAACTGCAAGGTTGGTTGTTCAAGCTCACCAGCTGCTCCTTGGAAATCCTATACAGGGTCACTATGGGTCGGAACCGACTCGACAGCACTTAACAACAACAACAACAACAATTCATTCAGTCAAACTACAAGGTTAGCAGTTCAAACCCACCAGCTACTCCTTGGAAAACCTGTACAGGATCACTGTAAGTCAGAACCAATTTGACAACACTTACAGCAACAAAAAATTCATTCAGCACATAAGACATATTAAGTATTCCGTTAGCATGAGCTAAATTAATGGAAAAAAATGGACACTGTAGTCTTTTGCAAGATAATACACTTGGTTATAAGAATTAAGAATTTTATTTCTTCTAGAATGGTAGAATTTATGCCCCAGTTACCAGTAATTTGCCTAACCCTCAGACCTTTTCTTGACTCTGGATTAAAATTACCAACATGTAACTGGGAACAGGGGAGTCTGAAGAGGAAAATATTGATCAGAATAACTGTGGGCTGAGTTTATTGACAGAGACTCTGGAAAACCTTCCAAATCACATAATAAGTTATTAATGAGAGGAAAGCAACCTACTGCACTTTATAAAAGAAAAAATTAAACCACTTGGGATTTGAGAAAGTCAGTTGGTATGGTTCCAGATGCCAGGAAACTGCAATTTCTCCCAGGTCTCCTTCTTAGCCCTTATGATTGCTAATAGTACTGTTTAACTAATAAAGATGATTTAATTTTAAAAAATAAATAAATCTCACTGCTAGCAGAGAAAGTGTGTAGCTTTGCTTTCATTTTACAGAAAGTCCTCACTGCTGTATATTTTCTTGTGCTCAGAGTGGGATTAGCAGCAAACTCCATGGGCCCCACCCACCCAAGTGTTAACCAGGCCAAGGAGACAAGGAGGAATCCAGAAGATCTTAAGTTTAGAAACCTAAACTGCAAATCTGACAGAAGAAAATAGAAAAATATCTTTATGATATTGAAGAAGGAGAAAATTTCTTAAGGTATAAAACATACTCTTGGTTTGTTTTAAAAGAAAGTTCAAACTCTTTACGCTAGGCTCCAAAGCCTTATATGATAAACAGGTTTCTAATCTCGTCTCTTACCACTCCTTAATTACTCTTAGGATACAGCAAGTCCACGGAGGGACTTTTTGTATACCTGTGTGGTACAAATGGTTATGTGCTCAACAACTAGCTGAAAAGTTGGTGATTCAAACTCACAAGAGGCACCTCAGAAGACAACCCTGAAAACATTTGTGGACCATACCTCTACTCTGCACACATGACATCTCTGTGAGCCAAAATTGACTGGAAAACACCCAACAAAATCAATAGCCCTAGCCTGGAATTCTAACATCTGCACATGTTGTTGTTGCCGTTCTTAGATATTGTTCTCACTCATGGTGACCCTACACAGAACACTGCTTGGTCCTTTGTTGTCCTCACAACTATTGTTATGTTTGAGCCCACTGCTGTTGCCACTGTGCCAATCCATCTCACTGGGGTCTTCCTCCTTTCAGCTGACCCTCCACTTTACCAAGCATGATGTCCTTCTCCAGGTACTGGTCCATCCTGGCAACATGCCCAAAATAAGAGAGACAAAGTCTTGCCATCCTGACTTCTAAGGAGTATTCAGGCTGTACTTCTTCCAACACAGATTTGTTTGTTCTTTTGACACTCTATAGTACTTTTAATATTCTTTTCCAACATCATAATTCAAATGCATTGATTATTCTATGATCTATCTTATACATGGTCCAACTTTTACATGCATATGAAGCAAATAAAATTACCATGGCTTGGGTAAGTGTACCTTAATCCTCAAACTGACTATCTCTGCTTTTTAACACTCTAAAGAAGTGCTGTGCAACAGATTAACCTTGAAGCATTACATCTTTTGACTTCTTGACTGCTGCTTCCTTGAGTGTTGATTGTGGATCCAAGCAAAATGAAGTCTTTCACTTCTTTTCTCCATTTATCATGATGTTATTCATTAGTCCAGTTGTTAAGAGTTTTATTTTCTTTGAGGTACAATCCATACTTAAGCTGTAGTTTTTCATTTTCACCACTAAGTATTTTACATTCTCCTCACTTTCAGCAATCAAGGTTGTGTCATCTGCCTATCTCAGATCATTAATCAGTGTTCCACCAATCCAAATGTCATGTTCTTCTTCATATAATCCAGATTTTTGGATTTTTTGCTCACCATACAGACTGAATAAAGATGGTAAAAGCATATATCATTGGAACACACCTTTCCCAGTTTTAAAACATTCAGAATTCCCTTGTTCTAGTCTAACAATTGCCTCTTGGTTTGTGTACAGGTTCCTTATGAATACAACTAAGTGTTCTGGGATATTAATTTTTAACAAAGTTTGTTATCATCCACACAGTCAAATGCTTTTGCATAGTCAACAAAACAAACATAAACTTCTTTCTGGTAGTCTCTGCTTTTAGAAAAGATCCATCTTATAATAGCAAAGATAACCCTACTTCCACATCCTCTTCTGAATCAGGCTTCAATTTCTAGCAGTCCTTTGTCCACGTACTGTTACAACTATTTTGAGTTTTCGTCAGCAAATTTTACTTACATGTTATATTAATCTTCACATAGCTGCTTGTTTTCATAGCTCAAGTCTTCCCTTTAATGTTGACTCCTCTGAGAAGCCTTCCCTGACCATCTAATTTTATATACCCTGATTTTCACCTTTACCTGCTACTTAACCATCATGAAAAATGATCCCATTTGTCTGTTCTCTTATTTATTTTCTGTTTTTCTTACCAGAAAATATGCTTCCTTGGTACAGGGTCCTGGTCTATCGTATTCATCATTGTATCCCCAGTACATGGCACTTGGTCAGGCCTTGATAAGTATTTGTTGGTGTCTGGATGAATAAATGAAAGATATTCTTATAGACAGACAATAAAGGAGGATTTGATAGGCTTAAAGAGTCCTTGGGTAGAGCTGTAAGATAAGCATTGAACTACTAAATGAAAGGTTAGCAGTTTAAACCCACCAGCTGCTCCTTGTAAAACCTATATAGGATTGTTATGAGTCATAGCCAACTCAACGACACACAGCAACAATAACAAAGCATGGCAACAATGACTCTGAGGACAGATGATCTAGATGGCTCTTCTGCCAACTGCTCTGAAATGGATCACATTAGAAGGTCCTGGATAGAGTGGGAGAAAATGTGGAATAAAACTTAAAATTATCCAAAATAAAACAGAAAACCAGGATTACTGATCAGAAAGACTGTAGGGACTCAAGAGTATGGCCCTCATCACCCTTCAGGTCTGGAAGTGAACTTGTGGTTCAATTTTCTGCCCAGCAGTAAACAGGTACATAGTGGTTGGCAACAACACTGGTGAAGTATGTACACCATAGAATCGTTAACCTTTCAATATAAAAAAAAATAGTATTTGCCTAAGGACACACCAGAAGGGCTGGAAAAGAAGCAAGAATAGAAACAAGGGTTACAAGGAGGATGTAGAATGTGAGGTTACGTTGTTGTTTGTTGTTAAATGTCTATGAGTACTGACTCAGAGCGATCGTATCATAACAGAAAGAAACACTGTCTGGTCCTGCGCCAATAACCTCACAACCATTACTATGCTTGAGCCCATTGTTGATTGCAATTATTGAAATGAATTAAAGTATATGATTTCTTTAATGTAAATCTGATGATCTGTAAACCTTCTCTCAATTCAAAAAACAAAGTTGTTTTGTTTTTCAAAGCAGGACAAAATAAAACAAGCGGGGAAAGAACTAGGAAGAAGAACTGAAAAGGGAGTAAGAGAGCTCAAACAGAAGGCAGGTTCTTTCCTCCTCAGATGGGAAGTCAGGTTAGTGACTCTGTTAACAGCCCTGCCATTGCAGTTTGAAGCTCAGCAAAGCAAATTTTAGAGGCAAAAGAGCAAAAGGTATGAATGAGCTGCTATTGCTCACTCCAGTCCCCTTTGCCCTGTATTTCCAGCCTGCTCATTCCCTGCAAGGAGCTTGGGAGAATCCTGCCTAAGTACCTCAGCTTGCCAAAGACCAAGACTGGACAGGTACATCAACCACAGGGTTTCAGCTGCCACCTCTCTGTGTTCTGTTGTGGTCATTCTCTTCACTTATATATCCAAGTCTTGGGCTTAAAAGCTCAGAAAGCATAAAATTTATTCCCAACAATGAACTGTTGTTGTTGTTGTTAGCTGCCATCATGTCAGTACCAACTCATAGCTACCTTATGCACAGCAGAATGAAACACTGCCTGATCCTGGGCCAACCTCACTATTATTGCCACACTTGAGCCCATTGATGCTGCCACTTGGCCATTCCATCTCGTTGGGGGTCTTCCTCTTTTTCTCTGACCCTCCACCTTACCAAACATGATATCCTTCTCCAGTGACAGGTCCCTCCTGATAATATGTCTGAAGTATGAGTGACAAAGTTGGGCCATATTGGCTTCCAAGG
>NW_006408829.1:2054727-2055782 GCF_000296735.1 Chrysochloris asiatica
CGATGGCACCTGACAACAACAACAACATGAGCACAGTTAAGTATTCTGGAATATTCATTGGCCAAAATGTTATTCGTAGTTTGTCATTATCCACACAGTTGAAAGCCTTTGTGTAGTCAACAAATCCCATGTAAACATCTTTCTTGTATTCTCTACTTTCATCCAAGGTTCATTTGACATGAACAACAATATGATTTATTCCATGCCCTTATATGAATCTGGCTTGATTTAGCTTACATGTCATATTAATGATATTGTATAATGGTTTCCTCACTCCACTGGGTCACCTCTCTTTGGAATGGGAACAAATATGGATCTCTCCCAATCACTGTCCAGAGAGCTGTCTTCCAGATTTCTAGGCATAGATGAGTAAGTACCTGCAATACTGCATCAGTTTTCAATTTTTATCCCATCAATACCTGGAACCTTGTTCTTTGTCAATACCTTCAGTGCACCTTGAACTTCTTCCTTCAGGAGCATTGGCTCTTGATCATATGTTATCTATTGAAATGGTTGAACATAGACCACTTATTTTTGGTACAGTGACTCTGTGTATTCCTTCCATTTTTTTTTTTTTTTTTAAGCTTTTGTTGTGAATTGAGTGATAGTTTACATGGGAGAACATCAGTTTTTGGTGTGTGTTTTTTTCAATGTTTTATAGAGAAATATGTGATAGTTTACATGGGAGACCATTAACTTTACATTCATCCTATCGTATGTCATTTCATTGCCACGGTTACAATCCCCTCCATGCATCATCAACCAACCAAAGGGTATATCCTGCAAGCCTGTCCTCCGGTCCTCAGCACACAGCCCCTCGCCCTCTCTTGGTCTACAGTCCCCAGCCACTCCATCTCTCCAACTCATCATCTCTACTTCCATCTCTGGCATCACTGGTTCTATGGGTAGGGTCTCACTCTCTGCTCTTTTCCCTTGATGGTCCCAAGGACCTCCGCTCCTAGACTGCAAAGTCAATCACTCCTCTCCATTTGCTACAAAACATCTACCTTTACATTTCCAACCCTCACAATCAGTCCTGATAACAATTATTCACT
>NW_006408829.1:2055882-2063733 GCF_000296735.1 Chrysochloris asiatica
GCAACACCATTCCTCTTCAATTTGTCATTCCTCCATAGTAAACCATGTGGTCATCAAATTTAAAATGGCCAGTACCAGTCCATTTCAGCTCATTAATGCCTAAGATATCGATGTTTATGCATTCCATTTCATTTTGACAACTTCCAATTTTCCCAGATTCATACTTCATACATTCCATGTTCTGATTTTCAGTGTAAGTTTACAGTTATTTCTCTTCATTTTGAGTTGTGCACCATCAGCAAATGAAGGTTCCATGGGCTTTTCTCCCATGGACTTTACTCCATTCGCATCTTCACAGTCAACTCTACTTTGAGGAAGCAGCTGTTCCCCAGTCGAATTTTGAGTGCCTTCCAACCTGAGGGACTCATATTCTGGCACTATATCTGACAGTGTTTCTCTGCTATTCATAAGGCTCTCAGTGACTAAATATTCAGAAGTAGTTCATCACTCTTTCTTCTTAGTCTGTCTTTGTCTGGAAGTTCATCTGAAACCTGTCCACCATGGATGACCCTGCTGGTATTTAAAATACTGGTGGCATAGCTTTCAGAATCACAGCAACTCACAAGCCACCACAGTACGACAAACTGCCAGACAAGTGGTGGAACAATGAACTATGGGATAACCTTAATCATAGGCATACCTTACATTTATTAAAGACTAACTATCTGTGTGGTGCTGTGGACTCCTGGTATGGTGCTATAGGATCAGCACTGGACTATGAACCACAAGGTCAGCAGTTCAAATCCACCTCCTCAGAAACTTTATAAAGGGTCACTATGAGTCATAACCATCTCTACTTAACAACAACAATGTTCTGTATTGAAATGTTCATTTATCTTACTTCATTTAATCCTCAAAATACTTTCAAGAGGTCATTGTGCTTTTTAGCTGCTGTCAGTCCAGCCTTGACTCATAGTGATCACAAGTACAGCAGAATTAAATGTTACCCAGTCTTGCAGCAACCCCATGATACCTTAAAGATCAGGCCATTGTTGTCCATAGGGTTTTCATTGGTTGATCTGGGGAAATAGATTATCAGATTTTTCTTCTTAATCTGTCTTAACCTGGAAGTTCTTTCAATACCTGCTCAGCATCACAGCAACATGCAAGCTTTTATTTACATGGTGGCTGTGCATGAGGCAGAGTCCTGGTGTGGCACCATAGGATAAGTACTCGACCTCAAGGTTGGTTTGAACCACAAAATAGGCAGTTCAAACTCACCAGCTGCTCCTCAGAAACCCTATATAAGGTCACTGTGAGTCAGACCGACTTGATGATGCTTACAAACAATAATTCATGAGGTAAATTCGTCAGAAAATGAATCAATTTCTCCATCATGGAAGGCAAGGATTCTACCAATGAATTGCCAATGCCTCCTCTATGAGGAAGCTACTGTTATTATTCCTAGTTCTCAGATGAGCAAATTAAAGCTTAGAGACATTACACAATTTACTGAAAGTTATAAAGCTAAGTAAATGATAGAATTGCCTTGTAAGCTTTGGTCAATCTGGTTCTTGGAAAAGCTGTGCTTTTAAGTGCCATTATCCAAAATGATTAAACTATATCTTAAAATGTCTTATCAGGCTTTGGTAAATTCTTCTCAGGTTAATAGTTGATTTCTTCTTTTATCTACTTGTCTTGAGTTAGTAACCAAGAATTGGAAAAAAAGGTAACTATCTTTGCACATGTGTTCAATTTTTTCCACCAGGGTAGCTGTAGGGGCTATTTTTGCTTGTTTGCTTTATGAAGACTCCCTCCTTGTGGGATCTAGCCCCTGGAAAGCTTCTTCCCACCCTTTAAATCAGGGAAGTCTTGTCTACCATCACTACACTTTCTGTGATGCACTGCCCTCTAGTGACAAAATAAATGCATCTGCTACTCCAGCAGCTGCTAGATCTTCAAAATCTAGAAATGAACAAATTTATGACAAAATCTACACTGGATGAATTCTGTATAATGATTATCCAGAATTTATTGAATAAATCATGTGATCTTGGGCAATCATATGTTGTTGTTGTTGTTGTTGTTGTTGTTAGGTGCCATGGAGTCGGTACTGACTCATAGCGACCCTATGCATATATTCTCCATGAATTCTCTTTCTCTCTCTTCCCAGTTATCCAGGATTAGGGTATGGGTTCTAAGTGATTGAGTGAGACACTTTCACATAAAATGTGCTGCATCTCATCATCTTCAGGTGAATAACTTCTTATGATTTCTCTCCCCACTAATCAGCAACTAGGGAATAGCTGCGAAGTGCACAGAGAAAACAGCGGTGACCACTAATGTGTGCTCTACAGGCAGTGTCTTCCTTTTACACATCACTGAGGAAGCATAAATCACACAACTCTGCTGTTTTTACGATGAAAGATGATATGGAATGCAGTCCACTTCTTAGAGATCCTGGAATTTCAATGGAGAAGTCTGGGAGTTTACCGAAAGGAGAGTCTGATAATAATTCTCTTAAAGGCTTCATGTTAGAAAGGATTATGAATACAAGTTGTTATTGAAAATATCTCTTCTTCTTGCTTGCTTGTGGCTCTTTTTAGAGCTTGTGTTTCAGAAAACCAACAATTGAAGTTATTTCTACTTAAGGCTACAAAATTGATTATGCTGTATTAATTACTCTATGATTCAGTCAAACGGATTTAACTGATTATTTTCTTCACTGAATGTACATATTGATGATTTGCAGACACAGTAAAACCAGCCCAATGAGCTAGACCAGATCACAAAGGCTAGCCTAAGTTTGTGAGAATCCTGACTTGGACTCAGTTCAAGGTTGCATTTGCTTCAGTTTTATTACTAAGGCAGCAAACCGTAGTGCAAAGGTTATAGATGACATCAAAGATACACATGAGTAAGTGTTACTTCCTGCTGTCTCACATCATCCCTGAGGCACATCCAAATTCAGTGCTCAACCTGGCTTATGTGGGATGAGGATCCTTTCAGGACAATGGTGTCACACTCAGATCTGACAGGAAGATCAATATATCTCCCCAAAATCCGGGACACCAAATAGAATGCAATAATTGAAAGAGACTTTGAGGTTGTTTCTCTTGAAATATGTGTAAGTACATTCTATATAAATTGTATGCATGGGAAGAAGGGTAAAGTTTTAAGGATGGATATTCCAAGGGGTATAAAAAGTATAATATCATCTGTGCCACTTTCTCCTAATTAAAGGGTCCCTAAACCTGTACATGGAGTCCTGGTGTGGCACTGTGGATTAATGCGCCAGACTGCAAAGCCATATGAACTGCAAGGTTGGTGGTTCAAGCTCACCAGTTGCTCCTTGGAAACCCTATATAGGGTCGCTATGTGTCTGAACTGACTCAATGGCACTTAACAACAACAACAAACCTCTACGTGTCCTGGTGTGGTGCTGTGGGTTAATCTGCCAGACAGCAAAGCCATTTGAACTGCAAGTTGGGCGGTTCAAGCTCACCAGCTACTACTCAGAAACTCTATACAGGGTCACTATGGGCCAGAATCGACTTGACGTCACACAACAACAACAGCAAATCTATAGAGGAGTCCTGGTGTAGCACTATGGGTTAAAGCACTGGACCACTATGTCAGTTTGAACCACTAGGTCATATCCTCTATGGCATTAACGGGAGTCCTGCTGTGGCTCTGTGGGCTAATGTGTTGGACTGCAAAGTCAGTTTGAACTGCAAGGTCAGCGGTTAAAGCACACCAACTACTATTTTGAAACGCTATACAGGGTCACTATGGGTCGGAATCGGCTCAAGGCACTTAACAACAACAACTCCTTGGCTAGGACCATGTCACATGACTATTTTCAAGCTGCAAATTAAACTGTATTGTTCCATAGATTTGGTGTGTTTCTTGTGGTTCAAACCGACCTTGAGGTCCTGCATTTATCCTACAACACCATACCAGGATTCTAGCCAAGGAGAAATAAGCAGAAATCCTTGGTGACAGCAATGCCCACTTAAAAAAAACAAGCATGGAAGACCTCATTAAGAAGAAAGGACAGCCTTCACCCTTGTTTTTTCCTTTCACTGACATCTGGACCTCAGCGAGGTTTGGAGGTGCTGCAACTATCTTGAGAGCATGAGGCAACAGTTGGGAAATAGAGGCTTAAATATTAAAGGTGATAGGACTGGTCACTGATGGCATTGCGGAGTCAGCGCATTTGCCTTTGACTGGCTATGCATCCTTGAATGTATGTGTGTGTGTGTATGTGTAAGAGAGAGAACCCCTAAAGTTTAAGCCACTCTCATAGAGTTTTCTGTTCTGAGATATAAGTTTCAAAGTTCATCAATATTCTTTATAACTATACTTGGGGCCAGGAATAAAATGATAGAATTTGATTGGTTAGTAAAATTTATCTTACTAGGCTATGGCCAATTCTTGTTTTGTTGTTAGGTGTCATGGAGTTGGTACCAACTCATAACAACCCTATGCACAACAGACTGAAACACTGCCCAGTCCTGGGCTAACCTCACAATTGTTGCCACGCTTGAGCCTATTGATGCTGCCACTTTGCCAGTCCATCTCACTGAGGGTCTTCCTTTTTTTCTCTGGCTGTCTACCTTACCAAACATGATCTCCTTCTCCAGTGACTGGTCTCTGCTGACAATATCTCCAAAGTATGAAAGACGAAGTTTGGCCATCCTGGCCTCCAAGGAACACTCTGGCTGCACTTCATCCAAAACAGATCTATTTGTTCTTTTGGCAGCCCATGGCACTTTCAATATTCTTATCTAACACCATAACTCAAATGTATCAATGCTTCTACGGTCTTCCTTAGCCACTGTCCAGTTTTCACTTGCATATAAGGCTATTGAAAATATCATGGTTTGGGTCAGGCATACTTTAGTCCTCAAGCTGACATCTTTGCTCTTCACCATTTTAAAGATGTCTTGTGCAGCAGATATGCCTAATGTAATATGCCCTAAAGAAATATGCTGATTTCTTGACTGCTGCTTCCATGAGAGTTGATGGTTGATCCAAGAAGAATGAAGTCCTTGACAACTTCAATCTTTTCTCCATTGGTAAGAATGTTGTTTATTGATCCAGTGGTGAAGATTTTTGTTTTCTTTGCATTGAGATGCAATCCATACTGAAGGCTGTGATCTTTGATCTTCATTAGTAAATATTTTAAGTCCTCTTCACTTTCAGCAAGCAAGGTTGTATCATCTGCATATCGCAAGTTATTAATGAGTCTTCCTCTAATCCTGATGCCACATTTTTCTTATATAACTCAGCGTATCAGATTATTTGCTAAGCATACAGGTTGAATAAATATGGTGAAAGAATACAACCTTGTCATATACCCTTCTTAATTTTAAACCATTCAGTGTTCTCATGTTCTGTTCAAACAATTACCTCTTGATCTATGTACAGATTCCTCATGCGTACAATTAAGTGTTCCAGAATTCTCATACTTCACAATGTTGTCCATAGATTGTCATGATCCACACAATCAAAAGCCTTTACATAGTCAATAAAGCACAGGTAAATATCTTTCTGGTACTCTCTGCTTTCAGCCAAGATCCATCGGACATCAGTAATGATATCCCTGGTTCCACAGCCTCTTCTGATTCTGACTTGAACCTCTGGAAGTTCTCTGTCAATGTATGTTTGCAGCCGTTTCTGTATTACCTTTAGTAAAACTTTACTCACATGGGATATTAAAGAATGTTCACTTAATGAGGTAGAAAAAGATTTGAAGAAAAATAATCATTTAATTAGAAGTTTGGGTGGTAAAATTGTTAGGTGCTGGGCTCTGTGGGAGAAAACCCAGGAGATCTATCCATGTAAAGATTATCAAACCAAATCCATTGCTGTTGAGTTAACTCCAATTTATAGCTATCTTATAGGAAAAAAATATAACTGCCTCCATAGAGGATCAATAAGAGAATCTTATTGAAGCAGAATTGCCCATCATTTTCCCAGCAAGCATCTAGTGGTCTTGAACCACCCACCTTTAGATTAGCTTCAAAATGCTTTCACCACTGTGCTAGCAGGGCTACTCTCCTATAGAGAGTACAGCCTAGGAAACCCAGTGGAACAGTTTTCTTCTGTAAAATTGGGATCACAGTGAATTGAAATTAATATGATAGCACCTACTAAACAACAAAATTAATGAAATTACTTTATATATAAATTTTCATTTCATTTATATGTTGGATTCAGGCTGTAAATAATAAAAAAAGATATATGGAAAGATATAGAGCAGTAAAAGAAACATAAATAGACATACCAACAATTTAAATATTTAAGTCACTTCATGTTACCATCCAGCTTGTTTCTAGCTCCACGTTTTCTATTGGACATTATTCATCTGAGGAATCATGAGGAATAACTCAGACTGTGAATAAAATCAATCTACAGTTGGTATTTGGGAACTGACCTACAATTGTAAATTAAGGAAACATTTTAAATAAATAGATTTGGGAAGTACATTTGGCAAAGAAATTTGTCATTAAAATACACACATGTCTTTGTGTTAATTCAACAGAAAAGTATCTGAGTATCATTGAAAGACAGCTACCGGTTGCATACGGGACACAAACGTATGCATACTACTGATTTGCAATTATAATTACAGTCATAACTACATAGTGCTGTGCATTATTTTTATTTTCATGTTTTCTGTTCTATGACCACTTCTGTTAAATAATCAAAGAAGAAAAAAGTTAGAATAACTTAAAGCATTTCATTAACATTCTTTTTCATTCATAACAACTACAGAGAATTCTAAATATAGAAAACATTTTTAAAAAATTCCCCTTCATGTCCATAAATCACTCTGCATTATTTAGGAATTCCCTAACTTTGTAAAGTGTAACTTTATTCCCCACAGGTGGTATTTTCTTTCAATTAGTCAGTAAGCTAACACCTCTCTGACATTCCAGCTGGGATACTGGTGGAATTTAGAATATTTGTTGTTGATGGTAGGTGCTTGTCAAGTCGGTTCTGATTCACAGCAACCTTATGCACAAAAAACAAAACAAGAAAAAACAAAACACTATCCAATTCTGCACCATTCTTACAGTCCTGGTTAAATCTGAACCCAATGCTGCTGCCACTGTGTCAATATATCTCATTGGGACCTTCCTCTTTCTCGCTGACCCTCCACTTTACTAAGCATGTGTCCTTCTCCAGGGACAAGTCTCTCCTGAATACATGTCCAAAGTATGAGTGACCAAATCTCACCATCCTGGCTTCAAAGGAGCATTCTGGCTGTACTTCTTCCATCACAGATTTGTTTGTTCTTCTAGCAGTCTGTGGCACTTTTAATATTCTTCTCCAACACCATAACTCAAAAGCATCAATTCTTCTATGGCCTTCCTTATTCACTGTCAACTTTCACAAGTATATGAAGTTATTGAAAATATCATGGCTTGGGTAAGATGCACTGTAATCCTTTAAAAGACATCTTTGCTCTTGAATACTTTAAAGGAGTCTTGTGCAACAGATTTGCCTACTGCAATACGTTGTCTGATTTCTTGACTGCTTCCAGGAGAGTTGATAGTGGATCCAATCAAAACGAAGTCTTTGACAATTTCAACCTTTCCTCCATTTATCTTAATATTATTTATTGGTTCAATGGTTAGGATTTTTGTTTTGTTTATATTGAGATGCAACCCTTACCAAAGGTTGTGGTGTGTCATTTTCATTAGTATGTATTGTAAGTTCCCTTGGCTTTTAGCAAGCAATGTTGTATCGCATATTGCAGGTTGTAAATGAGTCTTCCTCCAAATTTGATGCCACGTTCTTTTTCATATAATCCAGCATCAAGGAGTATTTGCTCAGCATACAGATTGAATAAGTATGGTGAAAGAATACAACCTTGGAACACATCTTTCCTGATTTTAA
>NW_006408829.1:2069659-2071901 GCF_000296735.1 Chrysochloris asiatica
AGTGGTCCTATGCAGTATTTCTCCTTTTGTGACTGACTAATTTCACTCAACATAATGTCCTCAAGGTTCATCCATGTTATGCGGTGGCTTGCAGCTGCTGTGAGGACATCAGTTTTACACTCATCATTTCATTGCAATGATTCCAATCTCCTCCGTGCATCATCATTTAATAGTATTTGTTTCTATTTCCTTTGTTTTGGTTTGTTTTGTGGATGTACACAAAAACACTCAGGAATATATAATCATTTAACAACCAAAGGACACATTCTATTAGCCTGCCTCCTGGCAGCAAGCACACAGAGTTTCTCTTTCCATGAGTCTAGAGTCCGTAGCTGCTGTATTTCTTCATGTCCTCATTTCTGCCTCCATTTCTAGTGTTGCTGCTTCTCTGGATAGGGTCCCAAATTCTGCTCATGCTCTTCTCCCTTGATGATTCTAGGGTCCTCTCTTCCAGGACTGCAAAGTTAACTACTCCCCCGTTTTTGTTACAGAACTTCTACCTTAACTTTTGTGACAGTCACAATTAATCATGACAACAATTACTCACTATCGAATCATAAGAATCTTATACCCATCTCTTTTCACCAGACAGTTCTAGACAAGATAAGAACTATTCAGTGGGGATTTTATCTTTCTCTGCATACTCTGAAACAAAATTCCCTATTGAAAACTTGTAAGCCAGTCACTTCATGCCTTTATAGCCCCCCTCCCCTATTTTAGGTAGCTAGTGTCTAAGTTGCCCATCCCTATCAACCCTGTATACAGAGGGGATAGGACTGATACTTGATGTGAAGACTCCTTCTCTCTTAGCATTTTGAGCTACTATATCTGTTAGTATAGGTAAGTTCATCAAACTGTAGCAATTTACATTTGTTTCCTTTATTGAAAACTTTTTGTTTTTTATCTTCCTCTAGTCAAGTTCTGATCATCAAACCATCGAAACTAGGTTGAATTGGTATTGTCTACAAGTTTGGGCATTTTTATGTGACTCACCTCAGTTCATATCAGCCAGACACTTCACTCTAAGCTACAGCCTTCCGTGGCTATGTCATTCTACATGGGCTCAGGAACCCCAGGTCTCACCACACTTGAAACCTACCAGCCTTTCCTCGTCTCTCTCTCATCTCCATGTCTCTCTCTCTATGGAATGTGGTCAATCTCAGCCCATTTCTGCATTGAAGCCTTTCCCCTCTTCCACTCACCAGCAGACCAATATGGTTGCTAGCAAGCCTCCATGTCCGCTCATGAGTTCTCTTTAAGTTTCAGTACTAGAGGGGGATTTGTCCTGAAGGGTCTTGATTGCTTGCCTTGAAGGCTCCCCAGTGAACAACTTGCTTGTTCTTGTAGTAGCCAATCAGACTGTCATTTTTATTTTTGGATTTTTCCTGCTGGTCTTTCTTTCGAGAAGTATCTTCTGTTCCTCTAGCTGTGCCAGGCTGGTCTGCTTGTCCCGTCAAGTGGGTATATCCCACCTCAGAAGGTTCTGAACGGAGCTGAGGTTTCAATCTAAGGTCTTCTACACTAGAAAGGCTCCACAGTAAGCTTATTTCACTGGGCAAATCCTAAAAACACTTTTAGGAATTCCAATAGGCTAAAGATGGGTTTACAAGCTTTATGTAATCATGTGTCCTGATATTCCTTTCTATCCTACTCAAGTGTCTATTTTACAATAGTAAGCAAAGGAAATTGGTATTCACAAGACAGTCAAGCATTTTGACATCCTTTCCCCTTTTACCCATTCACAGAGTATGCCTCAATCCCTGTATCACAAAACTCCATTGTTTCAAGGTTGAGTATACATCATTTACCTGTGTCCCATTTAGCCCATACAAATCTAGCTTAGTGTTCCCCTATCTACTTTGCTCTTCCATTCCGCTCCACCTTCTTGTGTATTGTGCTCCCCAACACCCAAACTATGATATGTCCATCCCTACCCTGTGATCTACTACTCCCTCTTTCCCCTTCCCACACCTGATAACCAACAAACATTTTTCCCCTTTTAGTATGAGTATCTTTTCTTAAGCATTTACAATAGTTTTATGCAATTTTTTTCCTTTTGTGACTGCTTAACTTCACTCAGCATAATGTCCTCAGGGTTCATCCATGTTAAGTGGTGGCTTGCAGCTTCCTTGTTATTCTTCAAGCATAATATTCCATTGTGTGTATGTACTAAAGTTTGTTTATCCAGTCTTCCATTGATGGACACTTAGGCTATCTCCATCTTTTTGTTCTTGTGAATAGT
>NW_006408829.1:2072141-2074774 GCF_000296735.1 Chrysochloris asiatica
ACAGTATGACAAATTGACAGACGAGTGGTGAGGATCAAAGAAACAAAGGAAGACCCCCAGTGAGATGGATTGGCAAAGTGGCAGCATCAATGGGGTTGGCCCAGGATTGGGCAGTGTTTCATTCTGCTGTGCATAAAGTTGCTATGAGTTGGTACTGATTTGATGGCACCTAACAACAACAACAACAAGGTAATTCTATTTCCAACCTTCTGAGGAAGCATCATACTGTTTCCCAGAGTGGTTGGACCATTTTGGATTCCCACCAGTAATATAGGAGGGACCCAGTCTCTCCACAACCTTACTAGCAATTACTGTCCTCCACTTCTTTGAACTTCACTGTTATTGCTGGTGTGAGATGATATCTCATTGTTATTTTGATTGGCATCTTTCTAATGGCCAATGATGGTGAACATGTCTTCATATGTTTGTTGCCAGCCCAAATGTCTTCCTTGGTGAAGTGTCTGTTCATGTCCTGAGCCCATTTTTTAATTGGGTTATTGGTCTTTTTCTTGTAGAGGTATTGTTTTTTCTTATGGATTTTAGAAATTAGTCCCTCGTCTGATACATCATTGCAAGAATAATTTTCCCATTCTGTGGGCTCCATTTTTTTCTCTTTTGGTGAAATCCTTTGATGCACCTAAGTTTCTAAATTTTAGAATGTCCCAGTCATCTATGTTGTCTTCTTTTGTTTGTGTAATTTTTGCAATGTTTGCTAGTCTGTGTTTGCCCTGCATCAGAGCCCTTAAGTTTGTTCCTATTTTTTTCATTGATGACCTTTACAATTCTGGGATTTACATTTAGATCTTTAATCCATGCTGAGTTGATTTTTGTATATGGTGTGAGGTAAAGGTCTTGTTTCAATCTTTTGCATATTGATTTCCGGTTCTGCCAGCACTTTGTTGGAGAGACCATGTCCTCTCCATTCATTGTACTCTGGCCCTTTGTCAAAGATCAGTTGGCTGTATGTGGATGGGTTATTTACTGGATTCTCAATTCTGTTCCATTGATCTGTGTATCTTTCATTGTACCAGTACCAGGCTTTTTTGACCACTGTAGCCATATAGTAAATTTTGAAATCAGGGAGTAAGAGACTTCCAACTTTGTTTTTATTCTTAAGCAATGCTTTGCTTATCCTGGGTCTCTTTCTTTTCCACATAAAGTTTGTATCCCCTACATGTACTTTTGACCAACAATATTTACCTCTATTACCTTTTTCTTTTTATGTACACATACCACATTGTAAATATATATTCATTTAAGTGTCCAAAGGGGACATTTTGCAAGCGAGGCCCCTGCCCACAGGCATTCTGCTTTTCTTAGTCGATGGGCCTATAGACCACTGATGAGCTATCTTTCTATGCAATCACCGCTGCAACCATCTATGTTGTTGCTGCTTTTCTGATTAGGATCCCTCACTCCTCTCATGTTCTTCTGTTTTGATGGTCCTAGGGTGACCTCTTCCTGAAATGATAGATTGACTGGTTTTAATTGCATGTCTTCTACCTTTACAGTTGTGACAATCACCATTAGACCTCTTTTTCTTCATGTCGCTCCATGACTTTCATGTTGTATCAGCAGCTTGCCTGTACTTCCATATTCTGTTGATGCTTTCTGTATTATAAAATATTTTACCTATAGAATCCTTCAATGTTTCAAATCCAGGCTTAATTTTTTTCTTCAGTTCTTTCAGTTTGAGGAATTCTGAATATGTTCTTCCTTTTAGTATTCTAACTCTTAGTCTTGGAACACTTCATTATAATATTTGACTTGTCTTCTTGATTTGCCTTTTGAACTTTTTGATTCAACTCTTTCAATTCCTTACATCTTCCATTTACTTTACTATCTCTATGCTGGAGAGCAAGTATCAGAGTCTCTTCTGACTAAATTTTGGTCTTTTCTTTCTTTGTTTTCTTCTTAATGAATTTTTGTTTCTTCCTGTATGATGTTCTTGATGTTGTCACACAACTCTTCTGATCTTTACTCATTAGTGACTAATGGATCATATCTGTTGTTGATATGATTTATAAATTCAGGGGGAGAGGTATGTTAAAAGTCATCTTTTATGTCTGTGGACTTCCGTTAATTCTCTTTAGTTTCAACCTGAACTTTCATGTGAACAATTGATATTCTGTCCCACATTCTGCTCCTGGTCTTGCTTTGGCTGATGATGTGGAGCTTTTCCACCATTTATTCTGACAGATTAATGTTCAACCATTTCAAGAGGTAGCATATGATCAAAAGCCAATGATACTTAAGGAGGAAGTTCAAGGTGCATTGAAGGAATTGGCAAAGAACAAGGCACCAGGAATTGATGGAATAAAAATGGAATTTTTCAAGAAAGTGAGGCGGTACAAGAGACATTCACTCTTCTCTGCCACGAAATTTGGAAGACAATTATCTGGCCCACAGATTGGAAGAGATCCATATTTGTTCCCATTTCAAAGAAAGGTGACCCAACGGAATGTGAAAATCATCAGACAATCTCTTTGATATCTCAAGCGAGTAAAGTTTTGCTAAAGGTAATACAGAAACGGCTACAGTGATACATTGACAGAGAACTTCCAGAGGTTCAAGCTGGATTCAGAAGAGGCCATGGAATGAGAGATAGCATTACTGATGTCCAATGGATCTTG
>NW_006408829.1:2075521-2078491 GCF_000296735.1 Chrysochloris asiatica
AGAAGAATTGATGCCTTTGAGTTATGGTGTTAGAGGAGAATACTAAAAGTGCCATGGGCTGCCAAAAGAACCAATAGGTCTGTTTTGGAAGAAGTACAGCCAGAGTGCTCCTTAGAGGCCAAGATGGCCAAACTTCCTCTGTGTTACTTTGGATATGTTGTCAGGAGGGAATAGTCACTGGAGAAGGATATCATGTCTGGTAAGATGAAGGGTCAAAGAAAAAAAGGAAGACCCCAACGAGATGGACTGGCAAGGTGGCAGCACGGATGGACTCAAGTGTGGCAACAGTAGTGAGGTTGGCCCAGGATTGGACATTGTTTCGTTCTGCTGTGTATAAGTTCACTATGAGTCGATGCCAACTTGATGGCACCTAACAACAACAACATTGTGACAGATGTAGTCAATTTGATCTCTGTGTATGCCACCTGCTGAAGTCCATCTGTATCATAGTCGTCTAAGTTGTTTAAATAACATCATTTGCAATGTAGAAGTCATTGGTCTTGTAAAATTCTACCATGTGATTTCCAGCATCGTTTCTATAACAAAGATCCTTTGTCTTTGTTTCTAACTTTTGTATCCCAAGCACCAGTAATTATCAATACGTCTTGTTGCATGTTTGATCAATTTCAGACTGAAGAAATTGGTAGAATTCTTCAATTTCATCATCATTTCCTTTAGTGGTAGGTGTATAAATTTGAATAATAATGGTATCAACTGGCCTTCCTTGTAAGCATATGGATATTTTCCTATCAAAGACAGCGTTATACTTCAAGATTGATCTTGAAATGTTCTTTTTGATGATGAATGGGGCCATTCATCTTCAATTTGACACTTCTGGCATATGCTTGTCAGATTCAAAATGGCCAATACCAGTTCATTTCAGCTCACTAATACCTAGGAAATCGATATTTCTTGGTCCATTTCATTTTTGACAACTTCCAATTTCATCAATTCATACATCACCCATTCAGTGTTCCAGTTATTAATGCAAGTTCACAGATGCTTCTCCTTCCTTTGAGTTGTGCCCCATCAGCAAATGAAGGTCCTGAAATCTTTACTGCAGTCACGTCATCAAGGTCAACTCTACTTTGAGGAGGCAGCTATTGTGAATGCCTTCCAACCTAAGGGCCTTATATTTGTGCATTTTATTCCTCAAACTGGCATCTTTGCTTTTGAACACTTTAAAAAGATCTTTTACATTAGATGTGCTTAATGTAATAAGTCTTTTGAGTTCTTGACTGCTGCTTCCATGAGTGTTGATTGTACATCCAAGCAAAATGAAATCTTTTACAACTTCAATCTTTTCTCCATTGATCATGAAGTTTTTGCTGGTCTACTTGTAATGATTTTTGTTTCCTTTATATTAAGATGCAATCCACACTGAAGGCTGCAGCTTTTATTTTCATCATTAAGTATTTATGTCCTCTTTGCTTCAAGCAAGCAAGTTTGTAGCATCTGCATATCACCAGTTGTTAATGAGTCTTCTTCCAGTCATGATGCCACATTCTTCTTCAAATAATCCAGCTTCTCACATTATTTGCTCAGCAAATAATATATATTGAATAAGTATGGTAAAAAATAAAGTCCTGGCACACATCTTTCCCAATTGTAAGCTATTCAGTAATCACTTGTTCTGTTGCCTCTTGGTCTCTGTACAGGTTCCTCACAAGCACAATGGAATGTTCTGGAATACTCATTCTTCACAATGTTATCCTTAGCTTATCATTATCCACACAGTTGAAAGCATTTGCACAGTCAATAAAGCACAAGTAAACATCTTTTGGTATTCGTTGCTTCCAGCCAAGTTCTTATCAGATATCAGCAATGATATCCCTAGTTCCATAACCTCTTATGAAGCCAGTTTGAATTTCTGGCAGCTCCTTGTCAAGGTTCTGTTTTAGACATTCTTTAATTGTCTTTAGTATATTTATACTTATGTGATATTAATGATATTCTTACATTGGATCACCTCGCTATGGGATGGACATAAAAACAGATCTCTTCCAATAAGTTAGCCAGGTAGTTGTCTTCCAAATTTCAAGGCATAGATGAGTGAGAATTTCCAGTGCTACATAAATTTATTGAAATACTTTAGTTTGTATTCCAACAATTTCTGTTTTTTGCCAATTTCTTCAGTACCATTGGTTTTCCTTAAGTACCATTGGTTCTTAGATCATGTGCTACCTTTTGAAATGGTTAAACATAGACCATTTCTGTTTGGTATGATGACTCTGTGTAACCCCTTCCATATTCTTGTGATCATTTTTGCATCATTCAATATTTGGCTTGCATTGCTTTTGTTGTTATTAAGTGCCGTTGAGTCAGCTCTGACTCATATGGTCTCTGTATAGGTTTTCTCAAGAAGAGCTGGTGGGTTTGAGCCACTGGTCTTGTGGTTAGTGCGCAGAGAATCCTTAAATAATGTAATGTGAGGTTTGAATTCTGTCTTCAGTTCCTTCCGCTTAATAAATGCTAAGAAAGATAGATGAAGCTTTCTGCTCCTGAAAAGGCTTATAGTCTCAGAAATCCTATATAGGGTAGCTATGAGTTCAAAAACACAAGCCACCACAGTACAACAAGCTGACAGAGGAGTGATGTTGGAAGCTATGCCATGGTTATTTTAAATTAAAGTAGGTTCACCCCTTCTGGACAGGTTCCATCTGTGCTTCCATACAAAGACAGACCAGGAAGAAGGAGAGAAAGATTACTTCCAAATATATAGTCATTAAAAACCTTATGAATAGCAGTGGAGCACTGTCAGCACCTGGATATTAGATGTTGAAACATGATTAAAAGCACCAGAATATTATCAGATATAGTGCTGGAAGATGATCCCCTCAGGTTGTAAGGCACTCAAAATATGAATGGGGAAGAGCTGCCTTCTCACAGTGGAGTTAACCCTGATGACACAAATGGAGTAAAGCCTTCAGGACATTCATTTGCTGATGGGACACAACTCAAAATGAAGAG
>NW_006408829.1:2079181-2080144 GCF_000296735.1 Chrysochloris asiatica
TTGGTGATAGAGATGATGCTGGAGATCACATGATAGAATTTTGCAAGACCAGTGACTTCTTCTTTATAAATACCATTTTTATAACAACATAAAAGATCAACATGGATCTCACCAGAGGGAATATACAGAAATCAAACTGACTATATCTGTGGAAAGAAACATTAGAAATGCTCCATATCGTCAGCCAAAACAAGGGAAGGGGTAGACTGTGCAACATACTATTGATTATTTGTATGAAAGTTCAGGATGAATCAGAAGACAATTAAAACAAATCCACAAGAGGCAAAATATGACCTTGAATACACTCCACCTGAATTTAGAGATTATCTGAAGAACAAATTTGATAAATTAGACACTGAAGACCAAAGACCAGAAGAGCTATCAAATGACATTAAGAACATTATACAGGAAGACAGCAAAAGGTCATTCAGAAGACAAGAAAGAAGGAAAAGGTCAAAATGGATGTCAGAAGAGACTCTGAAACTTGCTCTCCAGTGTAGAAATGCTAAAGCTAATGGAAGAAATGAGGAAGTACAAGAGCTGAACTGAAAATTTCAAAGATCAGCTCGAGAAGATAAAGTCAAATATTACAACAAAATGTGCAAATATCTGGAATAGAAAACCACAAAGGAAGAACATGCTCAGCATTTCTCAAGCTGGGGGAACTGAAGAAAGAGCTGAATATAAAATGTCAAAAGGCAGCTTGAGAATACAAAGTCAATTATTACAACGAAATGTGCAAAGACCTGGAGTTAGAAAATCATAAGGGAAGCACATTCTCAGCATTCCTCAAGCTGAGAGAACTGAATAAAAATTCAACCCTCGAATGGCAATGTTGAAGGATTCTATGAGGTCTGTATTTGTGTCCATTCCTAAGAAAGATGACCCAATAGAATGCAGAAATCATCAGACAATATCTTTGATAGCCCATGTGAGTTAAGTTTTACTAAAGGTAATACAGAA
>NW_006408829.1:2080979-2091655 GCF_000296735.1 Chrysochloris asiatica
AAAAGTTGGAAAGTGAATAAGGAAGATTGTAGAAGAATTGATGCATTTGAGTAATGGAGTTGGAGAAGAATGTTGAAAGTACCATGTGCTACCAAAAGAACCAACAGATCTTTGTTGGAAAAAGTGCATCCATAGTGCTCCTTGGATGCCAGGATGGCCAGACTTCGTCTCTCATACTTCAGACATATTGTCAGGAGGGACCAGTTACTGGAGAAGGATATCATGGATATCATGTTATCATGTTTGGTAAGGTGAAGAGTCAGAGAAAAA
Organism: Chrysochloris asiatica; assembly: GCF_000296735.1. Classification (NCBI taxonomy): domain Eukaryota; kingdom Metazoa; phylum Chordata; class Mammalia; order Afrosoricida; family Chrysochloridae; genus Chrysochloris; species Chrysochloris asiatica. The sequence continues at coordinate 2,081,250 of NW_006408829.1, forward strand.
GAGGAAGACCCTCAGCAAGATGGATTGGAAAAGAGACAACATCAATGAGCTCAAGCATGGCAACAATTGTGAGATTAACCCAGGACGCGGCAGTATTTTGTTTTGTTGTGCATAGACTCGCTATGAGTCAGTACCTACTCGATGGCACCTAACAACAACAACAATATGGGTAAACTATTGAATGATGCAGAACACATCAAAAGAAGTTGGGAGGAACACACAAAGTCACTGTACCAAATAGAAATGGTCAGTGTTCAACCATTTCAAATGTTTGACCATTTCTATTTGGTACAGTGACTTTGTGTACCTTGTTCTTTGCCAATGACTTATCCTTTAGGATGAAGTCCAAGTTGCAATAAAGTCATTGGCAAAGAACAAGGCACTGAGATACAAATTGAAATATTTCAACAAACTGATGAAGCACTGGAGCCACTCACTCATCTATGACAAGAAATTTGGAAGACAACTTGGCCAACTTACTGGAAGAGATCCATATTTGTTCCCATTCTGGAGACAGGTGACCCAATGAAATATGGAAATTATTGGATAATATCATTAATATCCCATGCACGCAAAATTTTGCTAAAGATAATTCAAAAACAGTTGAAACCATACATTGACAGAGAACTTCCAGAAGTTCAAGATGGATACTGAAGAGAACATGGAGCTAGGGATATCATTGCTGATGTCAGATTAATCTTGATTGAAATCAGAGAATACCAGAAAGATGTTTACCTGTGCTTTATTGACGATGCACAAGCTTTTGATTGTATGAATCATCACAAACTATGGACAATATTGCAGAGAATGAGTATTCCAGAACACTTTAATTGTGCTCATGAAGAACCTGTACATAGATCATGAGGCAGTTAGAACAGAACAAAGGAGCACTGAATGGTTTAAAGTAAGAAATAGCATGTACCAGGGTTGTATTCTTCCACCATACTTATTCAATATGTATACTGAGTAAATAATCTCAGGAGTTGGATTATATAAAGAGAAATGTGGCATCAGGATAGGTGTAAGATTCATTATCAACCTTGCTTGCTAAAATTCATACTTAAAATACTTAAAGTACTTAAAATACTTGCTGATGAAGATCAAATATCATAGCCTTCGATGTGAATTGCCTCTTAACATAAAGACAGCAAAAATCCTCTCCACTGGACCAATAAATAACATCACAATGAATGGAGAAAAGATTGAAGCTGTCAAATAATTCATTTTGCTCAGATCAACATTCAACACTCATAGAAGCAGCAGTCAATAAGTCAAACAATTTATTGCATTAGGCAAATCTGCTCTGCACAAATCTCATTAACGTGTTAAAGAGCAAAGATGGCAGTCTGAGGACTAAGGTGCACCTGACCCAAGCCATGATATTTTCAATAACCTCATATGCATAGGACATTGGACACTGAATCAGGAAGACTGTAGAAGAATTACTGCATTTGAGTTATGGTGTAAGAAGAGAATATTGAAAGTTCCATGGGTTGCCAAAAGAAGAACCAAACCTGTATTGGAAGAAGTACAGCCAGAATGTTCCCTGGAAGCCAGGGTGGACAGACTTCATCTCTCATACTTTGGACATATTTTTAGGAGGGACCAGTCCAGTTCCTGGAGAAGGATATCATGTTTGGTAAAATGAAGAGTCATTGAAAAAGAGGAAGAGCCCCAACCAGATGGATTGGCACCATGGCAGCAACAATGGGTTCAAATGTAAGAATGGTTGTGACGTTGGCTCAGGACCAGGCAGTGTTTTGTTCTGTTGTTTTGCATAGGGACACTATGAGTCAGTAGTGACTCAATGGCACCTAATGATAACAAAATGAGTTAGAACTGACTCTAAGGCACTTAATAACAACAGACCAATTAGCAAGAACTCTTTAAAGTGTTAAACAGCAAATAAGTCACTTTGAGGACCAAGGTGCACCTGATCTAAGCCATGATACTTTCAATTGTCTTGCATGCATGTGAAAAACTGGACAGTGAATAAGGAAGACCATAGAAGATTCAATACATTTGAATTATAGTGTTTAAGAAAAATATTGAAAGAACCATCGACTTCCAGAAGAATGAACAGAGATATGTTTTGCAAGAAGTACGGTCAGATTGCTTCTTAGATTGATGATGGCAAGACTTTGTCTCTTGTACTTTGGGCATGTTATCAGGAGAGATTAAACCCTAAAGAAGGACATCATACTTGGTAAAGTACAGGGTCAATGGAAAAGAGTAAAACCCCAATGAGATGAATTGACACAGTGACAGCAACAAAAGACTCAAACATAACAATTGTGAGGATGGACAGGACCAGGCAATATTTTGTTCTGTTGCACATGGGGTGGACATTAGCCAGAATCAACTTCACGGCACTGAACAACATAACAACAACAGGTTGATAAACAAAGCCTCAGTGTGGGCAATGCAAGATGATTCCTGGATTTACAATCAGGGTTAAATACCATAGAGGTCATACTGTACCTTCCAGAAATTTCTAGATCCTCCATTTTTATAACTCATTATTTGAGAAAATAAAAAAGATTATCCAGATTCTCTGAAGGTAATCCTTAGGGTTTAATCAAACTGGGTCTTCTAGGATAATTCTAGAATCAATTAGAGCTCTGTGTTGAAAGGAATCAAATCTTGGAAACTCTTTGGACATATATGCAAGCCAGCCCTAAGTGGACTTCATAAGGTGGTTGAAGATGTCTGGCACCATCCCTTTAACCATGGTCCAACTTCCTTGTGATTTCTTACACCCATACACATATCCCATTGGGACTAGAGATAGTAACATATAACCAAAAGTGACTTATTTTATAGGATTTAGGGATGAATTCATTGTTCATTTTGCTTATTCAGACTATACTCTCTAAGTTTTATGATGTGTATTGTTGTTATGTGTCTTTGAGTTGGTTCTGACTTACATTAACCCTATGTATGTTGTCAAGTACCTTCGCGTCAGTTCCAACCTTTCATGACTCTGTATAGGGTTTCTGAGGAACAGCTGGTGAGCTTGAACCACCACCCTTGAGGTTCAAAACGACCTTGCAGTCCAGCCCATTAACCCACAGCACCATGCCAGGACTTCATCCCTATGTAGAACAGAACCAAATTGTGTCTGGTTCTGAGCCATTCTCATAGTCATTGTTATGTTTGACTCCATTGTTGCAGCCACTGTGTCAATCCATCTAATGAAGGTCTTCCTCTTTTTCATTGATCCTCTATTTTACCAAGCAAAATACCTTTCTACAAAGATTGGCGCCTCCTGATAACATGTCCAAAGTAAAAAAGACAAACTCTTGTCATCATCATTTCTAAGAAACATTCTAATTGTACTTCCTAAAAGACAAATTTGATCATTATTCTGATAATCCATACAATGGCATCACTAGAGGGATGAGTGCAGGGAGTTTGGGCCACACCAGGTCACACTGTTAGAGGGGGTAACAACAAAATGACTGTCTTTAAAATTTTGTTCAGTGTTTCAGCAGAAATTAATTATTTTTATATAAATAGCCCTGTAGTTATAAAAACATAAGAACCTTTTTTTGAAAGCCCAGTTTACAAGACTAAAACTGTATGCTAATTTATTTTATGAACTTTTTAATGTACTCAGTAAGAGGTCTCATGATTACTCAATTACAAAAATGTTTCAAATCATGTGATTTACCCACATTATAAGCGTGCACTATTTTTGCTTTATAGTTTCAGCCAGTGTTTTATAGTCGCTGATTTTGTCAAATTTTCTGGTGCTTTAGTTACAATAGTATGGAAGTAATATTTGTGAACTTAAATCAATAACATTTTTGAGAATTAAGTAGTAATTAAAAGGAAACTAAATACATAAAATATCTTCTGCTCAGTTATTAATAATGTAGCAATTCAAAATAGAAAGATGTTTATAAAACAATTTTGTTGTTAGCAGTTATATAATCTAAGACATAGTGTATTTAACCCATTTATGACTGTTTTAAAAATATTATTCTATGATTAAAATTGATAATAAACACTATTAAGGATGACATATGGCCTAGTATAGGAGGTGACCTAAGAGGGAGGAGAGTTAACATCAACTCTAGTGACACAACCATGCTTTATTCATTATTCTTCACTACCTCCCATAGATCAAATGCATCAATTCTTCTATCTTAGATTTTCATTGTTAAGCTTTGTATGCATATGAGGCCATTGAAAAGACCTTGGCTAGGGTCAGGTACACCTTATTCAACAAAGTGAACTTTTAACACTTTAAAGAGATCTTTAACACTTTAAAGAGATCTTTTTAACACTTTAAAGAGATCTTTTGTAACAGAGTTTCTCAATTCAATACATCATTAGATTTCGTGACTGCCTCTTCCATGAGCACTGATTGTGGATCTCAGTAAAAGAAAATATTTAACAACTTCAATCTTTTCTTTATTTACATTTTTTATTGGTCTAGTTCATTTTCTTTGTGTTGAAGTATAACACACACTAAAGGTTGTACTTTTTAATCTTCATTATTAAGTGTTTTGAGTCATCTTTGCTTTTGGCAACCAAGGTTGAGCAATTTGCATATTGCAAGTTGTTAATGGGTTTCCTTAAGTCCTGATGCCACATTCTCCTTCAGAAAAGCCAGTTTCTCTAATTATCTGCTCAGCATATACACTGATCTCCACTCCTCTCTCAGTTTGTCATACTTCGGTGGCTTGTATGTTGATGTAATGCTGAAAGCTATGCCCCCAGTATTTTCAATGCAGGCAGGGTCACCCATGGTGGACAGGTTTCACTGAAATGTTCAGACTAATTTCAGACCCAAGAAAGAAGGAAAAGCAGATACTTGTACATAATTAGGCACTGAAAATCATAAGAATATTAATAGAACATTGTCAGATATAGTGCCAGAAGAAGAAATCCTCAGTCTGGAAGGCACTCAAAATACTTCTAAAGAAGAACTGTCTGCTCAAAGTTGAGTGAACCATAATGATGTAAATGGAGCAAAGCTTTTCAGTCCTGCATTTGCTCTTGGGGCACAACTCAAAATGAGAATTAATAGCTGCAAACAACAATTGATCATTTGAACATTGATTGTATGAAGTCTGAATGTGGGAAAATTGAAAGTTGTCAAAAAATGAAATAGAATGCAAAAAAGATCAATGTTCTAGGCATTACTGAGCTGAAATGAACTGGTAATGGCCTTTTTTTAATCAGACAACCGTATGGTTTACTATACTGGGAACAACAAATTCAAGAGGAATGGCTTCACATTTATCATCAAAAAGAGCATTTCAAGACCTATCTTGAAGTACAATGCTATCTGTGATAGGATAATGCCCATACATTTTCAAGGATCCTTGATGTGGCACTGTAGGATAAGCACTGGTTTGGAAACCACAAGATTGGTGATTCAAACCCACCAGCAGCTCCATGGTAACCCTATGCAGGGTCGCTATGAGTCAGAACTGACTCAACAGCACTTCACAAGAAAGACCAGTTAAAACAACTATTATTCAAATTTATGTAGCAACCACTAAAGCCAGTGATGATTAAATAGAAAAATTCTACTAACTTTTTGACTGAAATTGATCAAACATGCAATGAAGATGCATTGCTAATAAGTGGTGATTGGCAGTTCTGCTGTGCATAGGGTCATTATGAGTCTGATCCTACTTGCTAGCACCCAACAATGACAACAAATACACAGTGAACAACTGTGTCCAGTTATTCAATAACCAAGGTAATCACAAGTTTACTTTTCACCACATCAAAGAGTCTGCTTCCAGGTATGGTTGGTACCTTTCTCTCTCCCAACTCACAGCACCTTCCTACAGAATTAAAGCTTCTTTTCAAATGTATAATCTCTGACAGGGACAGATACCCAGTAAACAAAGTAAGCACGGGTTTACTTACGTTTACATGCTAATCTGTAGCAAACAGTTTTATATGAGAAATTTGTTTACTCCAATTAATAGGAAGTACAAGTAAGCCCATGCTTACCTTTCTGATTGAATAATCTGCCCCTGTGTCCAATAGAAATTCATTTGAAGTCTTTAAAAAAGAAAAGAAGAAAAAAAGGAAGAAGTGAGAGTTACACAGTTAGTAGGAGGCCCTGGGAACTTGCGACTTACTCCGCTGCCTTAAGGTCTGTAAGATTCCAGCCCTACTTAGAAACCACTAGGAAATATTAATACGTATGTATGTTTTCTCTGCACTCTTATGGGAAATTATCCAGACTATGATTCTAACATTACTCATGATTATACTGAATAATCAGTCATAACGGTGAAACTTGTGGCAATTAAAATGACCCTTATTTTCTAACCAGCCTTTTCAGGTAAAATAACAATGAGAGGATATGGGTAATAAGAATAGTAATGATCTAAAATTGATTTTAACTGTAAGAGAAAGGCCAAAGAGAGGTACAGCAGCTGTAAGCTTTGGAAATGTTAAAGATCCTTTGGGTGGCATATTATATGAATCTCTGTGTGTGCAAGGGAGTGAAATGGGTATAGGGGATAATATTTGTGTTCAATATACCCAAGTATGAGAAAATTGGTTACAGATGGCTTGCAGCTGTTAGGAATACCTTTGTTTCACTTGAAACTTGTTATAAATCTGTTCTTTAAACTACCTGCTCCGATGACTTTTAATTTAGAGGATGTCGGATAAGTCCCTGCATATGACCCCCATATATCATCATAAAAGTGGTGTGGTTTGGACTAAAAACCCCTGGGAGAGTCCCTAGATTTATCGAAGGACTGGGTTACCATGGGTACTTTGGGGAATTTTAGCAAAGGCTTTTATTGATTATCAACATTGTAAAGAAGAAACCAGTTTTTATAGAAAAACATGGGATTCAGGGAGAAAAAAAATCCCTTTTAGCTATATTTAAGCAGTGTTGTTAGAATTCTTCTTTGTTTCTCAGAGAGTATTTTGGGAAGTGAAAATATTATTCCATAAGTTAAATAAGTGTGGGCTGCAATGGAGAAGAGACTGTGTTCCTAGTTTAACTTGCTTTTTAATTAGAAAGACAACCCTAAGTTGAATCAATATCCGACGGTACATTTTGGGAAAGGTTTTCAATACCTTTTTGAGTACATTGTCGTACATTTTGAGTAGGCTAATATGATTACATTCATTATTAGTTTTCACAAAGTACAAATTAATGGATCTTACATTTTGAAAAAATGAGATCTGGGAGCATAGTGGCTATGAGTCAGGCAATTCAGAAAGTAGTTTGAAACTACCAGCCATTCTGCGGAAGAAAGATGAAGCTTTCTGGTCCCATAAAGATTTACAGCCTCAGAAATCCAACACAGGTTTGCCATGAGTCGTAATTGACTCCACAGCATACCACCACCACCACATTTTTAAATCATAACATTTTTCAACTATGTTTTTGTATCATACTGTAAGTTTTTATTGAAATCTTTAAAGAAACTTTTAAACTGAAAAAGGAGTTTTGTAAATGTTAGGAGATAGTTTAATTTCTATATTACTAGCATGTTCTTTTCTAACAGACATTACAAGGGTCTTTTCCATTGATTCTTTGAAAGTTAAAAGTTCTATACTTGTCATTTTTTTTCTAACTCCTTGAAAGTCTTAAAACCACTTCTAGTCCATGAATGTCCACAGCCACCTGAATAGCCCTTCTCCGAGGACATCCTTTGATATGGCACCTCCCCTAAAGCTGGTCCAAAATATGGATTTTAATCTATAAAAAATTTGTAAACCATTTATAATTTTCATATTACATATAAATAGTCCAGAGAAAGAAGTGGGATTATCTTAAACACTGACCCATGAATGGAACTTAAAACAACCACACACCATACATAGTGCAATTTCCCTAGCATTCAGAGACATTCTCCAAGTTAAAACAACAACAAAAATGTGCTACTGCCCAGCTGATTCTGACTCATGATGACCCCATGTGTTAGAGAATAGAACTGTTACATAGGATCTTCTTGACCGGGATGTTTATGAAAGCTGATCATCATATCTTTCTTCATAGTGCCGTTGGGTAGGTTCCAGACACTGATCTTTAGGTTTGTTTGTTGTTGTTGTTATTGCTATGTGCCATAGAGTTGGTTCTGACTCATAGCAACCTTATGCACAATAGGACAACAGAAGGAAACACTGACTGGTTCTGTGCCATCATCACAATCACTGTTAAGCTTGAGTCCATTGCTCTGCCATTGTGCCAATCCATCTTATTGGAAGTCTTCCTCTTTTGCAATGACCTAGCATGATGTCCTTCTCCAGGGACTGGTCGCTCCTGATAATATGTCCTAAGTATGACAGTAAATCAGGATTCAAAAAAGCATTCTGGCTCTATTTCTTCCACCATAGATTTGTTTATTCATCTGGCAGTTCATGGTACTTTTAATACTCTTCTCCAACACCATAACCAAATGCATAAATTCGTCTATGGTCTTCCTTATTCACTGTCCAACTTTCACTTACATATGAGGCTATTGAAAATACTATGGCTTGGGTCAAGTGCACTGTTGTCCTCAAACTGACATCTTTGCTCTTAAACACTTTAAAGAGGCCTTGTGCAGTAGATTTGCCTACACTATGTCATTTGGTTTCTTGATCACTGCATCCATGAGTGTTGATAGGGGATCCAAGCAAAATGAAGTATTTGACAACTTCAATCTTGGCTCCATTTATCATGATGTCATTTATTGGTCCACTGGTGAGGATTTTTATTTTCTTCAGAATTAAGTGAAACCCATATGAAGATTGTGGTCTTTGATCTTCATCGGTAAGTATGTTTAGTAGCTGAGTGTAAACTGTGTTTATTATCAGGGACTTTTCTCCAACTCCATATGCATCAAATTAGCAAAGACTTTTTAAGACATACTACTATAATTTCGAATATAATTTAGTCTGGTCTGGAGTAATAAAGAATATCTCTTGTTTGCAATACAAATATTTACCAGAAAAATAAAATTACATTATTTTCCCAATATATCCCATTGGATATAAATTTTCAGAAGCAGCAGTTAGTTCATCTCCTACAGAACTATCCTAAAATGGCAGCAAATAATTATTGATTTTTCCAAATTGATATTTTTTCTCTTAATATTCTAAAACACTGTATCTTTATAATACAATATTCCTTTATTTTATGGCTAAATTTGCTACTTTTGTGACAGAAATGGGTTCTCAGTGACACAATTCTTAAATATACTACTATGCAATAAAAAAACAAAGGTTTCATTTATTATGGTTGAAATGTAATAATGACTATTCAGAAACTAGTCCAATGTAGAGGAAAGATGTTTTTAACCAATTAAATTTAAAATATTAATTAATGTCTGACAGAGCAATAACCAATGAAAAACTAGGGACAAACTTAGGGACTCCAATACATAGCATATATACACGGTCAAACACCACAAAAAACACACTAGCAGTAGGAGACAAAATAGATGGCTAGAACTTCCTAAAAATTAGAAACATGTGCATCAAAAGAATTAGATGGGAGCACACAACCTGGGAAAAATCTGCTTGCAATGAAATATCATACAAGGGACTAATAATTATAATAATTATTAATTATAGAAAACTACTACACCACTAAAAAAAAAAAAAAAAGACAAACAACCTAATTAAAAAATGGGCACAGCAAGAAATTTGAAAGCCCAAACTGACTTGAAGAGATCCATATTAGTGCCCATTCCAAGGAGAGGTGACCCAACAGAGTGTGGAAATCATCAGACAATATCATTAATACTTTAAATTTTTGTTAAAGATAATTAAAAAAAAATAATTTGTAGCAACACATTGACAGAGAGCTGTTAGAGGGTCAAGCTGGATTCTGATGAGTATGGAGAATGAGTGATATAATTGCTGACGTCAGATGGAGCTTAGCTGATGGCAGAGTATAGCAGAAAGGTGTTTACATGTGCTTTATTGACTATGCAAAGGCTTTCAATTGTGTGGACCATGACAAGCCTTGGACAATATTGTGGAGAATGAGTATTCCGGAACACTTAAGGAACCTGCACATAGACCAAGAGGATAGTTATTCAAAAACAAAAGGGAACACTGAATGGTTTAAAATTAGGAAAGGTGTATGCCTGGCTTGTATTATTCCACCATATTATTTAATCTGTATGCTGAGCATATAACCTGAAAACCTGGATTATATGAAGAAGGTGGCATTAGTATTGAAGGAAGACTCATTAACAACCTGCGATACACAGATAATACAAACTTGCTTGCTTAAAGTAAAGAGGACTTAAAATACTTACTGATAAATGTCAAATACCAGTCTTTGGTGTGGGTTGCACCTCAATGTAAAGAAAACAAAAATCCTCACATTGGACCAATAAATAACATTAAGATAAATGGAGAAAAGATTGAAGTTGTCAAAGACTTCATTTTGCTTGGATCCACCATCAACACTCATG
>NW_006408829.1:2092316-2113649 GCF_000296735.1 Chrysochloris asiatica
TATATTGTATTTGTATTTTTGCCATTCTACAAAATGTTGCTGTTGTTTGCTATCAAGTCAGTTCTGGACTGGTAGTTTTGGACTGCCAACTTCAAGATTAACAGTTCAATGCTTATCCTATAGTGCCACATTCGATATAATATCTAATGTCAGGAGATTGATATATTTAGAGAAAAAAAAAATAGATAGCTGAAGAACTGGGATGTAGCGATAAATTTGAGTCGGAACTTGTGTAAACAAACAAACAAACAAATAAATGAATGAATAAAAGGACACAGAACATGAACAGACTTCACCAAGGAAGACATCTAGGCAGTCAACAGATATTAAAAGAAATGTCCACAATTATTAGTCATTGCTGTTGTTAAGTGCTATCAAGTTGGTTTGGACCCATAGCGACCTTGTATAGGACCAATTGTTGTTGTTGTTAAGTGCCGTCAAGTTAGTTCCCACCAAGAGTGACCCTATAAAGGGTTTCTGAGGAGCAGCTGGTGAGCTTGAACCACTAACCTTGCAGTTCAAACGGCTTTCCAGTCTGGCATATTAACACGCAGCCATTTAGTTGTGTGCTGTGGAGTCATTCCGATTCATAGCAACTCTATACAGGGTTTCCGAGGCTGTAAATCTTTATGGGAGCAGCCATTATAGAGATGTAAATCAAAATAAGAATGAGATACCATTTCACATCAGCATTAATAGCAACGCTAAAAATAACAAAAACAAAAAACAAAAAACCAATACTGGTGAGGGTTGGAACTATAAAATAGTTCAACCACTCTGGAGAATAGTATGGCAATTCTTCAGAAAATTGGAAATAGAAATACCCAGCAATCCCTCTACTTGGTATATATCTGCAAGAAATATGAGTCAGGCCACGAGTAGATGAATGCATAACTATGCTCAGTGTAGCACTATTCACAATAGCAAAAAGATGGAAACAGCCTATGAGCCCAACAATGGAAGAATGGATGAAGAAACTTTGGTACATTCACATAATGAAATTCTATGTAACACTGAAGAGTAACCATGAATATGTGAAACACCTTATAATTTGGATGAACCTGGAGAAAATTATGCTGAGTAAAATCAGTCGATCACAAAAGGGCAAATATTGTATAAGGCCATTATTGTAAAGGCTTAAGAAAGTATTTCCAGACTACAAGAAACAATTTTTGATGGTTAGCAAGAATGGGAGGGAGGGAAAAGTAGAATAGACACATGTTAGGTGACAGGGAGGGCAATATACAAGAAGGGGGAGGATAGTACACAAAAAGAGAGAACATAGTAGAAGAATAATAAAGATAATTGCAGACACAAGGAGGTCTTTTTGTGTCTTTTTACATGGGATGACATATAGATATAAGTAGTGATATATACACAACCCTGAAACTACAGTGTTCTGGGCATAGATACATGGATTGAAACATAGGCTGAATGGGTAAGGGAGGAAGAGTGAGACATATGTATTTTTGTGTCTCACAAACATTTGAGTTTGAAAGGGAAAAACAAAACAAAACAAAAAAAATTCTTCAATGGTTGCCAGGACTGATAGGGAAAAAAGAGTAGTCTACTGTTTATAGGGTAAATACATGTTAATTTTGGTGATAGGGAGGGCAACATACAAGAAAGGGAAGGACAACATGCAAGAAGAGAGAGGTTGGCAGAAGTTTGATGAAGACAGGTGAAGACATGTTAATTTTGGCGATAAAGAGGGCAACATACAAGAAAGGGAAGGACAACATGCAAGAAGAGAGAGGTTGGCAGAAGTTTGATGAAGACAGGTGAAGACACATGCGGGTATACAAGGATTAAATGGGATAGAGGTAAACAATGATGTATATACAATCTTGGAACAATAATACTCTGCCAGTAGATATATGGACAGAGCCACATGCTGAATGATTATGGGAAGTGGAGTAGACTGTGTGTGTGTGTGTGTGTGTGTGTGTGTATGCATGTATATGTATACATTTATGTCTCACAGGTACACAAGAGTATGAAAGAGGAAGTTGGTGTATGAGTATTTACCTTTCCTGCAAAACACCACTGTGACTGCGGTGGTGCATACAATGGCAAAATGATGACAACTTCTTAGATATTATCAAATATCTTAAGATAATGAGCTAAGCTAGGGAATCAGGACCATACTCACAGGGGACACCATGGTCAATTAGCACAACATAGTCCATTGTCCACAAAGACAATATTCTACATCATAGTTTGGTGAGTAGCATCTGGGATATGAAAAGCTCATGAACCGCTGTATAAGGTTCAGCTATGTGGAAGAAAGAAGAGTGGTGAGAATTGAAGATGCTTGGAATCAATAAACAAATGGAACATGTGAACATCAGTCTTCATGATGCTTCTTGTCCTGAGACCAGAAGAACTAGACGGTGCCCTGCTACCACTCCCAACTGCCCTGACAGGATTGCATTAGATCCTGGATAGAGCAACATAATGTGTGGAACAAATCTAATTTGATAGATAATTTCTATCAAATTAAAAAGAAAAAAAAGAGAAAGAAAGACCAGGTCTACTGGTCAGAAAGAGGCTGGAAGAACCTGAGACTGTGGCCCCAGATCACCCTTCAGGTCTTGAAAGGAACACACCTTCTTTCAGCCAAGCTGAAGATAGGTGTACAGGGGGAACAACAACACTAGCAAGTTACGTTCACTATGAATGATAGAACTGTCAATCATTCAAAATCAAAGGGGCAACACGTACCTAAGAATATTGGTGAGAATTGATGGAAAAGTGGTGAAATAGGAAAGGAAGCCAAAGGGAGGAAGCAGATGACTGTCGTTCCATGGAAGGAATTGCAATCATTGAGATGAAATAAAGTGTATTATTTGCTGAATGTAAAATGGAGGGTTTTGTCTGTAAACCATCTCTCAATTCACAATAAAAATTATATACACACACACACACACAAACATACATAAATGTCTGGTTTTATTTGCTTATATCGTGACAATTTTTTTAAATTACCTACCATATATCCAGAATGTAGCCCAAATATATTAGAACATTATTTCCCAATTTTTAATGTAGCTATAAACACCAAAGAATCTTGTTAAAATGTAGAATCTAACTTAATAGATGTGACTAGACCTGAGATTCTTCATTTCTATCAAACTATGAAAATGATGCTGACTTTGCAAGATATTCATATTCCTAATACTTGGCTGAGGGGGGAAAAAGTTCCTAAATGGAAAACAAGTCACAGCCTAAAATTCTGAGAACACTGGAATTTACTTAATATCCATCTAGAAATGTCTTAAAGGAAAACAGATACAAAACATAGTTAGAGCCATAGGATAAGAAACATGATTGGTTAAGAACTGTGCAGTGTACAGAATTATAGTCAAAGAGTGCTATCTTAGTTAGTTGGTGCTACTGTAACTGAAATACCATAAATGGATAGGCTTAAAATTCATTTTCTTACTGTTCAAGAGCCAGACATCCAAATTCAGGGCATTGACTTGTAGGGAAGGCTCTTTCTATGGACTCTGGGGAAAACCCTTGTCTAAGCTTCTTTGTTCCAGCGTTCCATGGTTTCTTGGTGATTTCCACACGGAATCTGTCTTTCCCCCATATTGTGCTTACCTTATTCTATATCTAATCTTTTTTTTTTTTTTTAAAGGCTTTATATTGACATAATTTTAGTTGTATATAAGAGTTGCCAAGATCATCCAGAATGTTTATATAGACCTTCATCCAGTTTGCTCAAACATTTTCATCCTACATAACCATGGTATATATATCAGAACTAAGAAAATAACATTGATACAATAACTCTGAACTACAGGGATTATTAAGCTGTTTCCCAGTTTTTCTACTCATGGCCTTGTTCTGCTACAGTATTCACTACAGGATGCCTCTGGTTGTCATGTTTCTTGTGTTTGTTTTGGATGCTGTTGAGTCAATCCGATTCACAGTGACCCTATAGAATAGAGTACAACTGCTCCATAAGGTTTTTGTTTTGTTTAATTTTGCTTCTTATTATGAATTGAATGAAGCTTTATAGATAAGATAATCAGTTTTATATTCAACAAATAATATACTTTGTTTCACTTCAAGGATTGCAATCCCCTCCAGGCAACAACAGTTAAACTGCTTCTGCCCAAGGGTTCCTATTTCCATTCTACCCTCCTTCCCATCCCTTCTCAACTTTGTCCATAGGCAAACGTTGCCCTTTTTTTTAATCTTTAATGGTTGACCCTTCCATGGTGAGCACACCTTACTAGTATTGTCTTTCTTCCTCTATACCTACCTATTGCTTGGCTGAAAATTGGACCACAAGGGCAAGTTCTGTTTCAAACCTGAAGGGTGGTCATAGTCTCAGTTTCCTCCATCTCTTCAGGACCAGTAAACCTGATCTTTTTCATATGTATTGAGTATTTTTCCACAGTTCCTGATGTGATCCCTTTCAGAGAAGTCGGCAGTGGTAACCCGGCACCATCTAGTTTTTCTGGTCTCAGAGTCATAGTGATTTATGGTCACCTTCATTGGTTTACTGGACTACTTGATTCTAAACATCTTCAGTTTTCTTCTCTTTTCTTTCTTCCACACATGGAGGCATCCATAGTTGCACCTTAGATGGTTGCTCATGAGCTTTTAAGACCCCAGTAGTTACTCACGAAAGTAGGATGTAGATAATCTGCTCTTTGTAATCATTTAAAAATGGCTATAATAGTACGTCGACTAGAAACTGCCAGACATTCAAGCAGAATGGGACATGAAACTAGGGATATCAATGCTGATATCAGAACAATCTTGGCTATAAGCAGAGACTAGCAGAAAAATGTCTTCTTGTGCTTTATTAACAACTCAAAGTATTTCAATTGGGTTGAATATGACAGGCTATGGATAACATTGAGAAAAATGGATATTCTAGAATACTTGATTGTACCTATGTGAAAAATATACATAGCCCAAGAGGTTGGTGTTCAAAAGATTCTGAATGATTTAAAATAAGAAAAATTGTGTGTCAGGGTTGTAGTTTTTCACCATACTTACTCAATGTGTCTGGTGAACAAATAATCAGAGAAGGTGGATTACATGAAGAAAAGCATGGCATTATAATTGGAGGAAGATTCATTAACAACCTGTGATATGCAGATGATGTAACCTTACTGACTAAAAATGAAGAGGACTTAAAATACTTAGTGATGAAGATCAAAGACCACAGCCTTTAATATGGTTGCATGACAATGTAAAGAAAACATAAATCCTCACCACTGGGCCAATAAATGACACCATGATGAATGGAAAAAAGATTGAAGTTGTCAAACACTTCATTTGCTTGGATCCACAGTCAATGATCACAGAAGCAGCAGTCAAGACATCAACTGATGCATTGCATTAGGCAAATCTGGTACATAAGACCTCTTTACAGTGTTCAAGAGTAAAGATATCAGTTTGAGGACTGATGTGTGTCTGACCCAAGCCATGGCATTTCAATGGATTCATATGAAAGTGAAAATTGGAAAATGAATAAGGAAGACTGTAGAAGAATTGCTATATTTGAGTTACGGTGTTGGAGAAGAATATTGAAAGTATCATGTGCTACCAGAAAAATAAATAGGTCTGTGTTGAAAGAAGTACAGTCCGAATGCGCCTTAGAAGTACAGGCAGGATGGTGAGGCTTCATTTCTCATACTTTGGACATATTATCAGGGGGACCACTTCCTGGAGAAGGATTTTATGATTGGTAAAATCCAGCGTCAGTGTAAAAAAGGATTTTATGATTTCATCTCAATGAGATGAAAAATGTATTTTTCTGATATCAGCATTGATATCCCTAGTTTCATGTCCCATTCTGCTTGAATGTCTGGCAGTTTCCAGTCTATGTACTGTTATAGCTATTTTTAAATTATCTTCATCAATGATTTCCAAATTCTATTGGGTCACCTCTCTGTGGAATGGGCACAAATATGGATCTTTTGCAATCAATTGATAAGATAGCTGTCATGCAAATTTTTTGACATTAATTGAAGTAGTGTCTCCAGTGTTACATCAATTTGTTGAAAGTTTTCCATTTGTATTCTGTCAATTCCTGGAGCATTGTTTGTCACCAATACTTTCAGTGCAGCATGGACTTCTTCCATCAGTAACATCACTCTTGTTCATACGCTACCTCTTGAAAGGGTTGAACATCAACCTTTCTTTTTGGTACACTGTCTCTGTGTATACCTTCAACCTTCCATTTTCTTTTGATGCTTTCTGCATCATCCAGTATTTTGTCTCCAGAGTGTTCAATATTGCAAGTTGAGGCTTGGATTTTTTTCTTAATTTCTTGGCTTGAGAAATTCTGAGTGTATTTTCCCTTTAGGTTTTCTCTCTAAAAATGTCTTTGAATATTTCGTCTTTGATCTATGGTAAGTAATTTTTTAAAATTGTCATGATAGAAGCAAATAAAACCAGACATTTATGCATGTGTGTATATGTGTTTAGATATAGATAAAGATATATAATTTTTATTATGAATTGAGACAGTTTACAGACAGGATCATCCATTTTACATTCAGCAAATAATACACTTTATTTCATCTCAATATTTGTAATCCCCTCTATGGAACAACAGTCATCTGCTTCCTCACTTTGGCTTCCTTTCCCCTTCCACCACTTTTCCATCAATTCTCACCAATATCCAACAACACAATTCAAAAGGATCAATTCTTCTATGGTCTTCTTTATTCACTGTCCATCTTTCACATACATATGAGGTTATTGAAAATACCATGGCTTGGGTCAGGTGCACCTTAGTCCTCCAGTTGACATCTTTGCTCTTCAACATTTTAAAAAGGTCTTGTGCAGCAGATTTGCCTAATGCAATGCATCATTTGCCTAATGCAATATGTAGTTTGATTTCTTGACTGCTGCTTCCATGCGTGTTGATGGTTGATCCAAGAAGAATGAAGTTCTTGACAACTTCAATCTTTTCTCCATTGGTAAGAATGTTGTTTATTGGTCCATTGGTGAGGATTATTGTTTTCTTTACATTAAGATGCAATCCACACTGAAGACTGTGCTCTTTGATCTTCATCAGTAAATATTTTAAGTCCTCTTCACTTTCAGCAAGTTGTCAAAGTAGAGTTGATTGTGATGACACAAATGGAGTAAAGCCCGTGAGAGTAAAGCCTGTTGATGGGGTATAACTCAAAATGAAGAAAAATAGCTGTAAACATCCATTAATAATCAGAACATGAAATGTACAAAGTATGAATCTAAGAAAATTAGAAATTGTCAAAAATGAAATGGAAAGCATAAATATCGATGTCTTAGGCATTAATGAGCTGAATTGGATTGGTATTGGCCATTTTGAATCTGACAACCACATGGTTTACTATAACGGGAATGACAAATTGAAGAGGAATTGTGTTGCATTCATTGTCAAAAAGAACATATCCAGATCAGTCATGAGGTACAACGCTGTCTGTATTAGATAATATCCATGCACCTAGAGGGAAGACCAGTTAATACCACTATTCAAATTTATACACCAACCACGAAAGCCAGTGAAGATGAAATAGGCAAATTCTACCAACTTCTTCAATCTGAAATTGGTCAAACATACAATCAAGATGTATTTTTCATTACTGGTGATTGGAATGCAAAGATTGGAAACAAAGAAGAAGGATCAGTAGTTGGAAAATATGGCCTTGGTGATAGAAATGATGCTGGAGATAGCATGATAGAATTCTGCAAAAACAATTATTTGTTCATTTCAAATACCTTCTTTAGACAGCATAAGAAATGATTATACACATGGACCTCACCAGATGGAATGCACAGAAATCAAATTGACTACATCTGTGGAAAGAGACGTTGGAAAAGCTCCATATCATCAGTCAAAACAAGGCCAGGGACAGATTGTGGAACAGACCATCAATTGCTCATATGCAAATTCAAACTAAAGCTGAAGAAAATGAAAACAAGTCCACAAGAGCCAAAATATGACCTTGAATATATCCCACCTGAATTTAGAGATCATCTGAAGAACAGATTTGATACAATGCCACATTAGGACTCTGTATATGCCTTATTGTTATGTTGTTGTTGTTAAGTGTCATTGAGTCAGTTCCAATTTATAGAGACCCTGTGTGGGGTTTCTGAGGAGCAGCTAGTGGGTTTGAACCACCAACCTAGCAGTTCAAACCAAACTTGCAGTAGAGTGCTTATTATACAGTATGTCTCCAGAACTCCATGTAGTTGAAAAAAATCCTAAAATGTCTTCAGACTCTTAAAATTTATACGAATCTCTCTTAACCTCTCGCTCTGACTTCGACCAGTCATTGTACAGCAAAGGACCTGTGATAACTGTCAGTGTTTTACTTAATCATATGACATTCTTACTTCCTCTGAAGTAAAGCATGCAATCAAAGTCAGCTTGTTTCACACAATCAGGAATCCCAGGAACTTCTCAGCATGTTTCCATGGTAGTGTGTCTGGGAAAATGATGAAGCTCCAAATACAGTGGTATAGTTTAAAGGGTTTTAAATATGCATGCCATATAGCATTTGCAAAGGTCAAGAAATAAAATGACACATAGCATTGGACAATCTTATTGTAAAAGACCTATTTTAAGCGCTTAAAAATAAAGATACCACTTGATGACTAAGGTGCACCTAACTGAACCAGCAACAAGCACTTCAATCATTTCATATGCAAATAAAATCTGGACAGTGAAAAACAGAAGACAGAAGAAATATCCATGCATTTGAATTATGGTGTTGGTGAAGAACACTGATATATTATGGATTACCAGAAGAAAGAACAAATCTATCTTAAAGAATACTGCTGAATGCTCCTTAGAAGTTAGGATTGCCAGATGTCTTCTTGTTTACTTTGGATATATCATTCATTGTTGTTAAATGCCATTGAGTCAATTCTGACCCATAGCGACCCTGTAGAAGGTTTCCAAGGAGGAGCTGGTGAGCTTGAACCACATACCTTGCAGTTCAAATGACTTTGCAGTCTGACACATTAATTCACAGCACCACACAGAGGCATATCATTAGTAAAGAGCAACATTACAGAAAGGCATCATGTTTAATGAAGTAAAGAGTCAGTGAAAATGAGGTCACTCCTCAATAAGATGGTTTGACACAATTACCTCAACAATGGACTCAACCATACCAAAATAATGGAGATGTCACAGGACCCGGCAACATTTTGTTTTGTTATACATTATGATCACCATGAGTCATAGCAGACTCAAAATCTAACAGCAACATAATGTTTGGTTATTATTTGCTTTTACTTTTTCCTATGATATAAAGTGACTAATTGGAAAATTGTTGGGTGTGTGAACCCAATATTGATTAAAAGGGAAAAAAATGAGTGGGATTAGAAAATTAACAAAACAACTGAAGCCTATTGGATTTTAATATAATTAAAGAAATAGACTTAAGTTTTCGGTTTCCAACCACTTCAGTCATTTGACCAGACCTCAGAGATGGTCATAATTAAAAATTAAAAGAATGCAGTCAGAATGTCTGCTCTCATTCTCACCCAAAGCTTTGCTGTGTAATCAGAGGGCACGTTGCTTGCATAGTACGTGAATTGTACATATCATATATGACTTCTTGTTGTCATTGTTTTAATAGACATTGAGTCAGTACCAACTCATAGCAACCCTATGCACAGAAAACAAAGCACTGCCCATTCCTGTGACAACCTCACAGTCATTGCTACACTTGAGACCACTGCGGCCTCACTGTGCCAATCCATCTCGTCGGGGGTCTCCCTCTACTTTTCCGACCTTCCACTTTACCAAACATGATATTCTTCTTCAGGGACTTGTCCTTTCTTTAATATGTCTGAAGTATGACAGATGGAGTCTGGCCATCCTGGCCTCCAAAGAGCATTCTGACTGTACTTCTTCCAACAAAGACTAATTTGTTCCTTTGTCAGCCCATGGTACTTTTAACACCAACACCATAACTCAAATACATCGATTCTTCTATGGTCTTCCTTATTCACTGTCCAAACTTCACATGCATATGAAGCTACTGAAAATGCCATGGCTTGGGTCAGGCACACCTTAATACTCAGACTGACATCTTTGCTCTTCAACACTTTAAAGAAATCTAGTGAAGCAGATTTGTCCAATGCAATATGTTCTTTAATTTCTTGATTGATGCTTCCGTGAGTGTATCAACACTCGATTCTAGCAAAATGACATCTTTGATGACTTAAATATTTTTCCCATTAATCTTGATGTTTATTGGCCCAGTGGAAGGGATTTTGTTTTTCTTTTACATTAAGGTACAGCCCATACCAATGACTCTGGTCTTTGATTTTCATCAGTAAGTATTTTAAGTCCTCTTTACTTTCAGCAAGCTGGTCGTATCATCTGCATATTGCAGGTTGTTAGTGAGTCTTCCTCCATTCCTGATTCCACATTTCTCTTCATATAATCCAGTTTCTCGGATTATTTACACAGCATACAGTTTGAAAATTTGTGGTGAAAGAATACAACCCTGGTACACATCTTTCCTAATTTTAAACCATTTGGTGTTCCCTTGTTCTGTTCAAACAACTGCCTCTTGGCCTATGTACAGGTTCCTCATGAGCACAATTAAGTGTTCCAGAATACCCATTCTGCTCAATGTTGTCCATAGCTTGTCACAATCCACACAAACAAAAGCTTTATGTAGTCAATAAAGCATAGATAAACTTCTTTCTGGTGTTCTCTGCTTTTAGCCAAGACCCAGCTGACATCAACAATGATATTCCTCATTGCATGCCCTCTTCTGAATCTGGATTGAACCTTTCAAAGTTCTTTGCCAATGTATGATTGCAGCCATTTTTAAATTATCTTTAGCAAAATTTTGCTTCATGTGATATTAATGACATTACCCAATGATTTCCGCATTCCATTGGGTCACCTCTCTTTGGAATGGGCACAAATATGGATCTCTTCTAGTCAGTTGGCCAGGTAGTTGTCTTCCAAATTTCTTGGCATAAATGAGTGAGCACATCCAGTATCACAATCAGTTTGTTGAAAGATATCAGTTTGTATTCCATCTATTCCCGGTGCCTTGTTATTTGCCAATTACTTAAATGCACCTTGGACTTCTTCCTTCAGTATCATTGGTTCTTGATCATATGCTACCTCTTGAAACAGTTCAACATTGACCATTTATTTTTGGTACAGTGTCTCTCTGTATTGTTTCCATTTTCTTTTGATGCTTTCTGCATCATTCAATATTTTGCCCATAGAATCCCTCAATATTTCATATTGAGGCTTGAATTTTTCTTCATTCTTCTCATGCTGCCCTTTGAAAATTTCTATTCAACTCTTTTACTTACTCATTTTTTTCCATTTGCTTTACCATCTCTATGCAGCAGAGGAAGTTTCAGAGTCTCTTCTGACATCCATTTTGTTCTTCTTCTTCTTTTGTCTTCTTCCTGTTCTTGGTGTCATTCCACAACTCTTCTGGTTTCAGTCTTTAGTGTCTAATGCATTAAATCTCTTCTTGAGATGATCTCTAACTCCAGGTAGGATATGTTCAAGGTCATGTATTTGCTCTTGTGGACTCATTTTAATTTTCTTCAGCTTCAGCCTGGACTTGCATATGAACAATTGATAGTCTGTTCCACTGTCTGCCCCGTCCTTGTTTTGGTTGTTGAGATGGTGCTTTTCCACCATCTCTTTCCACAGATGTAGTAAATTTGATTTCTGTGTATTCCATTTGTTGAGGTCCATGTGTATAGGCATCTTTTATGTTCTTTAAAAAAGTTATTTTCAGTAAAGAAGTCATTGATCTTGCAAAATTTTATCACATGATCTCCAGAACAGTTTCTATTGCCAAGGCCATATTTTCCAACTACTGATCAACATTTGCATTCCAATCACCAGTAATTATCAACATATCTTGACTGCATGTTTGATTCATTTCAGACTGACAAAGTTGGTAGAATTCTTCAATTTCAACACCAGCGGCTTTTGAGTTTAGTGTGTAAATTTGACTAAGAGTGGCATTTACTGGTCTTCCTTGTTGGCATGCGATATTATCTTATCACAGAAAATGTACTTTAAGATCAGTCGATATGTTCTTTTTGATGATGAATGAGATGACATTGCTTTTCAATTTGTCATTTCCAACATGATAAACCATGTGATTGTCAGATTCCAAAGAGGCACACCAGTCCATTTCAACTCACTAATGTCTAGGCTATCGATGTTTATCCATTCCATTTCATTTTTGACAATTCCCAATTTTCCTTGATTCATAATTCATCCATTCTATGTGCTGATCATTAATGGATATTTACAGTTGTTTCTCTTCATTTTGAGTTGATCCATATCTGCAAATGAAGGTCCTGAGGTCTTTATTCCATTCACATTCTCGTTATTAACTTTAAAGAGACAACACTTCCCCATTCATATTTTGTATTCAAACTGAGTTGCTCACCTTCCAGCACTGTATCTGACAACATTCTGGTGTTCTTCATCATGTTTCAATATTCAGTGTTCTGGTGGTGAATCCACTGCTATTCAAAATGTTTTCAGTGAATAAATATTTGGATATAGTCTATTTTGCCTTCTTCCTAGTTTGTCTTTGTCTGGAAGCTCAGTTGAACCTGTCCACCTTAGGTGACCCTGCTGGTATATAAAATATCATAGCTTGCATAGCTTCCAGAATCACAGCAACACACAGGCCACCGCAGTATGACAAACTGACAGACAAGTCATGGGTATATGCCTTAGAACATCATTCTGCAAACTTCCTTGCAAGTGGCTTCACGCACAATTTTTTGTAAAGCAATGACTTAATTGTTCTATAAAATATGACACATTTTCATGCTAAGAATTAATAAATAAAATGGAGAATTGTAATCATTGCACTGAAGCAAAATAAGATAAGATGAGTGCAAAACCAATGTTCTTCTATGTAAACTAGCACTCGGTTCACAATAAAAGCTTAAAAAAAATCTTTATGGGAGCAGAAAGCTTCATCTTTGTACCTGGAGTTGATGGTGGATTTGAACTGCTGATCTTGTGGTTAGCAACCCAATTCTTAACCCACTATGCTACTGGGTCCCAGGGAAAGGATTAGATGGTGTGTTTTGTTCTAAACGAAATCAGGGGCTTCAGTTTTTGAAAACATGCTGATAGCTTTGCTAAAGTTGATAGATTTGGGTAGTAGTGAGATATACTATGAGATTTATGAAGAAAAATAGAAAAGGAACATACAGTCAACTCTCACTAATTTTCTGACTAGAAAATTCTATCCACAATCCCAAAAATAATCCAGAAATTTTCACAAGTGAATTTATTACAGCAACTGACAAAATGTCAATGTTATCCATCTTTCTTCATCATTGGGATTAATTTTTATGTATGTACGCTATGAGTCGGAACAACAAAAACAATGTATTCAAATATACCTGTAAGTTTATATGTTATGTTTCCAACCCACAAAAAAATGAGGATTGGATTTGCAAAGATAAACAAACAACAATAATTAACAAATATAGAAACTCAAAAATGAATGATACAAATCCAACCACACAAAAATAAAACAATTTTGATATTTGAGAAAGTCCTGGTGTGGTGCTGTAGAATAAGCACTGGACTGTTAACTACAAGGTTGGTGGCTCAAATCTACCAGTGGCTCCTCAGAAACCATATACAAGGTTGCTATGAGTCAGAACTGACTCAACAGTGCCTAACAACAATGCCAATATTTAATGATTATTGTTCTAGATCTCTTCCTATGCATATATAAAACAAATAGAGAGAGAAAGAGATAGAGGGAAAAGCAGAGAAGTTATTCAGTATTCAATACTTATGAATTTAGATTTAAATTTGTCTTTAGGATAAATTCTAATTTGATTTGATTTTATAAATCTAAACCCCATTCCCAAGTTGTTCCCAAATACAACCATATCCTTCCTTTTTATACTTGTTGTGTGCTCTGGAATCTATTTCAATTCACAGCATCGCCATGTGACAGAGTAAAACTGCCCCTTACTTCTTCATTTGTTATTGTTAGGTGCCAACGAATCAGTGCTGATTCATAGAGACCCTGTGTTCAACAGAATGAAACACTGTCCAGTCCTGTGCTATCCTCACAATCTTCCCTATGTTTGCGCTCGTTGTGGCAATTGCTTGTTAATCCATCTCTTTGAGGAGCTTCCTCTTTTTTCTCTGACCCTCTCCTTTGCCAAGTATGATGTCCTTCTCTAAGAATGGTCCCTCCTGATAACATGACAAAATAGGTGAGAAACCTCTAAGGGACATCCCAGCTGTATTTCTTCCAAAATAGATTTGTTTATTCTTCTTGCTGTCCATGGCATAGTCAATATTCTTAGTTAACACCATAAATCAAAGGCATCAATTCTTCTCCAAGCTAGTGTTTCCTAGGCTGTAATTTTTATGTAAGGAGATCACTAAGCTTTTCTTCCATGTTGCTGTTAGTTATGTTCAACCAGGCAATCCTTCAGTTAGCAACCAAGTGCTTCATCATTGGGCCATCAGAGTTTATTACCTCTTTCACTAAAAACAAAGCCAAACTCATTGTCACTGAGTCAACTGCCACTCATAGCGACACTGTAGGACAGGATAGTACTACCTCATTGGGTTCCCAAGGCTTGAATCTTTTCAAAATCCAACTGCCACATCTTTGTCCCTTAGAGCTGCTGGTCAATTTGAGCCACCAACTTTTAGTAAACAGTCTGTTGTGCCATGGGGGCTCTTTCCTCTTCTAACTGTTGTTGTTGTTGTTATGTGCCGTGGAGTTAGTTCCAACTCATAGCTACCCTGTACAGCGTTTCCAAGGCTGTAAATCTTTATGGGAACAGAAAGCCTCATCTTTTTCCCATGGAACAGCTGGTAGTTTCAAACTGCTGACTGTGAGATTAGCAGCCCAATTCATAACTACTATGCTACCAGAGCTCTTTCTAACTAATCCCTCTCAAATCCTCCATTCTGGACTTACTATTTTTCACATTTTACTGAGCAAGGCCCATTCTATTTTGTTTTCTTATCTTTGCTCAGGCTGATTTTTCCCTTCACTTGCCTTCCCAGCTGCCCCTAAGTAGAAGTGTTCTCCTCCTCTTCTTCTAGTCTCTAAATACACCTAATGACCCATACCTCTTTTGGCACTTAATTTCAGTTGTCTCCTTTGGTTAATTGTTTTTTTTGTGTGTGTGTGTAAGTGTCTGTTAATGATTGAATTGTGTCCCCAAATATACATGTTATAAATCCTATTACATTGTTGTTAAATGCTGTCATGTCAGTTCCCACTCATAGCAATCCTGCATAGGATTTCCAAGGAGCAGCTGGTGCGTTTGAACAGCCAACCTTGTGGTTCAGATCCAATGCTGATCCTACAGTGCCATACCAGAAGTCTTATTATACCTGTAGTTAAAATGCCATTTTGGAATAGAGTTTTTATTATATTAATGAGGCAGTATTCATTTAGGGTGTGTCTTAAATAAGTGTTTTTTGAGATATAAAAGAACAGATTACACAAGCAGCCCAGTCTGTCTGCACAGTGTTGAGGAGAATATAGGAAAATGCTTAGGAGATAGTTGTTGATTGATAATTCCCAGAACACACAGAAGAAAATATTATATTTTTCAATAGTTGGCTGATTTTGACTAGTCACCTACATGTTTTGCAAGGCAGATGAGGTGTCTGGAATATCATGGAAGTAGTGAGGTGTCATTGGAGGATTCAACCAATGAAAACTTCAAGACATATATTAGAAAATGCCTTGTGAGGGAGCTTAGGCGTGCAAGAATCACAGAAAAAGGCATTACAACAGTATGGGCAATGCATATTCCTGAAGTGCTTTATGTAAACTCTAGTTAAATGAGGATAAAAAACTAAGTGTAACATTTATTTGTAATCTAATGTATTACCCACTGGGAAAAGGAGAGGATGAAGAACAAAACATAACAAAGATGAAAAACAGACTGGGGAGAAAATTGCCTGTTGAGAGAAGGAAAAATAATTAGAAGTTCCCTTGAGGAAAATAGGAGAAAAGAGAGCTAATGACAAAGTAAAGGCAGACAACACATGTAGCTCTTGCTCTAGTTGAGTGTCACAAAGTTGCTGGAAATGCCTGTGCATGTGAAAGAGAACAAAACCTTCAAGACAGTGAGAATCATAATTTAGACCATATGGAACTCTGTTCATCAGACTTTTTAGGTACTGAAGAGAATATGTACCATCAAGACAATCTCAAGGTCTTCATCATACACATAGTTAAAAAATATATATTCTATTTTCTTTTTGTATGAAGATATATTTTGTTAAACAAGAGCAAGGATAATTTCTGAGTGATGACTTACAGATAATTTTTTCTAAATGTAAAAAGAAATGCATACACATGCAGAATCAGTTCTCAGTGATAGTTATGCTCTGTAAATTCACTACAAACAGTGACTTAGTGAATGCTGAACCATTGCTCCTAAGGGGAAATAGGAGGTTAAGTTCCTGAGAGTATCTGGTCACAACATTTTCACCAACTGATCAGTTTAAAGTTGGCTTGCTTAGTATATAATGTTGATTCCTAAACATTGAACTCACTAGCCACAGCTCTATGACTTATGCCTATATGAAGCTTATCTGATGCAGGCATTTTCTCTGCAAGGCCTTCTTACACTTGGAGCACCAGAGAGCTCTTCAGCACTACACTTGGGGGACATTTTAAAGAGAAAATCATCAACAAAAAACACAAAAATGTGAAGAAAAAATCAAACATGACACTAAATAGGCCTTAAAAAGGACACTTGTTTATAATTTAAGAGCAAAAACAAGAATGGAAATGTGCAGTTCAGGTTTTTCCAAATTGTCCCTGCTCTTTTGCTATCCACAAATGACTAGGAAAATGTGACACATATTGATTTATAGGCTACAAATAAATCTTATCTAGTAGGCAAATTTGCAAATATGAGATTAGCAAATGCTAACAATTGTATGAATCTTTTGATTTTGAATGTTAACTTTGTCATAATAACCCCATATCATGCCATTTATTGTCAAATCAGTTCTGACCCATAATGATCCTATGTGTGTCTGAGTAAAGCTATTCCATAGGGTTTTCATTGGCTGATATTTTGAAAGTAGATCATCAGGTCTTTATGCCAGTGCAATTCTGGATAGACTTGAACCACCAATGTTTCATTTAGCAAGCAAACTCATTAACCATTTACACCAGATAGACATTCCTTGGTGATCTATCGTTGTTGTTAAGTGCCCTTGAGTTGGTTCCAACCCATAGCAACCCTGTATAGGGTTTCCAAAGAGCAGCTGGTGAGCTTCAACCACTGACTTTGTTGTTCAAGCCAATCTTGCAGTCCAATGCATTAACCCAAAGTGCCACACCAGGACTCCTTGTAATGTATGGGAAGCCATTGTTGTTGTTAAGTGCCGTCAATATGATTCTGACCAATAGAAATCCTGTATAGACTTTCTAAGAAGCAAGTGGTGAGCTTGAACCACTGAACTTATGGTTCAAGTCGACTTTACATTCCAGCACATTAACCTGCAGCACCACACCAAGACTCCCATGGGGATCCATTAACCTCTCTTACACTCAGTCACCTTGTCTATAAAGCAGCAATTATAATACCTGTCTCTTAGGATCTTTGTAGGAGCAGAAAGCTATATATTTCTCTCAAAGAGTTGCCGGTGAATCCGTAATGCTGACCTTGCAAAATTAGCAGTTCAAACTCACTAACTGCTCCTCAGAAACCCTATAGAGAACTGATTCAGCAACACTAAACAACAACAACAACTTCTCATTAGACTGTCATGATATGCTCACATGAAAACCCACTGAGCAATTCTACTCTGTACACATGTGACTGGCCCAAACAAATCTTTCCATGATCTCGGCCTGGAGCTAAAAAAAATCAGGTAATTTTGGTTGGTTACTTGATATGAGGGGATAAAAAAGCATGGGTGACTCTATTTAGCTTCACATGCCAATGCAGGAAAAGCTGCCTGAAGAGGTAGAGAATAATTAGAAGAGAAGACAGAGAGAGAGAGAACACCAGGTCTGGGTTTATGATAGTTGTATTGCTCCTCGACTCTGTTCTTCAGAAAGTCTAGGTAACTTCGTGCCCCTTTAACAACAAGTTGATTCAATAAATGCACATTGAATCCCTTTACCGACGAATTAGTTGAAAACCATTTTGTGTGACTTGGTAATCAAAAGTGAGTTGACTAAAACCATAACTTAATGTCCCGAGGACAACCCATATGCATGGTAGTGGTAAATCTTTCAATAACCATTTATGGGCCTTAGGTGTGAAATCATTAGGCAACTTTAAGAAAATTCTCAACAAGTCCTAGGAATTGAAACATCCTTTTGACGAGTACAAGTTGAGTGTGCTACTGCAATTAATTTATGGAACATTTTATTACCACGTAATGTAATAAATGAGATTATAAAATCGAATTTATAATAAAAGATACTGACTCATCTAATTTGCAGTTTATTCCTCCTTTATTTACCAAATGCAAGTTTAGTTTGACCAAACAACTTAGGACAAAATATCAACAATGTTATCCAGAAATATTTTCAGTGTAAAATTAGATCAAATTCTCCAAATGCAGGAGATGATAGTACTCCACTTTAGAGAACAGATTTACTTGGGATTGGCACAGTGACAGCAGCAATGAGCTCAAGAGGAGCAATGCTTGTGACGATGGCGCAGGACTGAGCAGTGTTTCATTCTGTTATTGCACAGGGTTGTTATGAGTTAGAACCGACTCAATAGCACCTAACAACAACACACTTCCTGGGAGCTCAGTGACTCATAGGATTGGTGGTGGTGGTAGTTATGTGCTGTGGTGTAGGTTACAACTCAGAGAGACCCTGAATAGAGTTTTGAGACTGTAAATCTTTATGGGAGCAGAAAACTTCATCTTTCTCCTGCAGAGCATGTGGCAAATCCAAACAGTTGACCTTGTGGTTAGCAACCCAACTTATAACCCACTATACTACTAGAGCATATTATAAGATAAGTACTGGACTGCAAACCATAAAGTTGGTGGTTTGAGACAGGAGAAATATAAGGCTTTCTGCTCCCTCAAAGATTTAAAGCCTCAGAAATCCTATACAGGGTGACTATGAATAGGAATATACGTAATGGTGTTTAACAATAACAACAGCACATTATGTAGGAAGCCCTGGGTGGTACAAAAGGTTAAGCACTTGACTATTAGCCAGAAAGTTGGTGATTTGAACCCACACAAATAACCCTTAAGAGATAGGCCTAGTGACCTGCATGCCAAAGGCCAGCCTTCAAAATTATGGAGCAATTCTACTTTGTACACATGGGTCATCAGGAGTTTGAAACAACAATGACAACAAACAATAACAAAAATGCATAAACTAGCTCTCTCAAAGAGTTCCAAAAGGATATGGCAAGAGAATACAACAGGTAATGAAGAAAGACATTAAAAGCAGGAGATAAAATCGATGAGGACTTTTTCCTAACTCAAATTGATGAATAATTTTTTAAAGTTCATTCAACATACAAAGCATTGGGGGAGAATTTAACAAGATGATTAAGACTCTGCCTTTAGAAAGGTTGCAATTTAATAGAAGAGATAAGACAAGTTGACTAATAATTCTAAGTCTATAGGATTGTACTATAAAGGTGTTACTAAGGGTTGAAATAGCACAAGCAGAGAATCATCATATCTGTTTGAGAGCATAGGGAATTTAAATCAAATATGCCTTTCAAGGTGGGCCTTTAACAAAAGGTAAGTTCTTATATTGCCCCTCTTTTGGCCATAGAATGCCCTTGATGGTGGTTGGTATGTGTACCCCATGAAAGAAACTAGGCCTAAGAGATAAGTCAACTGAACAAGGCTTTGTTATTATTTAAATTTATATGATGAAGTGGAGGCTGGATTCAGAGGGCAAGAAAATTCCAAATGTCGTGAAAACCTTACTCTCAGGAGTACAAGTAGGAAAGGCCTTTCACTGAGCTCCCTGAGATATTTAAAATTAGCCTCACTTCAGCTACTTCCATGAAACATTTTAGGACTAAAAGCCTAATGACAATTCTTTGGATGAGAATCAAGTAGCTGTCACTTCATTGATCCTGCTGTTTGCTACTATTTTTATTTGATAAGCAGAACTTTATACTTGGGACTAGATTTGAGGCAAGATCACTAATGATTCATAGTTTAGAGACAAGAGGGCCCCATATTCAGGTTGGCCGGTGTTAGGATTTCTTTGGCAGGAGGACTGTAGATGTTTTCAATTAGGTGAAAAGCAAAACCTCCAGAGAATATGGCTTTAACCCAAATAAAACCTTTTGTGAATACAATTTCTCTCTCTCTCTTCTTCCCCTCAATCCTGCATGTGTACATGTGTGTGTATGTGTGTGTGTGTAGAGTGGTTGAGACAGCTGCATTACACAGGTGGTATCCTAGGCAGTAAATTACATGGCTTTTATAGATGGCCTGAGACAGACAGTCTCAGAACAATTAATTTTACCACTACACATTTGACCTAAGAGCACTTTTTATCACAGCAGGAATTCCTTATCAAATTCTCAGGTGCAGGGGCCCCATAAACACTTTGGAGGCACATGGACCTCATGGTTGAGATGACTAGTAACTTGAGACTAAGTGAAAGGTGGCCTGGGGAGAAAGAGAAACAGAAAACACAGACTCCAGCTCAAAAAGGCAAATCCAAATATTCAACCCTGTCTGTCCAGTGGAGTTTGCATATCCTTCAACCAGCCACAGTGCTGGGAAATCTTGGGAATTCATGCTAGTCAGCATGGAGAATGTTTTGCTTTGAGGAAACTTGAACAACAAAAAAAATCTTTTTGCAGACAAAGAAGTCATCCTGCTTGTAAATTGGTGCAGTGGAGAGTTAACCAAAACAACAGGCTGATAAGAATTTTCACAACAAAAATTCATTTGACTGAACACATATACCTCCAACCACATATCAAGGTCCTAAGGTGGCACAAGTGGTTAAGTGCTGGACTACTAATTGTTGTTGTTGTTGTTGTTAGGTGCCATTGAGTCGATACCAGCTCATAGAAACTTTATGCACAGCAGAACGAAACACTGCCTGATCCTGGGCCAGCCTCACTACTGTTGCCACACTTGAGTCCATCAATGCTGCAACTTGGCCAATCCATCTCGTTGGGGGTCTTCCTCTTTTTCTCTGACCCTCCACCCTACATGATATCCTTCTCCAGATTAGAATGTGCTTTTTTGTTCTGATATTCACATACACAAAACAAATATGTGTTGGAAGAAGTACAGTCAGAATGCTCCTTAGAAGCTAAGATGGCCAGACTTCATCTCTCATACTTTGGATATATTATCAG
>NW_006408829.1:2113749-2118633 GCF_000296735.1 Chrysochloris asiatica
AACGAGATGAATTGGCACAGTAGTAACTGCAATGGGCTCAAACGTAACAATAATTGTGAGGATGGCTCCGGACCAGACAGTGTTTCATTCTGTTGTACATAAGATCAGTATGATTCAAAGCTGAATCAATGGCACCTAACAAAAGCAGCAATGCACATACACACAAGGCAGTATTTAAAGTAAGATATCCATCTTCTCTGACAATAATCAACCAGAAACAATAACAAACAAACCCTTTGTAGTCAAGTGGATCCCAACTCAAAGGATTTCCAAGATTGTGTTACTTATGGGAGCAGACTGCTACATCTTTCTCCCAGGGGTTCAAACTACTGACCTTTCGTTAATAACTGAGCGCTTAACCACTGAGCTACCAGTGTTGTTAAGTGCCTTCGAGTCGGTTCTGACTCACTGTGACCCCTGTATAGGGTTTCTGAGAAGTGACTGGGGCGTTTGAACCACTGACCTTGTGGTTCAAACAAATCTTGTCGTCCAATGCTGATGCTACAGAAACACAGCAGGACTTTACATAACAACAATTTTATTTATTAATTAATTTGTTGTTGTTGTTAAGTGCTGTTAAGTTAGTTCCAACTCATAATGATTTCATATAGTTTCCAAGGAGTGGCTGGTGGGTTAAAACACAGAACTTGAGGCTAACAATCCACTGGTTATCCACACCAGAACCCAACGATTAATTTGTTGTTGTTGTTATGTGCCGTGGAGTCGATTCCGACTCATAGCGACCCTGTACAGGGTTTCCAAGGCTGTAAATCTTTGTAAATCTTTATGGGAGCAGAAAGCCTCATCTTTCTCCCGCGGAACAGCTGGTAGTTTAGAACTGCTGACCTTGCGGTTCGCAGCCCGATTCATAACCACTACGCTACCTGAGCTCCTTGGTAGGAATTTCCTGATTAATTTACTAGCAGGAAATTCCTATTCCAATTTTCTCCACTAAATCAAAAGAAAGATTTGCTCAACCCAGACATACAATCAATAAATTATTGATTCTACCAGAATTTATATTTCAGGTACCAGGTCTAATTTTTTATTTTATTTGTTTTTCATTAAACAGGTACTGGAGCATGATATTTCTATTAAATAATAAAAACAAGTGGTGGGGGAGAACAATCACAATTATTTTTGAGTGCTTATCAAAATCCTGGCACTGTAACACTTTTCCAGTTTTAAAAACCATTTTTGACTGGCTAACACAACAGTTAAATGAACAGATCATCATGGTTAAGGTAGGTGGGAACAAACATTCATTTGCTGACTACCCATGAGACTCTCCTGAGACGGAGATGCTTATGTAACAAGAGAGAAGGGGAAACTTAAGGGGAGAATGAAGGGCATTAAATGAGGAAAACCTGACAAAACTTTTCCAAGACTGGCCCTATATGTAAGTTTGCATGTAAAGTCATATTTATGGATTTAAAAAAAATCCATTTTTAAAAAATTATGAAGAGATTGTATTAAAGTTCCTTATACTGTTTACCTATAATCTTATCTTAATACGTCTTTCATATCCTCTAATTCTTTATAGATAGTATTGTTTGGGGAGCACATGGCTCCATAGGATAAGCACTGGATTGTGAACCACAAGGTCCATGGTTCAAGCCTGTCAGCAACTCCATGGCAGAAAGATGAGGCTTTCTGCTCCCACAAAGATTTTAAAAATAAATCTTTAAAAAATAATTTTAAAATCTCCGAAATCCTATACAGGATCACTATGAGTCGGAACTTACTCGAAGGCACTTAACAACAACAAACAAAATTTTTTTGGCTTCTTCCTGTGAAAAGGATACTGATTTTTAACAATTAGGGGCCTGATCTTAGAGGGGAAATTAAGTGGATGACAAAGGACACACATAACATCAATACAATTAGGGAGTAAATAATCCCAAGGAAGCCTTTAGCCCAGGTCTTTTCAAAGAAAACATTTACTCTTTTTTTTTTTTTTTTTTTAATCTAACCATGTCCATTTCTAGGAGTATTTCATTATTTCTCTAAGGAGTCTGAAATGTTTGTTGCCTCAATCCTCCCAACGATTCCATTCCTTTCAAAGGGCAAAACATAACTGACATTCTCCTTTGCAGAATAACCACTACTGAGATAAAAATGACAGAATATTTTTCCTTTGGGTTTAATTGGAACTTGGGCATCTGCCTTTTCCCTAGAAATAATATATGTATATTATTTGGATATATATATCCAAAAGGGACATAAATCTTCTAATTTATTTGATCAAAGGCCAAAAATACTTGCGTGTCTGCCATGTGAACAGAGGCAACTGAGCACACCAGATATAGAGATTTACATTTCAATTCTGCAGACGTTAGTTGGAGAAATAAACTACTCTCCATTTAACTATGAAATCATGAGAATACTCCATAGTTTTTTAAAAAATAAAAATAAATAAATAATAGCGGAACTACAATTCTAACTCTGTTATGCTTGCTAAAATAGGGAAAGTCCAGACTACAAAGAAAACACTGGCAAAAAAAACAAGGCTCCAGGAATTGTCCAAATACCAATTCAGATGTTTCAGTAAATGAATCTAATTCTAGAAGTGTTCACGCGTACATTCCAATAAACTTGTAGGAATTGATACCTTTAAATTATGGTGTTAAGTAGGAATATTAAATACACTATGGGCTGTTCAAGAAGAATGAGCAATTCTGTCTTGGAAGAAGAACAGCCAGAATGCTCCTTAGAAGAAAGAATGGTGATATTTTGTCTAACATGCTTTGTTATCAGGAGGAACCAGTCCTTGGAAAAGAATATCATGAATGATAAAATGGAAAGTAAGAAAGAAAGAAACAGAAAGACCACTCTCTCCCCCCTCCGCCCCCCCAATTAGATGGACTGACTCAGTGACTGCATCAAGGACTCAAAATATAGGAACCATTGTAAGAATGGTGCAAGGCTAGGCAGTATTTCATTCTGTTGTATGCAGAGTTGCTAAAAGGTAGAACTGACTTGATATCATTTAACAACATAAGCATAGATTGAAAATTATCCAATTTTAATACACTAACCTGAAGTAAAGAATTTCTACCCAAAGCAATCTACAGATACAACGCAATCCCAATCTAGATTCCAACGTCAATCTTTAAAGAGTTAGTTATATGAAATGGAAAGGGATCCCGGATAAGCAACTCATTGCTTAAGATGAAGAACAAAGTTGGAGGCCTCTCACTTCCTGATCTCAAAATTTGCCAGACAGCCTCAGTGGTCAAACAGCCTGGTACTGGTACAATGAAAGATACATACATCAATGGAACAGAATTGAGAACCCAGAAGCAAATCCATCCACATACAGTCTGCTGATATCTGACAAAGGGCCAACACATACTAAAAGTGGAAGGAAGTATCTCCCGCAAATGGTGCAGTCAAACTGGAAATCCATTTGCAGAAGAATGAAACAATACCTATATCTCACACCATATTCAAAATAAAATTCAGTGTATTGAAGACCTACATGTAAAGGTTTTTTTTGTTGTTGTTAGGTGCCATCGAGTCAGTACCAACTCTTAGTGACCCTAACCACAACAGAATGAACCAATGCCCTGCTCTGTGACAACCTCACAATTGTTGTTACATTTGGCCCCACTGCTGCTGCCACTGTGCCAATCCATCTTGTTTCAGGTCTTCCTCTTTTTCTCTGGCTCTCCACTTCAATGAACGCCATAACCTCTCCATGGACCAGTCCCTCCCGATAATATATCCAAAGTTTGAGACACGAAGTCTGGCCATCTGGTCTTCCAAGGAGCAATCTAGCTGTACTTCTTCCAACACAGATTTACTTGTTCTTTTGGTGGTCCACAGTACTTTTAATATTCTAGTCTAACACCATAATTCAAATGCATCAATTATTCTACAGTCTCCCTTATTTACCATCTGACTTTCATATGCATAAAAGATTGTTGAAAATACCATGGCTTGAATCAGGCACACCTTAGACCTCAAACCAACATCTTTTAGCCTAATGCAATACATAGTTTGATTTCTTGACTGATGTTTCCATGAGTGGTGATGGTTGATCCAAGCAAAATGAAGTCTTTCACAACTTGAATTTTTTCTCCATTTATATGGATGTTGTTTATTGGCCCAGTGGTAAGGATTTTTGTTTTCTTTACCTTGAGGTGTAACTCACACTGAAGACTCTGGTCTTTGATCTTTAGCAATATTTACTTTAAGTCTTATTCACTTTCAGCAAGCAAGATTGTATCATCTGCATATTGCAGATTGTTAATGAGTCTTCCTCCAATCCTGATGCCACATTTCTGTTCATATAATCCGGCTTCTCAGAATATTTATTCAGCACACAGATGGAATAAGTATGGTGAACAAGTACAACCCTGGCACACACCGTTCTTAATTGTAAACTATAAAGTGTTCCCTTGCTTTGTTTGAACAGCTGTCTCTTGTTCTATGTACAGGTTCCTCATGATCACAACTAAGTGTTCTGGAATACTCATTCTCTGCAATGCTGATCAATACTTGTAATGATCCACAAAATCAAAAGTGTTTGCATAGTTAATAAAGCACAGATAGACATCTTCCTGATGCTCTCTGCTATCAGTCACGATCCATCTGACATCAGCAGTAATATCTTCTTTTGGAACCGGCTTGAACCTCTTGATATTCTCTGTCAATGTATGGTTGCAGCTGTTTTTAAATTATCTTTACCAAAATTTTACTTGTATGCAATAACAATGATACTGCCTAATGATTTCTGCATTTTGTTGGGTCATCTTTTTTTTTTTTAATGGGTGCAAATATGGATCCCATCCAGTCAGTTGCCCAGGTAATTGTCTTCTAAATTTCTTGCCATTGATCATTGAGTACCTTCAGGGCTTCATCAGTTTTTTGAAAGACTTC
>NW_006408829.1:2130299-2143052 GCF_000296735.1 Chrysochloris asiatica
CGATAAGCATTGGACTGCCAAACGAAAAGTTAAGAGTTGTGCCCAAGAGCTACTCAATGGGAAACAGATGCAACTTTCTGCTCTGACAAAGTTTTGCAGGCTTGGAAACCCTACAGGGGGTTGCTGTAAATCAGAATGGACTTGAAGGCACTTAACAACAAACAATTCTGCCTAAGGTAGAACCAATGTTGACAAAGGATATGGAAGGCAGTATCACCCTGCTTAGAGAATTCAATAATGAATGCAATGTATATGCAATCTAGTTTTAGCAGAAGGGAGACTCTGATTTTCAAACAAGTGTCAGTCATCAATGGAAGAAGACAAACACAGTAGAGTGTTCACTTGATGTTATTTGTTTTTATAATCAATACTTTTTTTTTTTAAATGTACTTCCCCTCCATGCCAGGCTTCCTTATACAACAGGTATGGGTCACGTTCTCACTCACTTTCTTTCTGCTGCCATCTGGGTTCTGAGTTGCCTGTAGAAAGTGCCCAGTGAAGCCACAGAAACCACCCCTACTACAGAACAGGAGTTGTCACAGCCCCAGGCTGAGACAGCATCTGAAATAGAATCTGACAGTGATAAATCAGTACCAGAGCTCAAAGAACAGGATTCCACCTAGGCAGCCCCTACAACAAGTCCAGAAGTTGATGAAAAACCAATCAATAAAACAAAACAGAGTCAAAGTGAGAAGGTATGGAAGGTTATGTTCAAACTGGGTCTTCAACAAGTCACAGGGGTTACTAGAGTCACTATCTAGAAATCTAATACTCTCTTTGTAATCACCAATCCAGGTATCTATAAGAGCCCCTTTTAGATACCTACACAGTTTTTGGAGAAGTCAAGATTGAGAATTTATCTTATCAAGCACGGCTAGCAGTTGCTTAAAAATTCCAAGTTCAAGATGAAGCTGTCCTGAACATTGAGGAAAACAAACAAACTCCAACTGTACAAGAGGCAAGAGTAAGGAAGAAACAGTAGATGAAACAGGTGTGGAAGTTAAGGGCACGAATTAGTCATATCATAAGCAAATGTATCAATGGCAAAGCAGTCCAAGCCCTGAAGGACAACAGTAATAGTATTTTAAATGCCAGTATGGAATCAACAATGTAACCATCTGAAAACAACTTTTTTTTTGGTATTTCAGAAGAGTAACTGCAGTCTGATTTGAAATTTGTACTGTTTCTATCATTAATAAAGTTATGACTTCTTGTTAATTTATTTTTAAAATAGAAAATATACTTACTGCAATGCTAGATATTTACCATAATTCATCAACTAGAAGATACTATCATTTACAAGATATATAACATGATAGTATATATCACTGTTGTTGTTAAGTGCCATCGAATCAGTTCCGACTCACAGCGACCATGTGTAGAGTTTTTGAAGCTGTAAATATTTTCAGGAGCAAAAGCCTCCTCTCTCTCCTGTGGAGCAACTGGTGGGCTGGCTCAAACCATTGACCTTGTGGTTCACAGTCCAGTGTTTACCCAGAGTCACCGTGCTCCCCTCTTGTTGTTGTTGTGTGTAGCTAGTTGGTTCCAACTCATGGCAACCCTGTAGGGTTTCTTGGGTTGTAAATTCACAGGAGCAGAAAACCTCATCTGTCTCCTGTGGAGTGGCTGGTGGGCTTGAACCACTAACTTTGCAATTCACAGTCCACTGCTTATCTTCTAGAGCTCCCCCTAGAAAGGAAATAAAATTTCTGCCAGTTATGAACCGTGCTTTTCCATTTATGTTGAAATTTTTATTTTGTATTTATTGAAGTAATTTTTAAAGATTTATTTTCAGAGATGTTATCATATATAATATCATATAGGTATGCATGTTGTGCATGTCTAAAAAGGAAATGTCCATGGAAAACCAAGTGGTTAAGGAATTACTAAAATCCTTCTCTTTCAGAATCCACTTTTAAGAATCACATTTTTGTCCAACATTGTCAAAGCCAGTGTTACATACAGTATTGTTGCTGCATACCAGGAGTGTTGAAGATATTACATTTCATAATAAACTGTACTACCTGGACTGAGATTTTCCCCCAAGTTGCTGTCACCTGACTGTAAGTGATGATGTCCGTGCTTCAGCTAGCTTAAAACCTTGGTGGCTGACCATGTCACAATTTCAGAGATGTATAAATGTGAAGAATTGATGCCTTTGAATTGTAATTTTAGTAAAGAATTTTGAATTCACCATGGACACAGAAGAATGAACAAATCAGTCTTACAAGAAATATAACTGGATTTTTCCTTAGAAATGAGAGTAATCAAACTTTGTCTTGAGGACATCTAAAGTAGGTCAAGAAAAATAAGGGGAATTCTGAATGAGATGGACTTACACAATAACCACAACAATAAACTCAAACATATCATTAATGATTAAGTTGGCCTAGAACTAGACAATGAATGCTTTCATTCTGTTATACTCATCAAGAGTCAGAAGCAACTTGACAGCAACTAACAACAACATAAACATAGTGGCAGTGAATGGAATCTGAGAGAACATCTCAGAATCCAAGAAACATAGTTACTAAGCTCTGAGGTTTTGATTTTTGACCTGAGGACTAAGCCCAGAGGGGATTGACCCTCAATGTTTTGTTTTTATCTTTCTTCTGATTCAGCTATCGCTGTTTCCTGGGCTAACAGCACATGGGATCATCAAGGGAGTTTAAAACTCACCAGTGCCTAACCATCACTCAATTTAATCAGAATTTCTGAATTAAAAAAAATAAAACAAAAAACTTCCCAGGTGATTGTAATGTGTGACCATGGTTAAAAGCACTGAGCTACATCCTCCAAAAAATCCACCCCTTACATTTTCTCCTTATAGCTGTTTTTACAAGAAAAGTAATGTTCTCTGCGTTATCTAAATTATCTAGAGATTGACAGGACAGTATTAAACTGCAGTTCCTTATTTTGATTTTTTTTTTCCTTTAAGTTAAAAAGTTCACCAATGCTTGAAATAATTTTAGTTCATACTTTCTGTTTTTTCCTTCAATATTATTGCAGATCTACTTGATGAATTTGATAATTCTATATTGTAGTTCTTCAAATGTATTTTAAATATTTAAAATAAAAAGCTAAACATCATCTCCTTGATTAAAATTTAAAATTTCCTGTGAAGGAATTTTGGATTTATAAACTAATTACATATAGATGCCACAGAAGCATTCCATACTGAGACCAAATTTCACCCTACTGTGCAGGCAATAAACAGTTCATCTCAAAGACTCAGATAGTTCATCAGTTCTTCCCCCTTGATGAAACAGATATTATACAATACCATTGATGCATTTGAATTATTGTGTTGGAAAATAATATTTTTAAATAATAAAAATAATAAAGTACCACAGACTAGCAGAAGAACAAACAAATCTGTCCTGGAAGAAGTACAGTCAGAATGCTCCTAAGAAACCAGGTTGGTGAGACTTCGACTCTCATACTTTGGATAAATTGTAAGGAAGGACCAATCCCTGGATAAGGATACCATGCTTGGAAAAGTGAGGGGTTCTTGAAAAAGAGAAAGTCTCTCAACAAGATGGATTAACACAGTAGCAACAACAATGAGCTCAAACAACAATTGTGAGGATAGCACAGGACAAAATGATGTTTCATTCTGTTATGTATAGGGTAGTTATGAGTTGTAGCCAAAATTGATGGCACCTAATTATATAATAATAATCTGTAAAGCATATTTGTCACAATACCTGCAAAATGGAGTACACAGAAATCAAATTGACTGTATCTGTGGAAACAAATCATGGAAAAGTTCCATGTCACCAGCCAAAACAAGGCCAGGGGCAGACTGTGAAACAGACCATCAATTGCTCATATGCAAGTTTAGACTAAAGATAAAAGAAAATTAAAAGAAGTTCATGATATCCAATATAATACCTTAAAGAAATCCTCCCAAAGTTTAGAGACCATCTCAAGGACAGATTTGATGCATTAGACACTAATTATCAAAAACCAGAACAGTTGTGGGATGATATCAAGAACATCACACAGGATGAAAGCAAAATTTCATTACAAAGACAAGAAAGAAAGAAACAACAAAATGGATGTCAGAAGAGACTATAAAACTTGTTCTCCAGCATT
The DNA here is from genome assembly GCF_000296735.1 of Chrysochloris asiatica. Classification (NCBI taxonomy): domain Eukaryota; kingdom Metazoa; phylum Chordata; class Mammalia; order Afrosoricida; family Chrysochloridae; genus Chrysochloris; species Chrysochloris asiatica. The sequence continues at coordinate 2,134,398 of NW_006408829.1, forward strand.
TGTTGTTATTGTCAGGTGTCATTGAGTTGGTACCCTATGCACAACAGAACAAAACAGTGCACAATCCTGAGCCAACCTCACAATTGTTGCTATATTTGAGCCCATTGATACTGCCGCTGTGTCAATCCATCTCGCTGGAGATCTTCTTCTTTTTCTCTGACCCTCCACTTTACCAAATATGATATCTTTCTCCTGTGTCTGGTCCCTTCTGACAATATGTCCAAAGTATGAAAGATGAAGTCTGCCATCCTGGCTTCTAAGGAGCACATGGTTGTACTTCTTCTAAAACAGATCTATTTGTTTTTCTGCCAGTCCATCGCACTTTTAATATTCTACTCCAACACCATAACTCAAATTCATCAAATCTTCCTTATCCACTGTCCAACTTTCACATGCATAAGAGATTATTGAAAATATCATGACTTGGATCAGACACACCTTAGTCCTCAAACTGACATCTTTGTTCTTCAACACTTTAAAGAGGTCTTGTGAAGCAGATGCAATACATAATTTGATTTCCTGACTGCTGCTTCCATGAGTGTTGATGGCTGATCCAAGCAAAATGAAGGCATTGACAACTTCAATCTTTGCTCCATTTAAATGGATGTTATTTATTGGTCCAGTAGTGAGGATTTTTTTTTTTCTTTACATTGAGGTACAACCCAAAGGCTGTGGTCTTTGATCTTCATCAATAAATATTTTAAGTCTTCTTCACTTTCAGAAAGCAAGGTTATATCATCTACATATTACAGGTTTTTAATGAGCCTTCCTCCAATTTTGATGCCATGTTTTACTTCATATGACCCAGCTTCTTGGATTATTTGCTCATCATACAGGTTGAATAAGTATGGTGAAAGAATACAACCGTGGTGCACACCTTTCCTAGTTTTAAAACATATTGTGTTCTCTTGTTCTGTTTGAATAACTGCCTCTTTGTCTATGTACAGGTTCCTCATGAGCACAATTAAGTGTTTGGAATACCCATACTTTGCAATGTAGTCCATAGCTTGTCATAATCTATGCAATCAAAAGCTTTGCAAAGTCAATAAAGCCCAGCATAGGGATGCTAAAGCAAAGGGAAGAAATGAGGAGATAAAATAGCTGAACAGAAAGTTTGAAAGGGCAGTTCAAGAAGACAAAGTCAAGTATTATAATGCAATGTGCAAAGACCTGGAATTACAAAACCAAAAAGAAAGAATGAACTCAGCATTTCTCAAGTTGAAAGAACTGAAGAAAAAATTCAAGCCTTGCGTTGCAATATGGAAGAAATACATGGACAAACTATTGAATAATGCAGAAAGCATGAAAAGAAGATGGAAAGACTACAGAATCATAGTACCAAAAAGCAATGGTCAATGTTGAAACCTTTCAAGAGGTAGCGTATATTCAAGAGCTAATGGTACTGAAGAAAGAAGTCCAAGGTACACAAGTTGAAGGCATTGGCAAAGAACAAGGCTCCAGGAATTGATGGAATACAAATTGAAACCTTTCAACAAACTGATGCAGCACAGGAGGTGCTCACTCATCTATGCCAAGAAATTTGTAAGACAGTTACACAGGCAACTAACTGAAAAGTAAAGTTTTGAGGAAATCAGAGAAATGTTGTTATGTTTTTAGTAGTATTGTGGTGATGGTTATGTGCCATGGAATCAGTTCCAACTCGACAGCAATTAACAGCAGTGGCAGCAGATGTTATTTATGAAGAACATGAATAAAATAATGAATACACACAAATCAAAATGCAAATAAAATCACCTAGTGTATACTTCTGTATTTCACGGTTTCTAGCAGTCTATGCCTCAAACATCCTGGTCTCACCTATGTAGAGGAAAGTCCACCCATGTCTCTATGATGACCAAGTTGTTGTTGTGTTAAGTGCCGTTGAGTCGGTTCCAACCCATAGTGACCCTGATAGGGTTCCCAAGGAGTAACTGGTGAGTTTGAACCACTGACCTCGCAGATCAAGCCAACTTTGCCAAGTAGGGTGTAATAAAATTACTTGCAGAATTACTTATTTCTTGGTTCATATAACCTTTATAAAAGTGTTTGAACTGCACATATTAGGCTTTTTCCAAATCTACTCACCAAAATCAAAGTCAGATTCTTATGGAAAACCAAAGCCATTAGTTGAATGATACGTATCCTAGTGTGTGTCTTAGTTACCGCGAGCTGCCATAATAACAATGTCAACAAAAAATACCTTACATAGTGGCTTTAAAGAACAGAAATCTATGTCTTCACAATTTTGGAGGCTAGAGGTCCAAACCAGGATTTCATCCAGGGTGATTCCAAGTTTCAGGCATCTGACAAAATCCTTAGCAATCTTTTGTTTACAAACAGGTCTTCACATAGGATCTGTCCTCCCTCTGTTTATGTCTCTGTGTCTATTTTGCTCCCTTTTATAAGAGTCCTGGCATGGCGCTGTGGGTTAATGTGCCAGACTGCAAAGCCGTTTTAACTGCAAGGTTGGTGGTTCAAGCTCACCAGTGTCTGTTTGGAAACCGCATACAGGGTTGCTATAGATCGAAACCAATTCGATGGCACTTAACAACAACAACAACTTAGAAGTAGGCCCTATTATGTATGCCTCATTAACATAACAAAAGCTCCTATTTCCAAACAGGGTTGTAATTACAGGTACAGAAGGTACAATTCTAACACATATTTTCAAGGAGTCACAATTCAATCCATAACAGTAAGGAAGAACAGGAATTACCAATAAAAATATGTGCTTCATCAAATTGCAGCAATTTACAGTTGTTTCCTTTATCAATTTTTTAAATCTTCTGTTAGTGGAGTTGTGATCTACAGGCCATCAAAGCTAGGAACTCCAGGATGAGCTGGAGTTGCTGAGATGGCAAGTACAAGCACTGCAGGAAATGAAATCACCATTCAAAGAGGAGCAGTACCTGGAGCCTGCCATGATAGAAGTGGTGGACTCTTCCAGGGAGGAAGGTGATAGTGCCATTTGGTTCAGGGCTCAACCTTTGGTAACACAGAAGATGAAAATTCAGCTGTCAATGGCCCAGGTTAATGAACTGCACTGCAAAGTCATTCAAGCCACAAAGTCAGTGGTTCAAGCTCACTAGCTGCTCCTTGGAAACTCTATACAGGGTTGCTATGGGTCAGAACCTACTGGATGGTACTTAACAACAACAATGGCCTGGCGGGGGGTGGGGGGGCATACCAGCAGGTAATCTGCAAGCAATGGAGTTGACTACATACCACCTGTACATACAGATGAAATTGGTGGATCTGGGTAAACAGCTCAGACAGAAGCTTGGCAAGTCACTGGCTGCATGGCTGTTGAGACTATGGGACTTGGAGGTTCATGGCATTATGTGTACTGAATGGGAAACAGAGATATTGCCTCTGTTACATTGAACCCCTCCACACATACCTTGTGACACAGATTGCAGAATAGCCACAGGTATGTGCAAGGAGGGCATGTAACCCAATCTTTGCTGGAGTGGGTGGTGGCTGCCTGTTGTATCATTTGGACTAACAGGGGCAACATCCCAGAAACTATCAGCAAGTGGCAGTCATATACCAAATTGATGCAGGTTCTCTGAGAGCTGGGTATACATCAGGCTATGTTTAATTTAAATGCTCTAGGTCCAGACGATGAACATTTTACTATCAGCATGAGGAACACAACATTACAAAATGCCTCTTCCTCTCTCTTTAGCTCTTTATCCTAGCACTTCACATAGTCCTGCCCATTAATGAAATAACCATTCCAAGTCTTGGGGAGGCTGATATTCTCAGAATGCAAAATGAAGTATGGGCAGAATCCTGCAGAGAGTTGCCTAAGAAGGGAGTGAAGCCAGTAAACGTAAACTGCACTCAGATGTGGGTAGACCTGTTAGCAGCTGGGATTGACACTAGAAGGAAACAAAGGACAAAATAGAAGGAAAACTAAATGGATACCTACTGGAGCTCTGGAAGCAATTTAAAAAGAAACAGTGGTTCACCTCAATGAAGAAGCAGAGAGTATCAGGATCCTCTGGTACGAGAGCTCACATGAGTGCACAAATGGTCAGATTAGAAGACCACATTGAATTTGGAAACCAGGAGCCAACAATGAAATTCCATTTCTAGTTTGAATAGGGAGAGAGCCGAGGAACCCATCTGCAGGGGACAGGCAGGGACCAGAAGCCGTATCTGGAATTGGCAATTCACTGGTCCTCTTCTAATGTACAGAGGGTCCTGGCTCTGGTAGATACAGAATCTGTGTGTTCTCTTCTATATGGTAACTTGGACAAGTTCATAGGCCCTCCCATCATGATACAAGGATACAGGGGGGCCGTGTGTGAGAATGAGAGAGAGCAGTGAATTACCTTTGGGGATAAGTTGATTGCCTCTCCATACCTATAAGGTATATGTGTCTCCCATCCCTGAGTACATCTTGGGTGTGGATTCCTACAGAGCCTGTAGTTGGAGACCAAAGTTTGAGAGTTTCCCTTGCAAGTTAGGGTTGTGAAAGCAGTAGTGAGATCCATGCTTCTTATGCCCCTCACAACTTCTGATGCCAAGGCATGTCACAAACGTAAAACAATATTGGCTTCCCAGAGGACAGAAGGAAATATTGGGACTGATCTGAGAGTTGGAAGAAGTAGGGTTTGTGCACCCCAACCATAGACCCTATGACTCTCCTGTCTGGCTGGTGAGGAAGCTGGACAGGATTTGAAGTATGACATAAAGCTGCTGGGAATTGAATAAAGTAATACTCCTATTGCATACAGATATCCCTTTGGTGGCGGACTTCAAGGATCATTTAAGCCATCATCTGGGAAGCTACCATTTTGTGAATGATTTGGCTAACACCTTCTTTTCTACTGATATAGCTTCTGAGAGTCAGGACCAGTTTGTCTTTACCTAGGAAGGGAGATATGGACCTTTAATGACCTCCCCCAGAGGTATTTGCATACACCCACCCTGTTCCATAAGAAGCACTGGTAGGGTTGTTGTTGTCAGGTGCCATCAAGTCAGAACCAACTCATAGAGGCCCCATGCACAGCAGAACAAAACAATGTCCGATCCTGGGCCAACCTCACTACCGCCGCCACACTTGACGCCATCAATGATGTCACCTGGCTGATCCATCTCGTTGGGGGTCTTCCTCTTTTTCTCTGACCCTCCACCTTACCCAGCATGACATCCTTCTCCAGCGACTGTTCTCTCCGGACAATGTGTCCAAAGCAGGAGAGACGAAGCTTAGCCATCTTGGCCTCCAAGGAGCACTCTGGTTGCACTTCTTCCAAAGCAGATCTATTGGTTCTTTTTTGACAGCCACCACAACTCAAAGGCATCAATTCTTCTATGATCTTCCTTATTCACTGTCCAGCTTTCACATTCATATGAGGTTATTGAAAATACCATGGCTTGGGTCAGGCGCACCTTAGTCCTCAAGCTGACATCTCTGCTCTTCAGTACTTTAAAAAGTTCCTGTGTGTGGTAGGGTAGTGGTTACAAATTGGGCTGCGAATAACACGGTCAGCAGTTCGAAACTACCAGCTGTCCCACGGGAGAAAGATGAGGCTTTCTGCTCCCATGAAGATTTACAGCCTATGAAACCCTGTACAGGGTCGCTATGGGTCAGAACCGATTCCATGGCACATAACAACAATCCTGTTCCACGGCCTGTTGGCAGTAGATTTGGCCAAATGGGACCAGCCTAAAGGAGCTCTGGTAGTGTAGTGGTTACGAATTGGGCTGCGAATCTCACCATCAACAGTTTGAAACCACCAGCTCTTCCGTGGGAGAAAGATGAGGCTTTCTGCTCCAGTAAAGATTTACAGCATCGGAAACCCTGTACACGGTCGCTATGAGTTGGAACCAACTCCACGGCACATAATAACAACAACAAACCTGTCAAGTTGTATCACTATAGTGATGATGTTATATTAACCAGAGACTGTCATGCAGACTTGGAGTAAGCAGTGCCTAGCCTGTTGACTCACCTAAAGACACATGGTTGTTCAATAAATGAAAACAAGTGGCAGGGGCCTAGATTGTCTGTCAATACTTGGGAGTGGTTTGGTCGGGTAAGAAAAAGGTGATCTCTGATGCTGTAGTAGATGAGGTGCAGGTCTACCTACAATGGACAATAGTGAAGCAATTGCAGACTTTTCTGGGTCTGCTAGGATGCCTCCCATCTGACCCAAATGCTAAAGACTTTGTATTGCTTGATACACAAAGGGGCTAGTTAAAATTGGATGGCTGAATTTCAAGCTGCTTTTGAGATGGCCAAAGACTCCATCAAGATATCACAAGGACGGCACATGCTAGATGCAGCTTGGCTCTGTGAATTAGACATACATATCACCCCAGAGGGTTTTGGATGGTGCCTATGAAATAGTCAGAGCAGTTGTGACCACTTATCAGATAATGGTCCCAATTATGGAAGGGGGCTGAGGCCCACTACTCTTTAATTGAGAAGCAATTGGCATTGGTCTATGCAGTCCTGTTGGCCATGGTGTGGCCATTATGACCACTGCCAGGGGAGAAGTAAGGACAATGTACCCTATAGAAGGGTAGGTACATGACTGGGTAACTAAACCCAGAATGGAGCTGCACAGAAACTCACATAGACTAAATGAGGTGCCTATATTCAGCAGCAAAGTATGTTGAGTACAAGTCTCTTAAAAAATGAACTGTGAGACATTTTGGACCCAGTGACCTATGTGAGTATAGAAGAACCACACCATAAAGTTGTGAAACAAGAGCCAGAGACCCGCCTATATGCAAAAGGGCAAGACCCAATACTAGCCATTACATGGGACATGGATGAGTCTAGTAGAGGCCAATCTGAAATGTGGACAACCATTGTTTTCCACCACGCCCCACAGGCACCATATGGTACGATGCTGGGACAGGTCAAAGAAGACAATGAGCTGAACTGTGGGCAATGTGGCTGGCAGTTATGAATGAACCCTCTCCCCTAACATATGTACAGATAACTGGGTGGTATATTAAGGATTGACCTTCTGGATTGTCACATGGAAACTAAACAAGTGGTTAGTTATGTGTCACCCGCTATGGGGACAAGTCCAGTGGTAAGACCTGTGGAACATGGGCCACCAAAAGCAGGTAATGGTATACCATGTTACTGGATACAGTCCATTAGCCTCCCCAGGAAATGACGAGGCAAGGGCAAGATGACTGGACCTGGCCTGTTGGGGGACCTGGCTCAATGGCTGCATTGCCATCTGCTGCATGCAGGCCAGAAAACTATGTGAGTTAAGGCCTGGAACATGCCCTTAATAAGTGAGGAAACAGCAGGCACCTGCAGCAAATGTGTCGTATGCTCATGGTTACACCTATGAAGGCTGGGAGCCTTGGATGACCAAGTCCTCTGGGGCTAGATACCATTGCCATGATGGCAGGTAGGCATTATTGGCCCCCTGTTACTTTCAGAGGGTTTCTGTTATGTGGCCACTTGTATGAATACTGCCACTGCATTGATGGCCAGTTATCCATTTGTTGGCCAGACCAGCAGGCAGTTATGAGGGTCTTGGAGAAGTTGTATGTGGCTATGGATGGCTGCTAGTGATTGAAAGTGATAATGGAATCCACTTTACAGGCCACCAGATAAGAGAGATGGCATGGAAGTTTCACGTTCCATACCACGCCCCGGTAGCAGGAATCTTTGAGAGATATAATGGACTCTTGAAACAGGGTTTGAATGCTGGAGACTGTGTAGCTTCCCTAAGAGGTCAAAAGGCTACGAGTTAAATCAGAGAGGGGGACTTGCCATAGGAGAAGCATTGTTGCACCAGGATACTGCCCATGCACAGTTGCAAATCCAGATTACCAAAAAATTATTAAAACCAGGGTTTGGAGACAGAGTAATATATTACTTCCCACACTGACAGGGCATGCACACAGTCAATGAGCTCAATGGAATTGGTCATGGACCGCCAAGTCACCCATCTTAGGTGGGTGGCCTTATTGGGAAAGGGCTAGAGGTGGATCTACAAATTTCCCCCTGGGTAATGGGTGAATGGCCCTCAGAACAGATGGTTGTTGTTGTTGTTAGGTGATCGAGTCAGTACCAACTCATAGCGACTTTATGCACAGCAGAACGAAACACTGCCCGATCCTGGGCCAACCTCACTATTGTTGCCACGCTTGAGTCCACTGATACTGCCATTTGACCAATCCATCTCGTTGGGGGTCTTACTCTTTTTCTCTGACCCTCCACCCTACAAAACATAATATCCTTCTCCAGCGACTGGTCCCTCCTGACAATATATCTGAAGTATGAAAGACAAAGTTTGGCCATCTTGGCCACCAAGGAGCACTCTGCCTGCACTTCTTCTAACACAGATCTGTTGGTTCTTTATTGACAGCCCATGGCACTTTCAATATTCTCCTCCAACACCATAACTCACATGTGTCAATTCTTCTACGGTCTTCCTTATTCACTGTCCAGCTTTCTCATGTATATGTTGTTGTTGTTGTTGTCAAGTGCCATCGAGTCATAACCGACTCATAGTGACCCCATGCAGAGCAGAACAAAACAATGTCCGATCCTGAGCCAACCTCACTACTGCTGCCACACTTGACGCCATCAATGATGCCACCTGGCTGATCCATCTCATTGGGGGTCTTCCTCTTTTTCTCTGACCCTCCACTTTACCCAGCATGACA
>NW_006408829.1:2146355-2154815 GCF_000296735.1 Chrysochloris asiatica
TTCCTCCAATCCTGATGCCATGTTTTTCTTCATATAACCCAGCTTCTTGGAGTATTTGCTCAGCATATATGTTGAACAAATATGGTGAAAGAATACAACCTTGTCACACAACTTTCTTAATTTTAAACCATTCAGTATTCCCATGTTCTGTCCAAACAACTGCCTCTTACATCTCCCCCAAATCAAAGGGAAACAGCACCCTCCTAAAGGGAACCTTTGTACTGTTCTTATGGCCCATTATGTGTTCTCCATTGCTTCTAAACTTATAGCTCCATGATAAGAGCTGTTGCCCAAAGAGTATAGTATGCCTGGGCCAGGGGAATGGCCCCAGTATTGATGGTTGTTGTTGTTGTTATTTAGTGCCACCAAGTTGGTTCCAACCCATAGCAACCCTGTATAGGATTTCCAAGGGCAAATGGTGAGCTTGAACCACCGACCTTGCAGTTCAAACGGCTTTGCAGTCTGATGTATTAACCCACAGCACCACTCCAGGGAAAACAGCACCCTCCTAAAGGAAACCTTTATACTATCCTTATGGCCCATTATGAATTCACCATTGCATCTACATTTAGAGCCCCAGGATACAGACCATTGCCCAAAGAATGTGATATGCCCAGGCCAGGTGGCCTGCTTTGGTGGCCACCTTGGTATGCCTGATGGGTGAGATTTGCCATTGTTAGTGCCCATAATGTCTTTGTCTTTCCATCCATAGCATAGTATATGCCAATACCCTGGTTGAATGGGCCCACACACTTGCTGACATAACCAATTGCTCCACTTGTTGAGTCTGCACAGAGTTTTTTTGATCAGTGCTGCTGGGGGACTATCCTGGGAGGTGAAGCCTGCTATGCAAGAAAATTGAACTTGGTTTCAACAATGGAACCCCAATGACCCCACCACAGCCTGGAACAAGACCATAGTACAATTGTTTGCTATGGTTTGAGAGCAAATAAATCGCTCTCATCCCTGGATAGTGTATTCCATTTAGGACAGGGTTGGATGATTGAGAGCTGAAGCTGTCGAGTTTCTTGCTCCTGCCCTGAGATGCATAATCTGACACCTTGAGAAGGGCATTATTGTAGGGTGGACAGCATCTGCTTTTTGTGGAGCGACACATGTTGAAACCAATAGGAAAAAATGAGGCATTCCCTCTAATAAGAAAAGAGGGGGCATTCCCAGTGTTATGGAGAGACTGCTGTATTTGTGGGCAGCATTAATGACCCTGTTTGCTGGCCAGTTGGACTAGGCAGTGTACCTGGGGATGGCCCTGCATTCCTGAATGTGTGATATCAATGTTGAAGGATTGCCCAGCCAATTGGAATGCCTTCAAAGTTAGACATAAAGTGAAATTAATGACATGGTGGTTCTATCTAGCAATCTTCCCCTTAAAGGTCTAGCATAGTCAACCAATTGAAGATCAATGCCTTAGAATTGCACACTGCCCATGCTTTCAATGCAGCCCACCAAACCTTCTCTCTTTTGAGAACTGAAGTGTATCAGATGAGGAAAGTAATGTTACAGAGTTGCACGGCTCTAGGTATTCTAACCACCTTGCAAGTGAGTTTTGTGCCTTGGTTGGATCTGAATGCTGTGTGTATGTTCCTGATGAACACCACAATGTGAGTCAGGCCTTGGGGGCCTTGCAGAAGGAAACCCAGGCATTGAACAATTACCAGTTCACCCCATATAGGAGTAGTGGTCATCCTTGACTCATAGCTGGAGCACAGCCTTGGCAATAATAATAATAGGGATTGCATGTTTCTTCCTAGTGTGTTGCTGTAGCTTGTATTGTTGTTGTGGCTTGTGGATACAGTGTTCCTCAATCCTCACACAGGGACACTCAAGAAAGATTTCTTCCATGTAGATTATGAGGTTAGAAACCCTGAAGTGGTAGAGTGTGGGGAAGATGGATTCTTTTTCTGGTTCCACCTGAAAGGCCACCATAGTGAATTAACAGTTCTAGCAGGTGCAATGACAGCTTATGTAACCATGACTCATGATACTTATGTAATTGGTGATGTAATACTGGCAGCATGTCTCTTTTGTGTAAGCCAGAATAAAGAGAAGGGAAAAATCTCTCTCAGGAGTAAGGCTAAACACTGCACTGCAATAAAGGTTATGTCTCACCTTCCCTCGGCTCTGTGTTTCTTCTTCTGGATTCTTCAGTTCCACAAGGGACCTTGCGAACCTTGCTCAGCAGTACAACAAATGTTTAGGTAATTTTATATGATGTTTAGTTGGTTTGATATTCATTCTACCCTCAGTAAAAAGTTTACTTGTCCTTGGGACACTTGCTATGTATAGTCACCCATATTTGACTTTATATAATACAATCCCATCTCTGACCCACTTCCAATGCAAGCCACCACTCTGCTCTTTTCAAAATATGTTCATTGGTTCTGATCTCCTACAGACTTTAGAATAAAGCTGATCGTTCTGGAGAAGCTGTCCTATGAATCCCATAGAAATTGTAACGCAATAGGCACATTTTTATTTTTTCTCAATCCCATAAACATTTATGATGTTACAGCCTTGGAAACCCTGAACAGGGTCGCTATGAGTCGTAACTGACTCCACAGCACATAACAACAACAACAATTGTTATGGAATGCTGGTGAGTTAGCGCTGACTCATAGTGACTCTGTATAAGGTTTCCAAGGAATGGCTGGTGGGTTTGAACTGCTGACTTTGTGATTTGCAACCCAATGCTTATCCTACAGTGCCACACCTATACCTATAAAATTTCAGGCAATAAAGAAATTCCCAGCATGTAAGTTGCTCACAGTATCAAACCAAACAAGACAAAGAAATGTGTTGCTGTCAAGTCAATTTTGACTGATAGCCTGGAAAATCCATATGTTCCAGAATACAGCTGTTCCGTAGAGTTTTCTTGACTGTGATCTTTATGGAGGACCATACCACTGTACTCATTAAGTAGGGAAAAACTTTCTACTTTTCTACCTGACTGATCTTTCACAAGCATGCTGTTACTGTCTCGATGAAGCCTCCTCGTGTTCTCAGTTTCCCCAATCGAGCATGAAGAATTAATCATCTTCTTCTGTAATATATGCTTCCTCCCATCTTCCACCACAACACTTTGCGTGATCAGGACATTTTTTTGTATCTATACTTATTTGTTCTGCTGTGCATAGGGTTGCTATGGGTCGGTACCAATTCGATGGCACCTAACAAAACAACAACCATCTTTATGGAAGTGGATTGCCAGGCCTTATTTTTGTGATATCTCTGAGTGGATGGGTTTTAACTATGAATTTTCAGGTTAGTACATGAGTGAAAACCATCTTTGCTACTCAGGAATCTACTCATAGTTTGTTGTTGTTGTTAATTACCATTGAGTTGGTTCCAACTCTTAGTGACCCTGTATCAGGTTTCTGAGAAGTGACTGGTGGGTCTGAACTGCTGACCCTGAAGTCCAGTGCATTATCCTGCATCATCACACCAGATATAAATACAAAAAATGATCTGATCACGCAGAGTGCTGTCATGATGGGAGGAAGCATATTTTGCAGCAGAAGATTAATTCTTCATGCTGACTAGCGAAAGTGAGGACACGAGGCTTCATAGAGGCACTAACAGTTAGAATACTTGTGAAAGATGAGTCAGGTATGGCCAGGCAGAAAAGTAGAAAGTTAGTCCCTACTTAATGGGTACAGTGATACAGTCCTCCAAACTTCCTTCATATCTCCAATCTATGCACCTTGAACCACTCATCTGTGGCCAGAAAGAGAAAGAAGTAAATCAAGGCCAGAAGGTTAAAGCTCCTACTTCTCTACTAAGGAGTTTGGATTTTATTGTGCAGGTAACAACTGGCCTTCAACGGCTTTAAAGAAGTCATAACAGAGCAGGTGGTTATATATCAAGGATCAGCCCAATTTTTATAATCTATTCCCATAGCTGGACTCCATCTTCCAATAAATCCAATATATCCCATGTTCCCAGAATGCATCTTTTATTTTACCACTTTTCTAAATTTTCTTACTTACATCACTTCCTCAGACTGAAACAATGTTTTCCAACTGCCTGTTTTTTTCAACATTCATCTATCCTTCAATATCTATGTCAAGCCTTTTCTTTTCCATAGGTCCTGTGCAAACCCTTCCACCTCAGAGTGGCAGAGAAGACATCCAAGGATGCCAGTACTGGATTGTTGTTGTTAAGTACCATGGAGTTGGTTTTGACTATAGTTACCCTGCACAGGGTTTCTGAGGCTGCAAATCTTCTTTCTTTCTTTCTTTCTTTTTTTTTCTTTTTTCAAAAGCTTTTATTGTGACTTGAGTGATAGTTTACATGGAAAAACATCAATTTTGCACTCATCCTGTTTTGCTTCATTGCAATGATTACAATGCCCTGCATGCATCATCAGTTAACAGTATTTGCTTCTATTACCTCTATTTTTTTTTAATGTTTTATTGTGAATTATGTGATAGTTTACATGGGAGAACATTAGTTTTACATTCATCTGATCGTATATTGTTTCATTGCCATGGTTACAATCCCCTCTATGCATCATCAACCAACCAAAGGGTATACACTACAAGCCTGCCCCCCAATCGTCAGCACACAGCCTCTCTCCCTCTCTGTGTCTAAAGTCGCCAACTGCTCCATCTCTCCACGCCATTGTCTCTGCCTCCATCTCAGGCATCACTGCTTCTCTGGGTAGGGTCTCACTATCTGCTCTTCTACCTTGATGGTCCCAGGGACCTCCACTCCTAGACAGAAAAGTTAACCACTTCCCTACTTTTGCTACAAAATGTCTACCTTTACATTCCCAACCCTCACAAGCAGTCCTGATAACAATTATTCAATATTGTATCACAAAAGACCTGTCTGCATTTCATTTCATCAGCTGCACCTACACAGATTGGACACTACTCAGTGGAGATTCTACCTTCATTCATGCCCTCTGAATCTAAGTTCCCTCTTGAAAGCTTGTAAGCCAGTCACTTATTGCCTTTGTAGCCTCCCCAATTTGGGTAGCCAATATCTACTCTGTGTATGGAGGGGGTGGGAATGATCCTTGCTGTAAGGATTTGTTCCCTCTTTTGAGCTACTGCATCCATAGGTGTAGGTCAAGTTCATCAAATTGTATCAGATCACTCTTTTTTCCTCTTCTTTCTTCTTCTAGTTAAGCTCTGATCATCCAGTCATTGAAACCAGGCCAAGTGGGTATTGTCTGCAAGTGTGGGTGTTCTTATGCATATGCCCTCTCTTCTTATCAGCTGGATGCTTTACTCTCCACTCTAGTCCTCTGTGGCTATGCACTGACTCTGGGCCCAAGAGTCCCCAGGTCTTGCCACACTGCTGTCCAACCAGGTCTCCACCTGGGTTCATAGGAGTCTATTGAACATTGTAGGGCTTAATTTGCAGTTTCATTGCTGTTTTTCCCTAACTTCTCCATATCGGTGATGAGCGTGGTCTCCAATCAGAGCGAGTATTCCCATTGAGTCTTAGTCTTGGAAGGGGGTTTACACTCAGGGGACTCAACCACTTGTCTTGATGTCTCCTGGGCAAGCAACTTGTTTGTTCTTATAGTATCAGTCAGTCTGCCTATATTGTTTTGTATTTTTCCTGAAGGTCTTTCTTTCAAGAAGTATCTTCTGTTCTTCTAGCTGCTCCAGTCTGGTTTGCTCATCCTTTCAAGTGGAAATTTCCCATCCCTGAAGATCTGGATGTGGTTCAGGCTTCCACGTATAGTCTTATCCAATGCAGAGGCTCCGTTGGAAGCCTCCTTCACTGGGCACATTATAGCTCCATTTTAGGTATTCCAATCAGTTATAGGCAGAAGATGGACTTACAAGCTTTCAATGGTGCTGTTTCTTTTTCTATTCCTTTTTCTCTCCCTACAATATCTATTTTATAATACAATGCAAGGAAAACCAAGAATCAAAAGACAGCCAAGCATCTTAACATTATTCCACCCTTTTCCCCATTCCAACCACGTCTCAATCTCTGTATCCCAGAGCCCTGTAGTTCCAAGGTTGTACATGCATCATCATTTACTTCTGTCCCACTTAGCCCATTCAAATCTGAGGCTGCAAATCTTTACAGGAGCAGAAACCTCATATTTCTCCTGTGGAACAGCTGGTAGTTTCGAACTGCCAAACTTGAGGTTAGCAGCTACGCTACCAGAACTCCTTAGTAATGGATTAGGGTCAGCAACTCCTGGATTAGGGTCAGAAATTCTCTTCACTCACTGACGGTGGCTTTGAGATGTCCCCTAATCATTCTGGTCCTCAGATTGAGAATGTATGTATTTGTTGGGAGTGGAAAGAGAAAGGAAGCAGAAAAACAGGGTTAAACCAGGTATTTTACTACTTCCACTTCTTGCTCTACAACCTCTCTGTCTTCTAAATCCATTGAATGTATTCTCTATTTCACGAGCTGGGCTGCTAACCCAGAGGTCAGTAGTATGAATCTACCAGTTGCTCTGCTGAAGAAAGGTGAAGGTTTCTGCATCCATAAAGATTTACAGCCTCAGAAACCCTATACAGGGTCGCTATGAGTTGGAACCAATTTGGTGGCACACACCACCCCATTATCTATATCAGTAATTTTTCACTTAACCAAACAAGGATCCTATGGTTTCTTGTTCATAACTCCAAGCACATGGAAGACAATAACTATCATTGATTGGGTTATTGATCTGCGTCTTTCTCTTAAGAAAGGCATTTTAAGTGATTTCTTGTCTCAATTCTTCATTATTGGTTACTTATTTATGTTGTACTGCATTTTAGTATTTGCCTAAGAAAAAGTAATTTTGCAATTTTTAAACAGGTGTCATTAACACACTCAGCAGCTAAAGAAAGGATTGGAAGTTTGAGTTTACCCAGAGAAGACCTGAAGATCTACTTCTGAAAGAGTAGTCACTGAAAATCCCATGGAAGTCTCAGGGGACACCATGGTCAATTGGCATAACGTAGTCTGCAAATACAATGTTCTACTTTGGTGAGCAGCAACTGGGATCTTAAAAGTTCATGAGCAGTCATTTAAGGTGCAACTATTAGTCTCTCCGTGTTCAGAAAAATGACAAGTGATGGAAATTAAAGATGTTTCAAATCAATTAGTCTAGAAGTCTAATGGAACATGTTAACATCAGTCTCCATAGTTCTGAGACCAGGAGAACTAGAGGGTGTCTGGTTACTACTAACAACTACTCTAAAAAAGGTCACATTGCAAGGTCTTTGATACAGTGGGAGACAATGTGGAACAAAACCTAAAATTATTATTTTAAAAAAAGACTGGGTTTACTGCTCAGAAAGAGACTGAAGGAACCTGAAATTATGACCCTCAGACACCCTTCAGGTCTGGAATGGAAACTCACCCTTGTGGCCCAATTTTTAGCCAAGCAGTAGATAGGTATAGAGAGGGGACAACAACATAAGTAAGGTATGCTCGCCATGGAATGGTCAATTATTCAGGATCAAAAAGGCACCATTTGCCTAAGGACAAAGTTCAGAAGTGTTGGGAAGGAGGGTGGACTGGAAATAAGAACTACAAGAGAGAAGTGGGAGGGGGAGGGGAGCACAATCATTGAAATGAGACAAAGTATGTGATTTGTCGAATGTAAAACTGAACATCTACTTGGTAAATCATTCAGTTCACTGTAAAAAGTTTCCCAAAAAAAGTACTCTATGGAGCATGGTTCTAATCTGATACATACAGGGTCTCCATAAGCCAGAGTCAACTCAGCAGTAACTGATAGAAGATAATTCAAAGACATGGAGGGAATATTTCTAAAAGAACAGAAAACTGTGGTAGGAGACTGAGCACATGTGGATTTAGCTGGCTGAGTGGTTTTTACCCTTTTGTTATTAGCAAGTTTGCTTTCTAGTGAACCAGAGGGAATGAGTGGGACAAAGGTGGAAGCCTTCACATTCTTGGCAGAGTAACTGTCTTGACAACTGATCAACCGCCTTCTCGCCCATGGGTAACTCCTATTTGCAGTTCAGAGTTTCATTTGTCAATGTAAAAAGCAAACATATTAAAACCTGATGACTCATGAGCCATTATTGAGCTTGTTTAACAGAACAAGTGACAGCTCCTCATTACTCTAGATTAATCCTGAAAATGTCTAGAACCCTGTGTTAAATTCCCACCGCATCACTAAAATTGCTGAACATGCCTATTGAAAAATCAGGATCCAATTACATTCGACAACCAACTATTGCAGATCTCCAAAATGCAAGACACTCAATTAGGTACAATATAAAGAAATAATAATAACTTTACTATGGTACAGGTGCTGGGCTATGCTGTTGTTGTTGTTGTTGTTGTCAGGTGCCATCGAGTCAGAACCGACTCATAACGACCCCATGCACAGCAGAACGAAACAATGTCTGATCCTGGGCCAACGTCACTACTGCTGTCACACTTGACACCATCAGTGATGCCACCTGGCTGATCCATCTCGTTGGGGGTCTTCCTCTTTTTCTCTGACCC
>NW_006408829.1:2157005-2161421 GCF_000296735.1 Chrysochloris asiatica
CCTTCCTCTTTGCTCCCAACCTTTGCATTCCACTCACCAGTAATGAGCAATACATCTTGATTGCATGTTTGATCAATTTCAGATTGAAGAAGTTGGGCTATGTACTGTACATATATTAGCCTACATACAATGTTGCAATAGCAGTGCATAAGCCTCCTTTTGCCAATGGGGAGACTTTTAAAGGAATTAAGGGACTTTTTCTCAAGACTACATACTTATTTAGAAGGCATGGTCCAACCTAGAACTCTCAGGTCTTTAGATAGTGCTCTTACCTCTGATATCATGCTCTCTTCTCCTTCAGGGTACTCATGTATAGAAAACTAATCAATTCCAAAACCAAACCAGACCCATTGCCATTGATTCAGTACTGATTCATCGTGATCCTATAGGATTCAATAGAACTGCCACATGCAGTTTCCAAAAATATAAATCTTTTTGGAAGCAAACTACCACATATTTTTCCTACAAAGTAGCTGGGGAGTTTCAACTTCTGACATTTAGATTAGCAACTGAGTGATTAACCACTGTTCTACCAGGGATCCTCAGGAAACTTGGTATTGATGATAAGAGTCATCAAATTGGTTCCAATATATAACAACCCTGTATAGAGTTTCTGAGCAGTGCTTTGTAGGCTTGAACCATCGACCTTGTGGTTAGTTGTCCAGTGCTTACACTACAGCACCATGCTAGGATTCCTGGTCCTTGTTGTTCTTGTTGTTAAGTGCCATAGAGTTAGTTCTGACTCATAGTGATCCTGTATAGGGTTTCTGAGGAGCAGATGGTGAGCTTGAACCGCCGACATTGTAGTTCAAACGGCTTTGCAGTCTGGCACATTAACCTGCAGCACCACACCAGTACTCCAGGATTCCTGGTTAGGGATTCTCAAATAGGGACTCAGATGCCAGGTGACTGGATTTAGATTTTGACAATTGTAGATCTAGGCAACCCCCACCAACGCCATCTCCAACCTCAAGAAGTTGTTAGGCGATACACTATCCAATCCTTCTTGAAATCACCTCTCTAATTGATGTACGAACATTTAACTCCTGGTATGGGTTAAATTCCACCATCTGTCTGTCAGTTTGTCGCACTGTGATGGCTTGCTTGTTGCTGTGTTGCCTGAAGCTATGCCACTGACATTTTGAATCCTGGCAAGGTCATCCATAATGGACAGTTTTCAGCTGAGTTTCAAGACTAGGACAGACCAGGAAGGAGAGGTGGACTAGTTATGAATGATTAGCCACTGAAACACTTATAAATAGCAGTAAAACATTGTCAAATAATACCAGAATACTAAAAATTGAAATATCATAAACAGCACCAGAATATTGTCAGGTATAAGCATGGAAGATGTGCCCCTCAGATTGGAAGGCACTGAAAATATGACCAGGGAAGAGCTGCCTCCTCAAAATAGAGGTGGCGGTGATGACACGAATGGAGTAAATCCTTTAGAATCTTCATTTGTTAAGAGGGCACAACTCAAATTAGGAGAAACAGCTGAGAACATCCATTAACAATTGGAAACTACAAAGTGTGAATCTAGGAAAATTGGAAATTGTAAAAAATGACCATAGAAGAATCGATGCCTTTGAGTTATGGTGTTGGAGAAGAATATTCAAAGTGCCATGGGCTGCCAAAACAACCAATAGATCTGTTTTGGAAGAAGTACAACCAAAGTGCTCCTTGGAGGCCAAGATGGCCAAACTTCCTCTCTCATTCTTCGGACATATTGTCAGGAGGGAACAGTCACTGGAGAAGGATATCATGTTTGGTAAAGTGGAGGGTCAGAAAAAAAGAGGAAGACCCCCAGTGAGATGGATTGGCAAAGTGGCAGCATCAATGGGCTCAAGCGTGGCAACGATAGTGAGGTTGGCCCAGGATCGGACAGTGTTTGGTTCTGCTGTGCATAAGGTTGCTATGTGTTGGTACCGACTCGATGACACCTAACAACAACAGCTAAAATGATATAGGCTATAGAGTTATTTTATTCTTCCCTTTTTAGTCGTAACAACAACCAACTTCTCCAGTCTGAAATTGATTGAACATGCAATCAAGATGTGTTGGTAACTAGTTGTGATTGGAAAGCTAGGGTTGGAAACAAGAAGAAAGATCAGTAGTTGGAAAATAAGCCTTGTGATAGACATGATGCTAGAGATCACATGATGATAGAATTTTGCAAGACCATGTACTTATTCACTGCAAATACCATTTTTAAAAAAACATGAAAGATGATTCTATATATGGACTTGACCAGCTGAAACACAGAGAAATCAGATGGATCTATATCTGTGGGAACAGATAAAGGAAAAGCTCTATATCATCAGCCAAAACAAAGACAAGAGAAAACTGTGAAACAAACCATTAATTCCTTATATACAGTTTCAGGCTGAAACCGAAGAAAATTAAAACAAGCCCATAAGAATGAAATTATGACTTTGAATATATCCCACCTGAATTTAGAGATCATCTGAAGAACAGATTTGATGTATTAGACACTAAGAGTTGTGTGACGACATCAAGAACATCATACAAAAAAGAAAGCAAAAGGTCATTAAGAAGATAAGGAAGAAAGAAATGACCAAAATGGATGTTACAAGAGACTCTAAAATTTGCTGTCCAGCATAGAGAAACTAAAGCAAGTGGAAGAAACGAGAAGGTAAAAAGCTGAACAGATATTTCAAAGGCAGCTTGAGAAGATCAAGTCTAATATAATGAATGTGCAATTATCTGGACTTAGAAATCCAAAAGGGAAGAACATGCTCAGCATTTCTCAAGCTGAGGAAACTAAGAAGAAAAAGGAAAAAAAAAAAAAACAAAAAACAAAAAAACCTTGAATCGCAATGCTTAAGGATTCTTTCTGAAAAATATTGAATGATGCAAAAAAATATCAAGAGATGGTGGAAGGAATGTATAGAGTCACTGTATCACAAAGAAATGGTCATTGTTCAACCATTTCAAGAGGTGGCATATGATCAAGAGCCAAAGGTACTGAAGGAATAAATTCAATGTGCACTGAAGGTGTTGGAAAAGAATAAGTTTCCAGGAATTGATGGAGTACAAATAAAAATATTTCAACAAACTGATGCTGCACTGGAGGAACTCACTCATCTATGGATCATGACAAGCTATGGACAGCATTGCGAAATATGAGTATTCCAGAACACTTAATTGTGCTCATGAGGAATCTGTACCTGGACTAAGAGGCAGTTGTTCGAACAGAACATGGGAACACTGAATGGTTTAAAGGAAAGGTGTAGGCCAGGGTTGTATTTTTTCACCAGACTTATTCAAACTGTATCATGAGTAAATAATTTGAAAAGCTGGATTATATGAAGAAGAATGTGGCATCAGGATTGGAGGAAGACTCATTAACAACCTGCAATAGGCAGACGATACAACCTTGCTTGCTGAAATTCAAGAGGACTTAAAATACTTACTGATGAAGATCAAAGACCACAGCCTTTGGTATGGGTTAGACCTTAATGTAAAGACAACAAAAATCCTCACCCTTGCACCAATAAAAAAATCATGATAAATGGAGAAAAAATTAAAGTTATCAAAGAATTCATTTTGCTTGAATCCACCATCAACACTCATGGAAGCAGCAGTCAAGAAATCAAATGATGTTTTGCTGCAGGCAAATCTGCTGCAAGAGACCACATTAAAGTGTTCAAGAACAAAAATGTCAGTTTGAGGGCTAAAGCACACCAGATCAAAGCCCTGGTATTTTCAATTGTCTCATACACACGTGGAAATTGGACAGTGAATACATGATGTAGAATTGATGCATTTAACTTGAGGTGTTGGAGATACTATTAAAGGTATCATGAACTACAAGAAGAACAAACAAATCTGTGTTGGTAGAAGTATAGTCAGAATGCTCCTTAGAAACCAAGATGGCCAGACTTTGTCTCCCATATTTTGGACATATTTTCATGTGGGACCAGTCCCTGGAGAATGACATCCTGCATGGTAAATCAGAGGAATGACAAAAAGAGGGGGACCCCCAATGAGGTGAATTGGCACAGTGGCAGCAAAACTGGGCTCAAGTTTAGCCATAATGGTGAGGGTGATGCAGGACTGGGCTATGTTTTGTTCTGTTGTACATAGGGTTGCTGTGTGTTGGAACCAACTCAACAGTACCTAACAACAACAGCAACATGGGTTAAATTTTGTCCCCTCAAAAGATAATGTTGATAAAATGCAATCTCAATCCAGATTCCAATGACATTCTTCAAAGAGATGGAAAAAATGAATACAAACTTTATATGGAAAGGAAAGAGACCCAGGATAAGCAAAGCACTGCTTAAGAAGAAGAATAAGGCTGGAAACCTCTCACTCCCCAACTTCAAAATTTATTACTCAGCTATAGTGGCCAAAACGGCTTGGTACTGGTATAATGAAAGGTACATTGAT
>NW_006408829.1:2162191-2185567 GCF_000296735.1 Chrysochloris asiatica
GCTCCTTCTTTGCTGGTGAGATTACAAAATGGTCGAACCTCTATGGAAAGCAATATGGCGTTTCACAGAAGGTTGGAAATAGAAATGCCTTATGATCCAGCAATTCCTCTACTTAGTATTTACCCACAAGAAATACGAGCCATCACACAAGTAGATATATGCACACCAATGTTCACAGAAGCTCTATTTACTATAGCAAAAAGATAGAAACTACCTAACTGCCCATCAACGGAAGAATGGATAAAGAAACCGTGGTACATACACACAATGGAATATTATGCTACCTTAAAGAACAAAAAGGAAGCTGTAAGCTGTCACCTAACATGGATGAGCCATGAGGACATTATGTTGAGTGAAATTAGTCACAAAAGGAGAAATACTGCATAGGACCACTACTGTAAAAGACTAAGAAAAAGAATCCATACTAAAGGGGGTCAAGGGGGATTCTGTGCTGGTTACCGGGATATGAGTGGGGTGAGGGGAGGGAGGGGAAGGTAAAGCACAGGATAGGGAATAGACACAAGATAGTTTGGGTTCTAGGGAGGGGGGCAATACACAAGAAGGGGAAGGGGAATGGAAGAACAAGGCAAATGGGAAAACAATTAGGCAGGTTTGCATGGGCTAAGTGGGACCAAGGTAAATAATGATACATGTACAACCTTGGAACAACAAGGCTCTGGGATACAGAGATTGAGACATGGTTGGAATGGGCAAAAGGGGGTAAATAATGTGAAGATGCTTGGCTGTCTTTTGAATCTTGGTTTCCCTGGCATACCATTATAAAATAGACACTTTAGGGGGAGAGAAAGGAATAGCCAGCCATATCACCATAGCAAACTTGTAAGTCTGTCTTCTGCCTATAACTGATTGGAATACCTAAAATGGGGCTACAACCTGCCCAGTGAGGTAGTCTTCCTGCGGAGCCTCTGTGTTACATAAGACCATAGGTGGGATCCTGAACCTCACCCAGAATCTTCTGAGGTGGGAAATCAAAGGACAAGCAGACTAACCTGGAGGGACTAAAAGAACAGAAAGTACTTCTTGAAAGAAAGACTAACAGGAAAAATACAAAACCATATAGACAGTCCAACTGATAACTTCAAGAACAAGCAAGTTGCTCACCCAGGAGACATCAAGTCTCCTCAGGGCAAACCCCCTTCCAAGACTAAGACTCAATGGGAATACATTAGCAGACAGGCACCCTGATTGGTGACCACATTCATCACCGATAAGGGAAAGTGAGGGAAAAACAGCAATGAAGCTGTGAGCTAAGCCCTACAATGTTCAATAGACTCCTGTGAACCCAGGTGGAGATCTGGTTCACCAGCAGTGTGGCAAGACCTGGGGACTCTTGGGCCCAGAGTCAGTGACATAGCCACAGAGGACTAGAGTGGAGAGTGAAGTGTCCAGGTGATAAGAAAAGAGGGCATATGCATAAGAACACCCACACTTGCAGATAATACCCACCTGACCTGGCTTCAATGACTGGATGATCAGAGCTCAACTAGAAGAAAGAAGAGGGGGGAAAAGAGTAATCTGATACAATTTGATGAACTTGACCTACACCTATGGATGCAATAGCTCAAAAGAGGGGACAAATTTTTACAGCAAGGATCATTCCCACCCCCTCCATACACAGAGTAGACAGGGATGAGCAACTTGGACATTGACTACCCAAAATGGGGGCGGCTACAAAGGCAAGAAGTGACTGGATTACAAGCTTTCAAGAGGGAGCCTAGATCCAGAGGATGTGGAGGAAGGTAGAATCTCCACTGAGTAGTAACCAATCTGTCTGTGTGGGGCTAATGAAAGGAGATGGGGATAGGTCACTTGTAGTACAATAGTGAATAATTGTTATCAGGACTGACTGTTAGGGTTGGAAATGTAAAGGTGGATGTTTTGTAGCAAATGGAGGGTAGTGATTGACTTTGCTGTCTAGGAGCGGAGGTCCCTGGAACCATCAAGGTAGAAGGGCAGAGTGTGGGACCCTACCCAAGGAAGTAGTGATGCCAGAGATGGAGGCAGAGACGATGACATGGAGAGATGCAGTGGCTGGGGACTCTAGACCCAGAGAGGGAGAGGGGCTGTGTGCTGACCACTGGAGGGCAGGCTTGCAGGGTATATCCTTTGGTTGGTTGATGATACATGGAGGGGATTGTAACCATGGCCACGAAAGGATATATGAGAGGATGAATGTAAAGCTAATGTTTTCCCATGTAAACTATCACATAATTCACAATAAACATTAAAAAAAAAAAAAAAAGATAATGTTGAAGTCATAACCCCACGTATCTGTGAATATGGCATTGTTTGGAAGTCTTTTCATACATAATCAGGTAACATAGGTTAATACTGGAGTATTGTGGCTCCTAACCCAATATCCGTGGTGTCCTTGTGAAAAAGGAGAGGAGATACATAAAGATAGAGGGAAGTGCCATGAACTACCTTATTTCCAGGATCTTTTTTTGGCATCAAACAGAATGAAAGCTGAGATCTTTGCTCCACAAATAAGGAAAGGATTTTTTCTGCATGTCTAACTTCTTTCATTTCTCAGGTTTGTATGAATCAATATTTACCTGTCTGCCCAAAGCATGTTGATATTGAACTCAGAGGAATTAAATCAATCTATTTTCTTCTACCTTGTTGGACATTTTGTTAGCTTTTGCTTTTTGTGAACTGAGTATTGCTAAGTAACAAACACACTGGAATCCTTTTCTACCATGCGGTAAAAGCTGAATTCATTTAACTTCAATTTAGGAGTTTAACCATGGTGATCCATGAAGCTATTATAATCTATAACTGCACTGACTCTGAAACATTTTTAGACTTACAGGATACTGAAACCATATAATCAATAGTTGTTCTGAGAAGATTCTTCTGTACCTGAAAAAACTGTCTAAAAACACATTTAGGCAATAATACATACTAAGCAATCAAACAGCTGTAGTGAATTTGGTTCTTGTTTTTTGTTTGCTTTGCTTTGCAGGGGTGCATATATTTTGCTGTTGCATGTTCCCTCAGTAATGTATTATGTCTTGTAAGCATGCTACAATTAATCTTTAAATCTATGTGATCGTTTTAAATGTACTGGGACATTTATCTTAACTTGTTCCCTTTTTCTTAAGGGTCTGCTTGATTTCTCCAGCTTAAAATTGTTTTCTATCTGCTAGCCCTTTGCCTCTCACTAGACTCATCTGGTGTCTGAAGAATAAAATATAGTAATCTCAAAGTTGCTTTCCCAGATCCTCACCTTTCAGTGAGCTATCTGTTGTTTATTAGCTGCTGTTTAGTTGACCCCCAAACTTTGACACCCCATGAACATCAGAACAAAATGCTGCCAATCCTGTGACATCCCCATGTTTGGTTGCAGATCTGACAGTTGCAATCCACAGGATTCTCATTGACTGAATTTTGGAAAAAAGTTCACCAGGTCTTTCTTTCTTATCCTTTTTAGTCTAGAAGCGCTACTGAAACTTATGCAGCATGTAAGTCACCACTGCCAGATGGGTAGTAGCTGCTCATGAGATATTGGCTGGGACTAAGACCTAGATCTCCTGCATTGAAGATGAACCACCAATGTCCTGTATCAGTGAACAAAAGCTGCATAAACTCCACAGACTCCCCTGTAAAACCTCAGCACATTAAGGAAAATAGTTGTTGTTGTTGTTGTTAGGTGCCATCGAGTCGATTCCAACCCATAGCGACCCTGGATAGGGTCTCTGAAGAGGTCTGGTGCACTTGAACAGCTGAGCTGGCAGTTCAAATGGCTTTGCAGTCTGGAGCAATAACCCACAGCACAACACCAGGACTCCTAAGGAAAATTAGTATGGTCAAATAAGATCATTTCTAGTAATATACATGTAAGAAACAAACAAACAAAAATACACATCGATTACATTAACAGTAATTTTGTTGTTGTTAATTTCCATTGAGTCATTTTTTTACTCATAGCAATCCTGTACAGGGTTTCCAGGGAGCAATTGCTGGATGTGAACCACCAACCATTTGGTTTACAGTCCAGTTCTTATCCTATAGCACCACAGCAGGAGTCCTTAATTGTAGTGTTGTCGTTGTTAAGTGTTGTGGAGTCGGTTCCAACTCATAGTGACCATGTTTAGGGTTTCCAAGGAGTGACTAATGACCTTGAAGCACTGACCTTGTGGTTCAAACCAACCTTGTAGTCCAGTGCATAACCCACATGCCACACAATAGCCTTTGCTAATTTCAAAAAATGATCTCTTTTTAAAAATCCCTGAATATTGATAACACCAATGCAAATAGGATCCCCATCTAGGACCAGAAACTGTCCTGTCACATCCCTTCCACAACCATCTCATAAGCATCTTGAGTTACAGGAGCCACCCAGAGATTTCTCTCCTCCAAATCCAACAACTACACTGTTTGTTTCTTCAAATACAATAACCTCACAATGCCACAGAGACAACAATTTTAGCTCACACGAAGAAACAAAATAGAATGGCTCAAACAAATGACTAAAATGCAGAGCCAGAAAATGTTTCTGAAGAATAAAAGGTAATGGAAATTACTGAAAAAGAATTCAAAAGAATGATAATTGGATGCCTTCAAGATATACATAGAAAGATAAAGGAAAGCAAGAACATAACAAAAACTTTAGAAGAATTCAGGAAAACATCACAAGAACAAACAGGTAAAATAAGTACAAAATTTGAAACAATACAAAATCAACAATTAGAGACCCAGAAGATTAATAATAATATTTCTCAAATGGATAATACATTGAAAGAGCAAAGGAATCAATGTGAAACAATGGAAGCCGCATTAGTGAGTCTGAGTCTGCCCAGGATCTGATCACGTGTTACCCTGCTGCTACCCCTGCTCCAGCTCAGAGGTCCTACTCTCTGCCCCAATTTGGGATCCCTATTTTCCGAGCCCACCTGCCAAAGTTGGTTCACTTAGACTACACTTGAAACTCTGCTATCTCTACAATCATGAACTATTTCCTTGATATATATATATATATATATATATAGCACTGATTTTTCTTCTCTGGAGAACTGAGCCTAAGGGTCACAACTCAAGTGCCACATAAAAGACATAGAAGTTTTCCTTTGTTCCTTGAAAGAAAGCCTATGTTTCTGCAGTAGCAGAGCTGATATTGCTGAAAACCAAATCCAGAGTCTTAGTGTAAGAGTGGCTGAATTAACTCCCAACCTAGAATGGTGTCTAATGCTAAAATGAGGGCATTGATTGGGAAGAAATGGGATCCTGAAACTTTGGGCAGATAATCAGGAAGCTGGAGACATAGAGCCTGTAGATCCTATTGACTCTTGCCAGCAGCCCCATGCCTTCTATCTGAAGAAATTACTCCATTATCAATAAAATGTCTTTTATGACCACTCTTAAGATTAGCTCAACTGTGCTTGCTGAGATAGTACCTGAGACATCACCTAAGGTAGATGTCTTGCAAGACATTGTAGAATGTTCCCAGGAAACACCTCCACCAATTATGGCTTCTAGACCTATGTTGTTGTTGTTGTTGTTAAGTGCCGGCGAGTCGGTTCCGACACATAGACACCCTGAACAGGGTTTCCAAGGCTGTAAATCTTTACAGGAGCAGAAAGCCTCATCTTTCTCCCATGGAACAGCCGGTAGTTTCGAACAGCTGATCTTGTAGTTCACAGCCCGATTTATAACCACTATGCTACCAGAGTTCCTAGACCTATAGTTGAACTTAAATCCCAGTAAGCCCCAAAAGGTGAAGTACAATTTGTGACCCAGGAAGAAGTATGCTAAACTCCAAAGAATTACTTGATTTTTCTAATTTGTATATACAGAAACCAGAGGAACATGTGTGGGAATGGCTATTAATGATGTGGGATAATGGTGCAAGGAACATAACATTGGATCACTCTGAGTTTATTGACATGGACTCATAAACATTGATTCTTCATTCAGTGTTTTCAGCTTGAGAAGTTAGGAAAGGATCTGATAGTTTATTTGGTTGGTTCACTGAAGTTGAAGTACCAGACCTGCCTTGGTATTCTGTAAATCAAGCTATTAATGGGGTCTTAACTAAGATCAATCTCACTGTGGGCCCAGCACGTCCTTAAACCCATCCTGTAGTGATTTCCCCAGTTACAGAACACATAATCAGAATAGTTATATTCAACAACTGGCAGAATACCCACATTGGATCTCTGAAATGTGGAATAAGGTCTATAATACTTGAAAAAGCCAAGAGGAAACCATTAGAACAACCTTCACCTAGTAAAATAGTACACCAAGAGCAATACTGCATTTCTGGAGGGATTGCAGAGATTAGTGCAACAATCAATGACTTGAAGGATACAGGAGTGGTGATTCCCACCACATCCCTATTTAACTCAACTATCTGGCCTGTGAAAAAAACAGATGGATCTTGGAGACAGTGGATTAACATGAATTTAACCAGATCATGACACTAATTACAACTGTGTTTCCAGATATTGTTACTTCTTTTTTTTTTTTTTTTTTTACGTTTTTATTGTGAAATGAGTGAAAATTTACAGGGAAAATCATCAGTTTTACATTAAAAAAAAAATCACACACCTGATTTCATTAAAATGATTATAATACCCTCCTTGTACCTACCATCAGTTAACAGCATTCGTCTCTACTCATTTTAGCTCTTTTAAAAAAACAACAGCAACACTCAGGCATTATATATAATAATTTACACCACTAAAGGGCACATTCTGCAAGTCTGCCTCCTGGCAGCCAGCTCTCAGTCCTTCTCATCCTATGAATTCAGAGACCTCAGCTGCTCCCTCTCTCCATATCCCCATCTCTGCCTCCATCTCTGGTGTCACTGCTCCTCTAGATAGAATCCCACATTCTGCTTATGCTCTTCTCTTGTTCCTTGATGATCCTAGGATCCTTTGTTTCTGGACTGTACGATTAACTACTCCCCCGCTTTTGTTACAAAACTTCTATATTTACAATTGTGACAGTCGCAATTAGTCATAATAACAATTTTTTGTTGTTGTTAGGTGCCATCGAGTCAGCACTGACCCATAACGACTTTATCTACAGCAGAACAAAACCCTGCCAGATCCTGGGCTAACCTCACTATTGTTGCCACGCTTGAGCCCATCCATGCTGCCACTTGGCCAATCCATCTCATTGGGGGTCTTCCTCTTTTTCTCTGACTCTCCACCCTACCAAACATGATATCCTTCTCCAGTGACTGGTCCCTTCTGACAATATGTCCGAAGTGTGAGAGACAAAGTTTGGCCACCCTAGCCTCCAAGGAGCACTCTGGCTACATTTCTTCCAAAATGGATCTATTGGTTCTTCTGACAGCCCATGACACCTTCAACACTCTCCTCCAACACCATAACTCAAAAGCATCAATTCTTCTATGGTCTTCCTTATTCACTGCCCAGCTTTCGCATGCATATTCACTGCCCAGCTTTCGCATGCATATGAGGCTGACATCTTTGCTCCTCAACACTTTAAAAAGATCTTGTGCAGCAGATTTACCTAATGCAATACATCGTTTGATTTCTTGACTGCTGCTTCTGTGAGTGTTGATAGTTGATCCAAGAAGAATGAAATCCTTGACAACTTCAATCTTTTCTCCGTTGATAAGAATGTTGTTTATTGGTCCAGTGGTGAGGGATTTTGTTTTCTTTACATTGAGATGTAATCCATACCGAAAGCTGTGCCCTTTGATTTTCATCAGTAAATGTTTTAAGTCCTCTTCACTTTCAGCAAGCAAGGTTGTATCATCTGTATATCACAGGTTGTTAATGAGTCTTCCTCCAATCCTGTTGCCACATTTTTCTTCATATAACCCAGCTTCTCAGATTATTTGCTCAGCATACAGGTTAAATAAGTATGTGAAAGAATACAACCTTGTCACACACCTTTTGAAATTTTAAGCATACTCACTATTAAATCATAAGAATCTTATCCCTATCCTTTTTTACCAGACCCATTTAGACAAGATAAAAACTGTTCAGTGGGGACTCTCTCTTCTCACACACACTCTTAGACTAAACTCCCTCTTGAAAACTCATATGCCAAGTCACATTGTGCCTCTATTACCCCCTCATTTTAGGTAGCCAATGTCTAAGTTGCCTGTCCCTGTCTACCCTGTGTACACAAGGGATAGCATTGTTACTTGATGTGAAGACTCCTTCCATCTCTGTGGGATTTAAAGCTACTACTTCCATGAATATCGGTCAAGTTCATCAAATTGTAGCAATTTACCTGCATTTCATTTATCAAAAATTGTTTTGTTCTTTTTTTTTTTTTTAATCTTCTTCTAGTCAAGTTCTGATTATCAAGCCATCGAGGCTAGCTCAAATGGGTACGGTCTGCAAGTTTGGATGTTCTTGTGCATCACCCCTCACTTCATATCAGCTGGATGCTTCTCTCTCAGCTCTAGCCCTCTGTGGCTATGTCCTTGTGCATGGGCTCAAGTGTCTCCAGGTATCACCACCCTTTGGACCAACCAGCTCTTCCTCCTCTCTCTCTCATCTCCAGGTCAACAGGAGTCTGTGGAACATGGTTGAACTCAGCCCATTTCTTCATTGCTGCCTTTCCCTTCTTCTACTCACCAGTAGACCAATGTAGTCATCAGCAAGCTTACATGCCTGCTCCTGTGTTCCCTTCAAGTTTCAGTCTTAGAGGGGGTTTGTCCTGAAGGAACTTGATTGCTTGACTTGATGGCTTCCCGGCAAACAACTTTCTTTTTCTTGTAGTAGGCAGTCATACTGCCATTTTGGTTTGGGGTTTTCTCCTGATGATATTTCTTTGAAGATGTATCTTCTGTCACTCTAGCTCTCCCAGGCTGGTTTGCTTCTACTTTCTAGTAAGAATGTCCACCTCAGAAGGTTCTGGATTGGGCTCAGGATTCCACCTAAGATCCTATACACTGCAAAGGCTCTGCAAGATACCTATTGAACTGGGCAAGTTGTAGAACCCCTTTTAGGTATTCCAGTCAGTTATAGGCTGAAGACAGGCTTAGAAACTTTCTGTAATCATGTTTCCTGACATTGTTTTCTATCCTACTCAAGTGTCTATTTTACAATAGTAGACAATGGAAACCAATATTCATAAGACAGTAAAGCATCTTAGTACTTTTTCCCCTCTTCAGACTAAGCCTCAATCCCTCTAACACAGAGCCCTGTTGTTCCAAGTTTGAGTATGCATCACTGTTTACCTCTGTCCCATTTAGCCCATGCAAACCTGTCTCAGTATTCCCCTATATACCTTGTTCTTCCACTCCCTCCCCTTTCTTGTGTATTGCCCTCACCAACATCCAAATTATGATGTACCTGGCCCCTACCATGTGTTCTGTCATTTCCTCCCTCCACCACACCCAAGACTCTCATTTTACCCCCACCGGTAACCAAGAAAGAATTTCCCCCCTTTAGTATGGGTATCTTTTCTTAAGCTTTTACAATGGTGATATTATGCAATATATGTCCTTTTGTGACTGACTAACTTCACTCAGCATAATGTCCTCAGGGTTCATCCATGTTATGCAGCAGCTTGCAACTTCCTTGTTATTCTTCAAGGTAGCATAATATTCTGTTGTGTGTATGCACCAAAGTTTGTTTATCCATTCTTCCATTGATGGACACTTAGGCTGTCTCCATCCTTTTGCTATTGTGAATAGTGTTGCTATGAACGTTGGTATGCATATATGTACTTGTGTTATGGCTCATATTTCTTGTGGATATATACCAAGTGAGGAGTTGCTGGATTATATGGTATTTCTATTTACAACTTACAGTTTTCCAGAGTAGTTGGACCATTTTTCATTCCCACTTGCAATGGAGCAAGGGTCCCAGTCTCTCCACATCCTCACTAACAATTATTGGCCTCTGCATTTTTTAACTTCACTGTTATTGCTGGCATGAGATGATATCTCATTGTTGTTTTGATTTGCATCTCTCTAATGGCTAATGATCATGAACATTTCTTCGTATGTTTGTTGGATGCCCAAATGTCTTCTCTGGTGAAGTGTCTGTTCATATCCTGTGCGCATTTTTTAATTGGGTTACTTGTCTTTTCTTGTTGAGGTATATAGTTTCCTATAGATTTTAGAAATTAGTCACTTGTCTGATAAGTCATTGAAAAATATGTTTTCCCATTCTGTGGACTCCCTTTTTACTCTTTTGGTGGTGAAATCCATTGCTGCACATAAGTTTATAATTTTTAGAATGCTCCAATCATCTATTTTGTCTTCTTTTGATTGTGTAATTTTTACAGTGTTTGGTAGTCTGTGTGTGCCCTCGATTGTTGTTGTTAAGTGCCATTGAGTTGGTTCTGACCCTGTATAGGGTTTCCAGGAGGAGTTGGTGACCTTGAACTGCCAACTTTGCAGTTCAAATAGCTTTACAGTCTGGTGCATTAACCCACAGCACCACACCATTACTCCATGACCTGGATTAGAGCTCTTAAATGTTCCCTGTGTTTTCACTAATGGCCTTTATAATTCTGGGATTCACATTTAGGTCTTTAATCAATGCTGAGTTGGTCTTTGTATATGGCGTGAGGTAAAAGTCTTGTTTCAGTCTTTTGCATATCGATTTCCAGTTTTGCCAGCACCATCTGTTGAAGAGACTGTGTCTTCCCCACACAATGTGCTTTGGCCCTTTGCCAAATATCAGTTGGCTATATGTTGATGGGTTAATTTCTGGATTCTCAATTCTGTTCCATTGATCAATGTATCTTTCATTGTACCAGTAACTGGCTGTTTTGACCACTGTATCTGTGTAGTAAATTTTGAAATCAAGGAGTGAGAGGCCTCCAACTTTGTTCTTCTTCTTAAACAGTGCTTTGCTTATCGTGGGTCTCTTTCTTTTCCATATAAAGTTTGTAATTGTTTTTACCATCTCACTAAGGAATGTTGTTGGAATCTGAATTGGGATTGCATTATATGTGTAGATTGCTTTGGGTAGTGTTGACAGTTTCACAATGTTAAGTCTTCCTATCCAGGAGTATGGAGCATTCTTCTATTTTTGTAAGTCTGTTTTGTTTTCTTGTAGTAGTATTTTCCAGTTTTCTTTGTATAGGTCCTTTATTTCGCTGGTTACATTTATTCCTAAATATTTCATCCTTTGGGTGGCTATTGTAAATGGTATTGCATTCCTAATTTCCTTTCCAACACTGTCATTATTATTATAGAGGAATTCGACTGATTTTTGTGTGTTGATCTTGTATCCAGACACTTTGCTGAATCTTCCAATGAGTTCCAGTAGTTTTTTCTGCTGAGTCTTTGGGGTTTTCTATGTATAGGATCATATCATCTGCAAATAGAGAGAGTTTTACATCCTCTTTGACAATTCGAATGCCTTTAATTTCCTTATCTTGCCTTATAGCTCTGGCTAAGACTTCCACAATAGAAGTGATGATAAAGGACATTCTTGTCTGGCATTTGTTCACAAGAGAAAGGCTTTCCGTTTCTCTCCATTGAGAGTGATGTTAACTGTTGGTTTTGTGTATATGCTCTTAATTATGTTGAGGAATTTCCCTTAGATTCCTACTTTTTGAGTGTTTTTATCAGGAATGGATGTTGGATTTTGTCAAATGCCTTTTCTGCGTCAATCAATATGATCATGTGGTTCTTTTACTTTTTCTTATTTATATGGTGGATTACTTTGATTGTTTTTCTAATGGTGAACCATCCTTGCATCCCTGGTATGAATCCTACTTGATCATGATGTATTATTTTTTTGATGTACTATTGAATTCTGTTGGCTAGGATTTTGTTGATAATTTTGCATCTATGTTCATGAGGGATATTGGTCTAAAATATCTTTCTTAGTGATGTGCTTCCCTGGTTTTGGTCTGAGAGTTATGCTTGCTAATAGAATATATTCCTAATAGAATATATTAGGGAGTTTTCCATCCTGTTCTATCTTCTGGGATAATTTGAATAAAATTGGTAACAGCTCTTCCCTGAATGTTTGGTAAAACTCACCATGAAGCCATCTGGACCTTGACTTTTTTTGGTTGGGAGTTTTTTGATGACCTGGTCAATTTCTTCCTTTGTTCAAGTTTGTTCAAGTTTGTTCAAGGTCTGTTCAAGTTTTCTACTTCACCCTGTGTAAGTTTACATAAGTTGTGCTTTTCTAAAAATGTGTCCATCTCCTCTAGGTTTTCAAATTTATTGTATTACAACTCTTTATAATATTCTGCTATTATCCTTTTTTATTTCTATTTGTTCTGTTATGACATCACCCATGTGGTTTCTCATGCATGTTTTTTGTGTCATCTCCCTCTATTCTTTTGCTAGGTTTGCCAATGGTTTGTCGATTTTATTTATTCTTTCAAACAACCAGTTTCTTGTCCGGTTGATTCTTTCTGTAGTTTTTCTGTTTTCTATCTCATTTATTTCTACTCTAATCTGTATTATTTCCTTTCTTCTTTTTCTGTAATTTTACTATGCTGGTCTGTTTCTAATTGTTGGAGATGTTGTGCTAATGTGTTGATTTTGGTTCTGTCTTCTTTTTGGATGTGTGCATTTATTGCAATAGACTGTCCTCTCAGCACTGCGTTTGCCATGTCCCAAAGATTATACTATGTTGTGTTTTCATTCTCATTTGTTTCTAGGAACTTTGTGAATTCACATTTTATTTATTCTACTACCCAGTAGCTTTTCAGCAGGGTGTTACTCAGTTTCCTGAATAACATGTATTTGACTTTATTTCTTGGTCTTCCTGTTGTTGATTTCTTATTTGATAGCATTGTGGTCTGAGAAGATGCTTTGTAGTATTTTGATGTTTGTAAATTTATGGACGCTTGTTTTGTGGTCTAACACATGGTCTGTTGTGGAGAATGTTCTATGTGCACTGGAAAAGAATGTGTATTGTGCTGTTATTGAATTGAATGCTCTGTACACATCTATGAGGACCAATTGTCTGCTTGTGCTGTTTAGTTCCTCTGTATCTTTGTCAAGTTCCTTTCTGGTTGTTCTATCCATTTTCAAAAGTGATGTATTAAAATTGCTCATTATCATTGGAGATTTGTCTATTTCTTTCTTTGAATCTATTAGAGTTTGCTTTATACATTTGGGAGCTCTTTCATTGGGAGCATAGATATTTATTATGGTTATGTCATCTTGTTCAATTGTTCCTTTAATTATGAGATATTGTCCATCTTTATCTGTTATGTTGGTTTTTGCCTTAAAGCTTATTTTATCAGAGATTAGTATTGCCACTCCTGCTCGGGGTTTTTTTTTGTTGTTGTTTTGTGGGGTTTTTTTTTTTTTTTGCAATTAGCTTGGTATATATATTTTTTCCAGCCTTTGACGTTAGTCTGTTTTTTTTCTTTGTCTCTGCAAGGGACAGCATATTGAAGGATCTTGTTTTCTTATCCATTCTGCCACTCTATGTCTCTTAACTGGTGCATTTAATACATTTACATTCATTGTAATTTTCAATAGGTATGGATTAACTGCTGTCATAATGTTTGTTTTTTTTTTTGTGGTGCTGCTGGTTTCTTTGTTCTGCATGTCTTCCCGTGCTGAGTTCATGTTTTTTTGTGTTCTTTCATGTCAATTTCTTCATAGTTTTAATGTTTTCATGTTCTGGGATTTTTATTTTCTTGGTATGTTGTGAAGTATTATATTTCTTTGAGGTTACCTTATATTCTATTAACTTTTCCCTCCATTTAAAACAGTGTATTTTATCCTGTAGTCTACCTGACCTTCTCACCACCTGGATCTCTGTTCCTATGTGTTTACCTTCTTTCACATTATAATTGTTTTGATCATAGACTGACCTCCCAGATCCTCTGAATTTGTTCTCAGAGTTTTGTTCTGTTCTTGATGCTTCCATTTGTCAGTTGTGTTCTTGGTGGCACTGCCACGTATGTCAATCTCTGGTTGTTTCTGTTCTTGTTGGTTCTCAGTCCACATTTTGGGTGTTTTCATAGCAGGGTTGCCTTTGGAAAAATCCCATAACTTCTGTTTATCCTGGTATGTTTTGATTACACTGTCATATTTGATTGACAGCTATGTTGGATAGAGGATTCTTGGCTGGCAGTTTTTTACTTTCAGGGTTTTATATCTGTCTCCCCATTGCCTTCTTGCCTGCATGGTTTCTGCTGAGAGATCCAAGCTAAATCTGATTTGCTTGCCTTTGTATGTAACACTTTTCTTTTCCATAGCTGATTTCAGGATTGTCTCCTTATCTTCAATTTTGGAGAGCTTGATTATGATATGTCTTGGTGACTTTCCTTTAGGGTCTGTCCTTCCTGGAATTTGTTCAGCTTCTTGAATGCTTATCTTTTCACTTTTCAGAATGTTACGGAAATTTTCTTCCAGAAGCTCTTCAACTATCTTTTCTGTGGACTTGTGTGATACTTCCTGCTGTGGAATGCTGATAATTCTTAAGTTATTCCTCTTCATGTGTTCGTATGAATCTTAGAGCTTCTTCAGATTTTTTAATACTTTTTTCTGTTTGTTCCTCTATCTTAGTAGTATTGAGAGATTTATCTTCCAGCTCACTAGTTCTGGCTTCTATCTCTTCAATTCTACTCCTTTGCCCTTTCAGTGCATTGCCCATTTATGATATTCTATTATTAATCATTTGGACCTTTTTCTGTAGCTTTTGAATTGTTTCCAATGCCATATCTATCTTATTTGATTGTTCCTATAGTGCTTTCCTGGCTTCCTTATTTTTCTCAACTCCTCTGTGAAGTGTTTTGATATACTTCAAGATCAGTTTTCTGAATTCCTTCTCAGACATTTCCAAAGCCTGCCCTCCTTCCAATGTGCAGTCTAGTTCTACCTCCAAATCATTTGTCTCAGTCACTTTATCTTGTTCCTGGACATATCTAGAGATGGTCATCTGTTTCTTCAGCATATTCAGTAGTTAGCTGTGACCTTAATACTTGGATGACTATATGATGATATTTTGTCATGCTTTCTGATTGCCTCCAGGTAGATGTGATCAAGAGATGGGCTTCCCTTTTCACTCTTCTTATTACTCAACTCAGAGTAACTGTCACAGGTGTTGGTTGCCTACCTGGTGTATGGCAGCTGATATTGGTTCTTGCCTGGATGGAAGGATTTTATAGGGTGTGATTGTAGCTTGACTATATGACCACAATTCCTGTCTCTTCTTGGGTAATATATAGAGAGAAAGAGCTCCCTAAAGGTAAAGAGGGGACCAAAAAACAAAACAGCAAAACAGACAGATTAGATATTAATCCCAGAAAATAGAGAAGAGGGGAGGAAAATTGTGTAGCCAAATATGAATATGACTTTAATGTCCCCTCTTGTTTCTTGCCTTCAAAGCTTCCAGAGAAATTTCAAGATTCCACTGTTGGCCATTATGATCTAACTCAGTATTTAATTTTCAGCCTATTTCCTTTTTAGTCTGTGTCTCTTCCACTCCACAACTCCCATTTAGGCCCTTTTCCTAGTGATAAACTGTTCAGGGACAGCTGTGGCCATTTTGTGCTGCTGTTTCAGTTTAAGCGGGGCCTTTCCTTTTAAATTCTAAGTAGATCTATCCACAGGCATAGTAGAAGCTTCTGAGGGTCAGGGAAGAGGTGTCCACTCACTCAGGCATCCCTGCTAGTCACCAGAATGGAAGTCCGCAGACAGCGAGAGACCAGTAAACAGATACAAAAAAAACAATAATAATAATAATGTCCACACCTTTAACTCTAAAGATTGGTCAGGCATCTGTGGCAGCTCTGATCCATCCCCCACTCTGTCTTGCTCAAGGTGGCCACCCCAGGAGCCACTGAGCCCAGTGGATCCCCAAAAGCACTAGATTTCTTGCTTCTGCTACAAATTCCACTGTCTATAAGCCTTCAAACTTTCTTAATATTCCTTTATATGTGGTTCAAAGTTCTGGGACCATCCCCTGAACCTACTTCATTTGGTATTCTGTGTTATTGCTGAAAGAGATCCTCATTGTAATTCTCCATACTTTGCCATCAAACCCTGCCTCCAGATATATGTATTTTTTTGCTTGAGCAAATTAATACATCTCTCAGAACCTGGTATGCAGCTATTAATCTGGCCAATGCTTTTTTCTCAATTCCAATTTCTAAGGATCACCAGAAGCTGTTCGCCTTCAGGGCAAGGCCAACAGTATACTTTCACAGTCTTACTGCAAGTGTACATCAACTCACCAGCACTGTTATAATTTAGTCTGCAGGGAACTTGTTTGCCTTCCCCTGCCCCAAGACATCACACTGGTCCATTACATTGATTACATTATTTTATTGGTCTTAGTGAGCAAGAAGTATCAATGATTCTAGACTTATTGGTAAAACATCTGTGTACTAGAGGGTGGGCAATTAACCTAACAAAAATTCAGGCACCTTCCACTTGAGTGAAATTTCTAGGGATTTAGTGGTATCAGACATGTAGAGATATTCTTACTAAAGTGAAGGAT
The DNA here is from genome assembly GCF_000296735.1 of Chrysochloris asiatica. NCBI lineage: Eukaryota > Metazoa > Chordata > Mammalia > Afrosoricida > Chrysochloridae > Chrysochloris > Chrysochloris asiatica. Next base: position 2,178,586 of record NW_006408829.1, read on the forward strand.
AAGTCATTGCATTTGGCCCCTCCAACAACTAAAAAAGAGGCACAACTCCTGGTAGGCCTTCTTGAATTTTGGAGGAAATATATTCCTCATTTGACTTGAAAAACTGCTGATTTTGAATGGGGTCCACGCTGATGTGCAAGCCACTCTGCAGCTTTTACTATATGATCCAGTAGATCCAATGGTGTTTGAAGTGGCAGTAGCAGATAAAGAGGCAGTTTGGAGTCTTTGGTGGGCCCCTATTGGTGAATCAAAGCACAGACACTTAGGATTTTGTAGAAAAGTCCTGCCATCCTCTGATAATAACAACTCCCCTTTTGAGAAAAACAGCTTTTGACTTCTTATTGGGCCTTAGTAGAGACTGAAGGCCTAACCTTGGGCCACCAAGTCACTATGTAATCAGAGCTACCCATCATGAACTTGGTGTTGTCTGATCCACATATTTAAAAAGTTGAACATGCACATATTTATAAAGAAGGACCTGAAGGCATGAGTAAGTTGCATGAGGAACAGGCCCAAATGTCCCACTCCTGTCACATTGCCTTCCCTCCCTAGTCTACACCTATCACCTCATGGGGAGCTCCTTATGATCAGTTGAGTGAGGAAGAGAAAACCCATGCTTGGTTTGCAGATGGTTCTGCATGATATGCAGGTACCACTCGAATGTGGACAGCAGCAGCATTACAGCCACTTTCTGGGACTATCTTGAAGGCCAGTGGGGAGGGAAAATCCTCCCAATGGGCAGAACTTCAAGTAGTGGGTCTGGTTCTTTGTTTTGCTTGGAAGGAGAAATGGCCAGGTATGGGACTGTATACTGATTTGTGGGCTGTTGCTAGTGGTTTGACTGGTTGGTCAAGGATTTGAAAGAAAAATGACAAGGGACGTGCGGGAATGAAGTATGTTGATAGACCTCTCTGAATGGGCAAAAAAAAAAGAAGATATTTGTGTCTCATGTAAATGCACACCAAAGTATTACCTTAAGAGAGAATTTTAACAACCAAGGATGACATGCTCTTTGGAAACTAACAATGCTCTTTCTCCAGCCACTTTTGTCATTGCCCAATAGTCTCATGAATAAAGTGGCCATGATGGCAGAGATAGAGGTTATACATGGGCTCAGAAGCATGGACATTCACTCACCAAGGTTGATTTGGCTACAGCTGCTGCTGAGTGCCTAATCTGCCATGACAGAAACCAATATTGAGTCCCAAATATGAGACCAGTCCCAGGAGGAGATGAGCCTGGTAGGAGATCTGGTGGTAGGTTGATTATGTTTGGCCACTTCCATCATAAAAAGGGCAGCGTTTCATTTTTACAGTGATACACATTTACTCTAAATATGGATTTGCCTTCCTTTCAAGTGATGCTTATAGAATGCTTTATCCATCATCACTATATTCCACACAGCATGAACTCAGATCAAGGACACCACTTCACAGTAATTGAAGTGCAGCAATCCATGCTCATGAAATTCATTGGTCTTACTATGTTCCTCATCACCCTGAAGCAGCTGGCTAGATTGAACAATGGAATGGCCTTCTAAAGGAACAATTACGACACCAGCTATGTGACAATACTTTGCAGGATTGGGGCAATATTCTCCAGGAGGCAGAGTATGGTCTAAACCAGCATCCAATATATGGTACTGTTTCTCCAATTTCCAGGATTCATGAGCCCAGGAACCAAGGAGTGGATGTGGGAGTGGCAACACTCACTATTACTCCTAGAGATCCGCTTGAAAGTGGTTGCTTCCTGTCCTTGCATTCCTATGCTCTTTGGGTCTGGACATTTTAGTTCTGAAGGAAGGAATATCCCCACATGGTAACACAGCACTGATTGTATTGAATTGGAAGTTCAGAATGCCTGTAAGTCATTTTGCACTCTGGATCAACAGACAAAGAAGGGAGTTACTGTATTGGCTGGTGTAATTGGTCCTGATTACCAAGGGGAAATTGGCTTGCCATTACATAATGGAGGTAAAGAAGAATATGAGTGGCAAACAGGAGATTCCTTAGGACCTCTTTTAGTACTACCATGTCCTGTGATTAAAGTCAATGGTAAACTACAGAAACCCAATTCCAACATGAAGACTAATAGTCTAGACCCTTCAGGAATGAAGGTTTGGATCATACTTCCCAGGCAAAGGACCATGGCCAAAGGAGGTGCTTGCTCAGGGCAAAAGAAATACAGACTGGATAGGTGAAGAAGATAGTTCTAAATAGAGGTTACAGCCATGTGGCCAGATGCAAATTGTCATGAATATATATATGTTTTATTTGTTTGTTTTGTTGTATATGTGTACATCAAATATTTTTGCATTGTTCATTTGTGAAATTTAAGATGTAAATGGGGCCAGTATGTTTTTGGTTGTACACGTTTTAATTATATTATGTTAGGCACACGTATGGCTTTACAATTTTCATTATTTAATGATTATGCATATGGTTTATACGTGCCAAGTAGACAAGGGGTGGGCTGTAATAACTAGGTTCTGTATCAACTTGATTGAGCCAGAATTCTCAGTTGTTTGACAGTTAATAGTTAGCACTATGATGATTGGTTATGAGCAGACATAGTAAACTCTGTGATAATTGGCTGTAATCAACCAATGAATTGAAAGAATTTTGCCTAGGGGGCGTGGCCTGTTCCCAATATAATGAACTTGCAGAAAGACTCTCTTTCCTTCTCTCTGGATCTGGGTTCTGCTTCTGACTCACCCACCAACCTCCACTTCTTTGAACTGAGTCAGTGGCCTGTTTTATTGTGTTTACTGCTGGGCATGCCTGCCAAGTGTGCCCACCAGACAAGATGGGCATCTGCCAAACTAGATGCCCACGAGAGGGCCTTGCATGCCTGTTCCTGTTGTCCCAGCTCATGTGCTCTGCGCCGGCAGTTCCACAGTGTGCCTTCCCAAACCTTGGTCACCCTGCCGTTGTTCCTGCTCCAGTGCTGAGATCCTACTCTGTGCCTCGACTTGGGATTCCTACCTTCCAGGCCCGCCCGCCCAAGTTGCTTCACCTGGACTTCACTCTGGATTCCACTGTCTAATCATGAGCCATTTCTTTAATATAAATATCTCTTTATATATTGATGTTGTTGTTGTTAAGTGCCATCAAGTTGGTTCCAACTCATAGCAACCCTGTATAGGGTTTCCAAGGAGCAGCTGGTGAGCTTGAACCACCAACCTTGTGGTTCAAACCGACTTTGCAGTTCCGTGCATTAACCCACAGTGCTACACCAGGACTCCATATAGATAGATAGATAGATAGATAGATAGATAGATAGATAGATAGATAGTTGTGGTTCGCAGCCCAACTCATAACCACTACGCTATATAGAAGGATTTAAAGTAAAACAGGCCTATAAGACTGAAAATAGGGAACCAGAGATATCAGTATATGATGAGATCAACTACAAAGCAAAAAGAGGGAATAGTGCAGATACAGAACTTTCAAATGGCAAGGAAGTCAATTGGATTTCAAAATAAAACAGACTATTTTAAACAGAGGGAAAAAATAAATAATTACAAGGTTACCTCAAAGAAAAATAATATACTCACACATCAAAATTTTTTTAAAAGAGGAAAATTAGATTTAGTAAATATTAACCCAACAGAAATGAAAATGAAATGAACAAACAAAATTAACTCAGTATAGAAAATTATGAGGAACAAAAGAATCCAGCAGTACCACCAAAAGACACACAGCAAAATGACAATGATCATTTTGTATGTATTGATAATTATATTAAATGTAAATGGATTAGTCGTGTCAGTCAAGAGACATACAGAGCAGAAAGTAGGATTTTTCAATATCTACAAGAGACATAGTAAAAAGATGGAGACTGTCTAAACGCCCAGAAGAATGGTTAAGAAAACTTTGGTACATATACACAATAGGAATATTACAAAACACTGAAGAATAGTGATGAATCTGTGAAACACCTCACAATATGGATGAACTTGAAAGATATTATGCTGAGTGAAATTATTGAATCACAAAAGGACAAATATTATGTGGGATCAATGTTGTAAAATGTTTTTTTAAAAAGTTTTTCTTAATAAAAGAAAGATGGTTACAGGGATTGGAGGTGGGAGGGAAAACTATTTATGCGCTAGAAGATAGACACATGTTACCACGGTGACAAGTAAGGCAATATACAACAAGTGGGAGGTTGACAGGTAGTGGGAGACACAAGGAGGAAAACAACAGTTAAGGTGAATCGAGATAAATGCTGCTAACTGCTGGTACAGGGAAGAGACTGAAACCATGTAAGGAGCAAAATATATGATTTGTTGGATATAAAACTGATGATCTGCTCTATAACCTTCACAATAAAAGTGTTTTTAAAAAAGGTAGATCACCAGACACTTCTTCCCTGATGTCACTGGATGGATTCTAACTCTCAACTTTTCTGCTAGTAGCCAAGGCTGAACTATTTTACAATTCAGGACCTAGAAATGTGAACAAACACTATGAAAATATTACTGATAATAATTTTTCTTATTTGGGGTGAGAATGGGAGCTCAATTAAAATGTAATTGTTTGAATGAAAACCTCTGTTTGCATCTCTCCCCTGCACTGTGTAATGCCTAATAGAGAACTTAGTTGCATAAAAAGGAATTCAGTTAAATGTCAAAAAATGAATCAGTAAATAAAGATAATGGAGTTTTCCCACAAACTTTTGAAGCCCCCTCCTACTTTTTCAGTATTATATTGCTTCATTACACTTAATTTTTCCTCCAAGAATATTGGTGAATACTTTTACATGACTAAAATGGTCTGCTGTTAAAGTATTTCTGTTCTAGTTTAGCCCGAATAAAAAGACAATCTGCCCCAAAGGTAATTCCATTTTCCATTTGTAATGAATCAGAAAATAAATAAAATTTTAATATTTTGTTTTTCTTAGTTTCTCCTCAATCTACATTTAATAAAACAACAAAAATCACTCAGGTTTGTTTTTTGTTAGAATACTTTTTTAACTCAGAAGAAAGGAGAGTAAAGACATGACATAGGAAATGAAAGCGAGACAAGTTATGTGTCAAAGCCCCATTGTTAGAAATAATATATATATATTTTTTCCATTACAGCTTTAATGTCAGAATACTACTAAACAAACATTCAGTGATACTTGTCACTCATCCTTGAAAAGGCCTCCTCCAGGGGACTGGCTGAGAAAGTGAAGGAAGTGTGAGAATAGTCATCCACAATCAAGGCTCCAAGTTTCCTGGAACCAATTCAGAATGTTCAATTTTCCATGCTTTGTGAAGTCAGCTCCAAGCAGCTCTTTCCCAATTCATGCTCCAAGGAATAAAGCCATCGTGAAATGCATTGAACAGGCTATGTGTCTGGCCCATTCAATCGGGCTATTTCTGAAGGGACCAGAGTGTAGTTCTAAATGGAAGCTCTGGAATCACTTGTTTTGCATTATTATCTCACCCATAACTTCTTACCTGCTCAGCAGAATAAAGGAAACAATGTAAAGTTAAATATTACTAAAACTGTCATTGTCGTTCAAAGCTTCATCTTTTTCCAGATGCACATTAGGTTATTCTCCTTCATGTTAAAAGAACTGTTGGTCTAAAAGACATGGCCTCAGGAAACTCCTAGACAGCTCTCTGAGAGAACATGGGGCAGAGCCAGTTGCATTGAGGCCTGCTATACAACAACGTTAGACTATAGTGTAATGCTCAGTTGTCTGTGAGTGCTGGGAAAGCTGTTTCCACTTTGATTGCTGAGTAGATTAAGTCTTAAAGAATGTGATGCAAGCTGGGGGGTGGGGTGGGGGGGCCTGCCCTCCAGGCAGGCCAGATCCTATTACTGTGATGCAGAAATGTTTGGCAAGGCTTACAGCTGGAACAAGTGATTCTTAATCCCCAAGGCAGTGGCTACAGGTGTTTCAGCATGAACATTTTTGGGGGCATCCAGAAATTGGTGTGTCTCATCCCAAAAACGCCACATCTGAAAGTCAAATGAATCTTTGCTTTGGATCTGGCAGGAACAATGGGCAAGGAACTACACATTAGCATGTAATACCTCTTAGCTGAGAGTTACAAATGGAATGTATCTGTAACAGTTATAAATTGATTTGTTTTTATTGGGCCAGATTCTAATTCTCGGAACACAGTAATCATTCTCTCATAGATCTTCACAGGATAAGAATCTGGACTCCAGCCTGGGGTTTAACCTTTGCCAATTCCGAATATTTGGTTCTTTTCAGAAGGTTGCTGTGGGACATGTGAAATCTGTCATTCCCACATTTGGGGAGTGGTGTTAATTTGCCCTTAGTTAGCACTGGCAGAAAAGTTCAGATCACCACTAATTCCTCGAGGGGTTGGCTATGTGACTGAATCAGAGATAGAGTTGGGGAATTGCACAAACGCTTGTTCCTTACAGCTGCTGGAAAGCTTAGCGAGCCCTTAATATCTTTGACACCACATTTGCTGTCATCTCTGACACGGCTTCATCCCTTATATCAGAATATCTGCCCATACATCTGTGTAGCCTTTATTTCAGAGTTGTATGAGAGGTTCAAACCACAGCCAACAACAAGTCCACCAATAACAAAGCCCCAAATATGATTCTGACTAATTTCTGTATCCATTCTCCCACAGCCCTGTGTTTTTATTTTTTATATAAATTTAAAGGCTATTCATTGAATTATCTGTGGCAATCTTGGTTTATGTGCTGGACTGCAAAGTCCACTTGAACCGGAAGTCTGGCAGTTCAAGTTCACCAGCTGCTCTTCAGAAACCTTATACAAGGTCGCTATGTGTTGGAAGCCGTCTCTACGGCACTTAACAACAACAATAACACAACAATATGCATGTACAGAAGTCCTGGTGTGGCACTGGGTGTTGCAGACTGTGTAAGACTGGTCAGAGGTTCGAGGCCCTCTAGGGCTGAGTGTAACAAATGAGGCCACTGGCAGTTAATGACAAATTGCTTTCATATTAATATTCAGGTATATATATTAAATTAATACA
>NW_006408829.1:2186357-2196063 GCF_000296735.1 Chrysochloris asiatica
AGGCGGGTCCCCGACAACTGGGGGTTAATGCACTGGACTGCAAATTTGGTTTGAACCACAAGATTAGTGCTTCAAGCTCACCCATCACTCCTCAGAAACACTATGGGTCAGAAACAACTTGACAGCACTTAACAACAACAACCTACACCAATAATAAATAACATCAAGATAAATGGAGAAAAAATTAAAGTTGTCAAAGACTTCATTTTGCTCGGATCATCTGTAGAAAACTTGATACATTTGATTTATGGTGTTGGAGGAGAAGACTAAAAGTACCATCGACGGCCAAAAGAACAGACAAGTTTGTATTGGAAGGACACCAAGAATGCTCTTTAGAAGCCTGGATGGCCAGACTTTGTCTCTCATATTTCAGACATGTTGTCAGGAAAGACCAGTCCCTGGAGAAGGACATAGTGCTTGGTAAAGTGGAGGGTCAGAGTAACAGAGGAAGACCTCCAATGAGATGGATCGGTTCAGTAGCAGGAGAAAGATGAAGCTTTCTGCTCCCATAAATATTTACAGCCTTGGAAACCCTACGGTGGTGGTGGTTATGTGCCATGGAGTTGGTTTCCGACTCATAGTGATCCTGTACAGGGTTTCTGAGGCTGTAAATCTTTATGGGAGCAGAAAGCCTCATCTTTCTCCTGCAGAACATCTGGTAGTTTCAAACTGCTGACCTTGCGATTCGCAGCCCAATTCATAAGCAGTACGCTACCAGAGCTCCTTTGGAAACCGTATACAGGGTCTCTATGTGTCTGAACCAATTCAGTAGCACACAACTATCACAACCACCATACATATACAAACATGTTGTTGCAGTTATTAGGTGTTATCGAGTCAGTTCTGACACATAATGACCCTAGACACAACAGAACAAAACACTCCCCAGTCCCACACTATCCTCACAATTGTTGTTAGGTCTGACCCAATTGTTGCTCTTACTCTGTCAATCCATCTCATTAGGCGTCTTCCTTTTTTTCACTGACCCTTCACTTTAGCAAGCATCCTGTCACTCTCCAGGGACTTGTTAAGTGCCGTTGAGTTGGTTCCAACCCATAGCAACCCTGTATAGGGTTGCCGAAGAGCAGCTGGTGAGCTTGAACCACCAACCTTGAAGTTCAAACAGCTTTGCAGTCTGGTGCCTTAACCCACAGCACCACACCAGGACTCCTTTTCTAGTCCCTACTAATAACATGCCCAAAGTACGAGAGGAAGTCTCCCCATCCCTGCTTCTAAGGAGCTTTGTAGCTGTACCTCTTCCAACACAAATTTGTTTGTTCTTATGATAGTCCATGGTACTTTTAATATTCTTCTCCAAAGCCATAATTAAAATGCTTGCATTCTTCTACAATCTGCTTTATTCATCGTTCAACTTTCACATGCTTATGAGGCAATTGAAAATACTAAGACTAAGGCACACCTTAGTCCTCAAACTGACATCTTTGCTCTTTAACACTTTAAAGAGGTTTTGTGCCGTACATTTTCCTAATGTGATACATTTGCTTTCTTGACTGCTTCCATAAGTATTAATAGTGGCTCCAAGCAAAATGAAGTCTTTGACAACTTCCATCTTTTCTCCATTTATCATAATATTACTTAATGTTCCAGTGGTGAGGATTTTTGTTTTCTTTACATTGAGGTGTAACCCATACCGAAGACTCTGGTCTCTGACCTTTATCAGTAACAACAACAAATAACAGGTAAATTCTCCTGCAGCGTAAAGACTCTAAATGTCTACATGTCTTCCAGTGTCAGGATCAGTAGTGATTTTCTCAGTACCTCTAACCTGATTATTGTTTTTGTTGTTGTTAGGTGCGCTCCATTTGGTACCGACTCATAGCGACCTTATGCATAACCAGACCATATTGTTCTTTTATTTGAAAGACAAGATCGTTGGGATAAAACTGATATTGGCACTGTAAAATCAGTACTGCACTGTGAACCACAAAATCAGCAGTTCAAACCCAACAGCTGCTCCTCAGAAACCTTATACAGGGTCTCTAGGAGTCAAAAATGACTCAACACACTTGACAACAACAAAGAACTTATACATTGCCATGTTCTTTTTTTGTTTTGTTTTAAATAATATTTTTGTTGAAAATGTACTCAGCAGATCATATCTTCATTCAACAGTTTCTGCATACACAGTTCGATGTCATTGGCTACAATCTTCACATTTTCACACTATTTTTACCTTGTATTATATCACCACACGTGACTCAGATTCACTACTCTCATAAACTACACATCTATGCTTTAGAGCTACTGCCGCCTATGTTACCAGAGAAAGATAATTCCTTTAAAAGAGAATAATGCTCAAAGTAAACATTCTTCACTAAGTTTGTTAAGCTGTTGTTTAGTTTGAAGATGACTTCAGGGGATAGTTCAGGGTTCAAATATTTTCCCAAGGTAATAGATTTGGAAATTCTTTCAACCTCAGTGGGTTCAATAAGGCTGAATTCTATAATAAATTTGAAATTCTCTTCCACATTTTTCCCCTTTTGATCAAGACTCATTCGGTTGAGTTCTTGTTCCAAATATTCAGAAATGGTATCTGGGAGGAATCAATTCTTCTGGTCCCATAACAAAAGAGGCAGTAGTTTGTGGAGACAATTAGACTTGCAGTACAGTTCCTTCTCCAGTTTCTAGACCTTCTTCTGCCACTGTTGCAGGAGAATAGAGATGAATTGTTGTGTGTTGGACAGCTGCTCACAAGCTTTTAAGATCCCAACTACTACTACTCATCAAACTAAGGCGTACAACAAAACAAACAAACAAAAACTAGGCCACTGCCATCAAGTTGATTCTGACTCTTAGTGACCTTATAGAGGGTAAAGCAGAAATTCTAAAAACAAGTGTTAGGTCCGTTGGCAAATACATGAAGCCATGATACTAAGCCTATGAAAGCCATTTTGAACTGCAAAGTTGGCAGTTCAAGTTCACCAGTCACTCTTTGGAAACCCTATGCAAGGTCACTATGTGTCGGAACCGACTCCACGACACTTAACAACAACAACTAAGCCTATGAACAAAAAGGTGTGTGACAAGGTTGTGTTCTATCACCATACTTATTCAACCAGTATGCTGAGAAAAGAATCCGAGAAGCTGGGTTCTATGAAGAAAAACGTGGCATCAGGATTGGAGGAAGACTCATTAACAACCTGTGATATGCAGATGATACAACCTTGCTTGCTGGAAGTGAAGAGGACTTAAAACATTTACTGATGAAAATCAAAGAGCACAACCTTCAGTATGGATTATACTTCAATGTCAAGAAAACAAAAACCTTCACCACTGGACCAATAAACATTCTTATCAACGGAGAAAAGATTAAAGTTGTCAAGGACTTCATTCTTCTAGGATCAGCTATCAACACTCATGAAATCAAACGATGTATTGCATTAGGCAAATCTGTTGCACAAGCCCTTTTTAAAGTGTTGAAGAGCAAAGATGTCAGCTTGAGGACTAAGATGTGCCTGGCCCAGGCCATGGTATTTTCAATAACGTCACATGCATGCAAAAGCTGGACAGTGAATAAGGAAGACCGTAGAAGAATTACATACATAACAAGGTACCACAAAGTAGGTGGCTTTAGTTGACAGAATTAATTTTCCCACAGCTCTACAGGCTAGTCATCTGTAGCGTCATGCTCCCTCTGAAGTCTCATAGGGTATTCCTTTCTTGTATCCCTTAGCTTCTGGTAGCCCCAGATATTCTTGGCTTAGAGATTCATCTTCACATGAGTGTCTATCCTCTGTTTGTCTCTCTGTGACCCTTCTTCTATAGGATTAGGGCTCACTCTACTCCAGATGGCTTCATGTTAATTGATCTTCAGAGACCCTATCTCCAAACATTCACAGGTACCAAGGGTTAGTTAGGACTTGGACATGTACTTGCGGGGATATAATTCAATTCATAACAGATACTAAAGGCTCTGTCAGATCATATAAAACAAGGGTACATGGCTCAAAGAAGAAATCCATAGGCAATGTTGGCAACGGCAAGAAATCTGAGAATGCATGTCCCATCAACTCAGTCCCTCCCTATTTGTATGCAGAGTGAATATAGATTTATTTTGCTGCATCTTCTGATTTTTCTCATCACAATGAATGCATGAGTTTGGGAGCCTAGCAATATACCAGAGTTGAGTAAGTTGCTTGACCTCTGTGGACTTCATCTGTGAAAAGAGGAATGATTCCTTCCTTGCATGAGATGTTCCTATGAGCTACTCTGTATGAACAGTCCTGTGGTATACACATGTTGGTTCATTTTCTTTGATTCCTTTCAGGAGATTAAATAGTTTGGTACCAAGGAGATAATGCATTCACCTGGAGGATCAAATTCTTTTATCCTGAAAAGCTAGTGAGTAGAACTTCAATATTTGGGAGGATGAGGAGTCCTTTTGAGAACTGTATAAAATATATAGACTTTGTCTTCAAAAAAATCATAGATGGCAAAACATACACACACACACACTTTGCCATTTAGTTTCAGGGGGCCCTGGGTCCTCTGAAATCAATGAACTCCAGGGCAGGCCCTGTCCTAAATAACTGAAGACAGTAAGTGTGTGACATGGCAATTGGTCTCTGGTGGTTATAACTACAGATTTAGATGCAGATAGTTTTAAAACTTGTGTGTGTGTGTGTGCGTGTGTGCTTACACACGTGCACAAATACACTATTATATGATCTTGCTCTTGTAAAGCAGTCCCTGAGTGGTGCAAATAGCTTATTGCTCAGGGTGTTAGTTCAAATCCACTCAGGGGCACCTCTGATGAAAGAACTTGTAATCTATTTCAAAAACAAGAAGTCCTTGAAAACGCTAAGGAGCACAACTCTACCCAGTCACAATTGACTCAATGTCAACTAGTTTTGTTTTTTGCTTTTGCATGCTGACTTTTCCCAGCCCACACACCATAAGAGAGGAATTGTCTGTACTACCTGCAAGAAGGTCTACACCTGTTTGAAATTATTCCAGGGAACCAGAAACTCTTGAGTTATGGAGTGATAGAATTGAGTGGGAAACAAGCTGCATTTGTAATTAATTGAAAAGAGATGAACCAAAGATGTTCCTCTGTATGACTTATGAGTAACTGGGGCAGACGGGGAGCTGGGGTGGGTCTTCAAGCGGGCATATCATGATTCTCAGAACATGATTCACATAGAAAGTAGGAACTCAAGGTAATAATGGAGAACAGACCTCCTTCTCTAAAGGTATGTACTAACAGAACACTACCAGGTGACAGGAAGCAAAACACTCCCACAGTATCCAGCCACCTCATCCACATAATGCTCTAGATTTTGCAAAGTAATTTTCAGAGCCTTTTTGGAAATCTCAGCTAGATGCATCAGTCACCTCTCAGTAATTAACATAATTGATACAGAAATGTCAAAGCCTTCTATTGTTGTTGTTAAATGCTGTTGAATCGGTTCTCACCTGTATCAGGTTTCCAAGGAACAGCTAGTGAGCTTGAACCTCTGACCTTTCAATTCAAACTGACTTTGCAGTCCAGCACAGTAACCCACAAGAAATATATATCGTCAATATGGCAAATCTCCCTCTAGCTTAAAAGTTCATGACTTCATAGTGTTTATATGTTGTAAACTGGAGGAAAACAAAGCTAAAACTCACACTGGGAGAGAAATCTCTGAAAATGGACAGGAGTCATGTTTTAAGAAATCTTAAGCTGAGGCAACCACTCCTCTCTCTGAGAAAGCACCAGGTCTCCCTCTGCTGGCTGGCTGTTTGAGATGGAAGAGAGACTTTCTAGAAACTGTGGTTCAGAGCTGTGGAGTCGATTCCAACTCATAGTGACCCGATATAGGGTTTCAAAGGAGCAGCTATTGAATTTGAACCTCCACCTTGTGGTTAGCAATCCAGTGCTTATCCTACAACGCTACACCAGGACTTTAGCAGCTTCATAGTCTGTCAAATGGGACCAAGTTGGGAATCTGTGTTTCTTCTTAACTAAACCAGTTGCTAGAGTCATGGTGTGGCACTATAAAATAAACACTGGACTGCTAACTGAAAAGTTAGTAGTTCAAACCCACCATTCACTCCTTGGAAACCCTATACAAGGTTGCTCTGAATCAGAACCAACTGGACAGTACTTAACGACAGCAAACCAGGTGCCAGTCAGTTCTGATTCATGGCAGCCACCTGTATATTAGAGTAAAACAGTAATTTCTAGGGTTTTCAATGGCTAATTTATTTATTTTTTTAAGGAGATTACTAAGTCTTTCTATTCAATTATTGAAGAAGGCCACATGTGGGTTCTGCAGAAGAATCATTTGGGAAATTTGACATCATATAACAATTCCCTAGTTTTGAATGTGTTGGTTACCATCTTGAGAATTATTTACTTTGGAAAATGGAGATCTCTTTAGAGTATTTTTTATTTGTTGTTAGCAAAAAACCCACAATATCATAAAAATTGAAATGAAAGTTTTACAATTTTATTTTCTGCCTTTACCAGAGTAAAGAAACAAGAAGAAATGTACTATATAAGCAGGTGTTCTAGATCATTAAGTAGATAGGACTTGGACAACATGCTTGGGTTCCTTTCTAAGAAAATTATGTTCCCTGGACCTATGGGCTTATCTGTATTCAGGATCTACCTGTATGTAGGATGACTTAGTAGCAAAGTATGTGATGACCTACACATTTGGGCTTGTGAGAAGGAAACAGGAAGTAAATGGAAGCTTTTAACAGGAATTGAGTTAAATGACTCTGGAATTCGACTGAAATTCTACAGAGTTAAACTGGAAAAACCAGACTGAGTTTCTGCTGTCAAGCAGAAATTGCCAAAGGAAGGATTCAAGGTCTAAGAAATTATGTTTACTTACATATATATGTGGTGCTGTGGGCTAATGCGTCAGACTGCAAAGTTGTTTGAACTGCAAGGTTGGTGATTCAAATTCACCAGCTGCTCCTTAGAAACCCTATACAGGGTCGCTATGGGTTGGAATCTACTCCACAGCACTTAACAACAATAACATATATATTACATATATTTCTACACCTCTGCATTATATGAACTTCCATAACCAAGGAACATTATAGCAGTTACACATACTGTATCTGTGAATTAATTAATCAGGGTATTTTTTTATATATATCTGGAGGGTGTTACTGTTAATAAGTAAGTGCAGTGGAGTCAGTTCCAACTCATAGCGACTCTCCATAGGGTTTCTATGGAGCTGATGAATTTGAACCACTGAACCTGTGGTTCTCAGTCCAGTGCTTATCCTATAGAGCCACACCAGAAGTCCATCTGGATGGCAGAACAATACAAAAAGCCCCTGTAAGGAACCAAGACAACAATAACGGAAAATAATCCAAATTGTTCATGTGTTATTCCATGATTTTTAATTATTTTGTACAGTGTGTGTTAATACTTTTGTTTTACAGAGTAGGAAGTTGAGACTAACATAAATTACTTGGTCCAAAGTCACACAGAAATGACAGAACTACAATTCAAAATGTATTTATGTCCTTACTCTACAGAAGACAGAACAGAAATATTAAAGGTTAATTCACAATTTTGATAAGTAATAATAGCTATTTTGAAGGGCCCATATTTCACAGTTACTAAGCAATGGACTGCCACCATAAGGTTGTCTGTTCAAACCTACCAGGTGCTCCTCGAAAACCCTATACAGTGTCGCTATGAGTCAGAACCCACTGGACAAGGCAATGAAGTGTTATTTGCCCTTAGTGAATTTTTTTATGTTTCCCACTAGGTGGCAGCATTTCTCCAATGATATAGTCATCAAGCAGTACTACAGGAATTGGCAATAGATCTCTAAGTAGAAATTGAAGAAGTAGTAAGAATGCTATAAAAAGAGGAAAGGTATCTAAAAATTGTGATGGTGCCCCAAATGAAATAAAGGCTTTCAAACTCAAAAATGCTTTCCAAATTCAATAGCTTCTGGCATCATTACTGCTTTGTTTTGGGCCATCAAATTGCATATTAGTTTAGTTTAGAGCTATTCTTGCTATCTGGTGTGGCACTGAAGGATTAGTACTGGATTGCTAACCACAAGGTTGGTGGTTCAAACACACCAGCTGCTCTTTGGAAACTTTACACAGGGTTGCTATGAACCGACTGAACAGCACCTGACAACAATAACTGTTCTTGCTTCTACCACTAGGTGACAATGAAGACCCCATAATTTGCATTTTGATTTTCTGTTCTATTTTGTTTTTTGTTCTTTTTGAAAGTTGACAGTACATTCCAATAACTCGGCAGTACACACTTTTATCTTCTTCAATTTCATCTAATGGTGAAAGAAACACATTTCTCAGTTTCATCTCTTCAAGATGCTGTCGATTCTTTGGAAAGTTGGATGCCTGATTAGTTGTTATATTAATTGCCTCTCTTTGAGGGCCAGTTACTAGGATTTTCCTTGAGGGGCAGTGCAGGGATTCAGTTCTGCATCTTTCAACTATATGTTTAGTGATTTTCCACTGACAATTGCATGTAAATACAGCAATTTACTAAACTTTATTAGGTTCTTCGTTTGAATGGCTTCTGAACTGCCAACTCCTTCCTGCTTGATTCTGTTCCATATACATGTGCAATTCCCATGATCCTCCACTGCTAATCATCCCAAACAGGACCTTACACACTAAGACTTTGTGAAATACAGTTCTCAATTTATTGCATCTAATGGTGAAAGAAGCACACAGACAACTCCCAAAAACTAAGCCATGTCTTGGATGTTCTTTATGATGCCAGTTTTTCTCTTCCTTGGCACAGCATACACACTGAATGTAAGTTTTGGATGAGTGGGGAATTAGTCAATTATTTATGTTCTCATTTGTTTTTTAAAAACACACTTATTGTAATTTCATTTGTGCTGGAGATGCTGATGGTAATTTTCCTGAGGCGGAAGCTTCCAGTGCCTCTGCTTACCAATAACTCTTTTGGTAGATACATTATGGTGAATACTGTTTGCATGGACAAAAGGGAAGATAAGTAAGTGAGGGGATAGCACAGCCAGCAGTGTGCAGTGGCTCTTGAGTCAATGACACAACTTTTGGTATGATTTAATAGCAGTGGTGATGGATTATAATAAACCATTATCACTCTATAGATTGGTATGTCTCAGACAGGTTTGAATATGATATCAGCCGACTATGAAACTTTTTAGCCTAAGACAAGTTAACTTCTACATTAAAGCTGCTATTGATTTGGTCTTTTCAACAATCATTTCTTGGTTGAACATTGCTGGACCAAAATAATGGTGTTGATTCAGGAAGGCCACCCAGAACATGAAGAAGAGGGCAGGGTAGAGGTTAGGACTTCTGAGTTGCAAATGAGAAAGAAGCAGAGATTGTCTCTCTTAATAGCTAGGTAAGTACTTAATTAAGTTTGCTGAAGAAAGGAATAGGTCCCTTGGTGGCTGGTGTAAATGGTTTGCCCTTGACTATCAACCTGAAGATTGATAGTTTGAACAGATCCAGTGAAGCTGAGGGGGAAAAGGCAGTCTACTCACGTCAAGATTGCAGCCAAGAAAACCCTATGGAGCCGTTCTAATCTAAAACACACGGAGCTGTCATGAGTCAGAATCAACTAGACAGAAACAGGTTTGTTATTTTGTTTTTTAAGAAATGAAGAAAGGAATGGATGAGTAAGCGCTGTCCATAGAGAAGGAAGTAGTCTTTGTGAAGTCATTTCAATTTCTTTTCTTTTTTTTTTTTT
>NW_006408829.1:2218229-2219737 GCF_000296735.1 Chrysochloris asiatica
TGAGTTGGTTCTGACTCATAGAGACCCTGTATAGAGTTTCTGAAAAGCAGCTGATGCGTCCAAATCCCTGAACTTGTATTTAGCACTCTAATGCTTACAAGTTGGTCCTACAGCACCACATCAGAACTCCAAGATTCATTAAAACTTTGTCATTTCCCAAATACAAATGCCTTGGCCATACTTTTGAGAATTAATGAAATATATAGCAAAGTCCTGTGAATCATCAAAGATAACTAGATTGATAATTGACTTGCTCATGTACTCAACATATATTTATTAAGCTAATATTACCTGTCAATCACAGCTCAACTGTATTTCTGGAGATTCATAATCTCACTGCAGAAAATTGAGCAATGCCCACATTCTTCCAATTGCCATATCTCAAACACGTTGACAACACATTATGCTAAATTTACTTTCCTGCAAGATTCATCCAGAGAAAAATGACTACATGCTAATGCTCATTTTCTCCACACACCAAAAAGAGAAAATAAAAGCAACTGTTTCGTTGTACAAAATCCACTAGTTTGGCACTCAAAAGGAGACCATAGCTTTCTTTCTTTCTTCTAAGAATTATCAATTTTATTATTTTTTTATTTCCTTATTTATAATCTCTAAGCTATTACTTGTTGTTGTTAAGTACTGTTGAGTCAGATCTGACTCATACCAACCCTGTATAGAGGAGTAGCTGGTGGGTTTGACCTGCTTACCTTGTGGATCAAAGTCCAGTGCTGATCCTATTACTCAGGGATCAGAAAATGTTATATTATGTGCATATTAAAACTTAATCATTTTAATTGGAATATTCTAAGATTTATACTAATCAGAATGTGATTACACACATTTAAATGTTTAACCTTAGTAAAGAGAATGTTAGAGAAGCAGGAATTTTGATTTGTGGGATGTAAGCCTACTCAATACTGTTAGCATTGTCAATGAGACTGACAGCTTATATCTTGCTTTAATTTGGGGCTTTTCTTACAAAACCAAATACTTTACCAAAATTATTGTACCAGAGATTTCTCTCCCACCCAAAATGGAAAATCCTTTCTTTCCTGTTCCAGACCTGGCTTTCTGAATATGAATTTCAAAAGATCTGGCTAAGTTGAAGGTGAGAGGTCATCTTGTGACCTGATATTAATTGCTCTCAGTAAAAGGAGATTGGCAAGGTTCAATCAATCATGATGTTTGTTGAGCACCATCTAATTGGTTCTGACTCATACAAACCCTGTATAGAGAGAGGACCAGCTGGTAGGTCTAAACAACCAACCTTAATGTTAGCAGTCCAGTGCTTATCCTACAGAAAATCAATCTTCTCCAGTTTTCCTTTCTCTTCTCTTAATAAGGATCCCTGGTGGTGCTGTGGGTTAGGCATTGGGCTCAGCCCAGTTCAAACCCACAAGCCCCTCCATGAGAGAAATATGAAGTTGTTTGCTCCCATAAAGATTAATGGTCTTCTGGGGACTTGTGGGCCCAGAGTCAGTGACATAGCCATAGAGGACTAGAGT
>NW_006408829.1:2221109-2226067 GCF_000296735.1 Chrysochloris asiatica
TTGTTTTTTTTAAGCTTGAGTAAATGTTTGTTATTTAATGTTAAGCTTACTGGGTGTCTCCTGGTGGATATGATCAGGAGATAGGCTTCCCTTTTCACATGTAATGCTTAGCAGATGTTGTTGTGTCTTTTCTCAGTGGTGGAGTATTATGGGGTATGTTTATAGCTTAGTTATATGGCCAGGATTGCTGTCTCTTCTTGGGTAACTTAGGGAAAAAATGCTCCCACCTCCAGAAAAGATGTGTGATCAAAAGGACCCAAAGCAGAAGTAATATAAATGCACCAACAAAAATCAGCCCTTTGGAACAGAAATGAAGCTGTGGTCAACTGTCCCGAGCCACACCGTCAGTGTATGTGCAATTAGAAGCCTCCAGCAGCGGGTGGGGATGTCCACTCTCTCAGGCCCCTCCTCTAGTCGCTCCAGTAGAGGTGCGCAGGTAGATATTGGGGTGTTAATGGGCGAAAGATTGTCCATAATTTTTGTCTCTGAAGGTCAGTTTGGTATCTGCTTGTGCACAGTGCAATTCTCGGGATGGTTTAGTCCTGTTATGCTGGGGTTTTTCCTATTGCTTTGAATTGGTCCTGCACAGGGAGCTCAGGCAGCACAGCGACTGTGGACTACAAGGTCAGCAGCTTGAAACCACCAGCAGCACCACAGGAGAAAGGCAAGGCACTTCACTCCCGCTCAGACCCACAGCCCCAGAAACACCGCACAGGGTCGTCTGAAGTGGGAACCTACTCCATTGTGCACTGACGCGAGGTGTCCCTCTGGGGAACCTTTTGGATCTGTGGCTCCACAGGTGACATCTTAAGTCGCCGCCTAGCTCCCTCTCTCTGTACAGTGGGGAAACTGTCCTGCCTGATGTCCAGGCTGAGCAATGAAGGTGGGACAGGGAAAGATGGGAGAAATGTATAGTCTCCTGCGTCTCTCTCTCTCTCCTTTTTTTTTGAGGGAGGGGGGTGGGCAGATGCCTCTGCACCGCTTTTAGCCGGTTTTCTGAGCCGGACTGGCTTTAGCTCAGCCCTCTAAACTCTGCCTGGGTCGGGTAGTCGCCGAGGGAATCCCATCCTAGATTCCCAACTCACAGTATTTTCCTTAATATCGTTATTTTTTCACTTGTGAGTGCGGGGAAACTGAGGTTCTGGATCTTATGGTAGATCCGGAGCTCTGGTGGTGTTCTATGATTGCTTCCTTCGTGAGATACCCCTCCCTTCTCACGGGAGCGTGCCCTACCTAGTTTCCGCTGCTATAGTCCCAACTGGAAGTCCGAGGGTTGGAAATGTAAATGTAGACGTTTTGTAGCAAAAGGAGTGATTAACTTTGCAGTCTAGGAGTGGAGGTCCCTGGGACCATCAAGGGAGAAAAGCAGAGAGTGGGGCCCTACCCAGAGAAGCAGTGATGCCAGAGAGGGAGGCAGAGACGATGACATGGAGAAATGGAGTGGCTGGGAACTTTGGACCCCGAGAGGGAGAGGGGCTGTGTGCTGATGACCAGGGGGCAGGCTTGCAGGGTATACCTATTGGTTGGTTGATGATGCATGGAGGGGATTGTAACCATGGCAAGGAAATTATATACGATAGGGTGAATGTAAAGCTAATGTTCTCCCATGTAAACTATCACAGAATTCACAATAAAACATTAAAAAAAAAAATCAAGAGGGAAGGGGTCTTCACATCAAGGATAAAGCCTATCCCTTCAATACAAAGGTTGATAGACTGGCAACTCAGACATTGTTGTTACGTGCTGTTGAGTCAGTTCTGACCCATAGAGACCCTGTATAGGATTTCCAAGGAGCAACTGATGAGCTTGAACTGCCAACCTTGCTGTTCAAACACCTTTGCAGTCCAGAGCATTAACCCACAGCACCACACCAGGACTCCAACTTAAGACATTGGCTACCTAAAATGGGGGAGCTATAAATAAGATACAAAGTGGCTGATATATAAGTTTTCAAGTGTGAGTTTAGTTTCAAACCAAGAATGGGGGAAAGAAGAATCCCCACTGGATAGTTTTTATCTTGTCTAGATGTGGCACTGCAGGTTAATGTGCTAGACTGTAAGGACAGTTTGAAGAGCAAGATCGGCAATTCAAGCTCACCAGTCTCTCCTCAGACACCCTTTACAGGGTTGCTATGAGTCAGACCTGTGTTGAGGCCACTTAAGACGGGTCTGGTAAAAGGAGATGGGGTAGGAATCTTTTGATACAATAGTGATTGTTATCATGACTAAAGGCAATCATCACAACTGGAAAGGTATAAGATGTTTAACAAAAAGCAGGGAGTAGTTAATCTTAGGTTCTAGGAACAGAGGACCCTAGGACCATCAGGACAGAAGAGCATGAGAGGAAAGTAGGATCCTAACTAGAGAAGCAGTGACACCAGAGATGGAGGCAGAGGTGATGGCATGGAGAGATACAGCAGCTGAGGATTCTAGACTCATGCAAAGAGAAAGGCTGTGTGATGTCAGCCAGGAGGATACCTTGCACAATATGCCCATTGGGTTTTTTAAAATTATTATCTATTCCTGTGTGTTTTTGTGTGCATCAAAAAATAAATAAAAGAGGAAATAGAGGCAAATACTGTTAACTGGTGGTGCATGGAGGGGATTGTAATCATTGCAATGAAACAAAATACAATCGGTTAAGTGCAAAATCGATGTTCTGCCATGTAAACTATCACTCAATAAAATAAAAAATAAAAAGATTAACGGTATTGAAAATCCTGTATGGAGTCTGTACAAGAATTGACTTGAAGGTAGTGTTGTTGTTTTTTTATATGCACACATAACTGCTCAGAATTAACCTTCTGTTCCAGTTTTGTTGGGATTTGATTATTTTTAATAGCACTAAAATGTGACTTGACTAACTGGGAAATTCATTGTACTCAATTGTTTAAAAATGCATCATTTAAGAGGAATTTAGTCTCAAGAAGAGAATTATGAAATAGTCTATTACACATGGAACTATACTTACCATTTTTGAGCGAAGGGTCCCTACATTTGGATTCATACGCATCAAATCTCCCTTCTCTCTTTATTAGCACATACTAGAACCAAGTGTTCTTGATTATATGAAGAAAATAATTGAAGCAAATACCTGGTAATTCAAGCCAAGAAAAAACTGTGGCTTGCACTTTTCAAAAAGTATCCAATTTTCTTTGAAAACTCTAAAAGTTTCCAGCTGTCAGTAATCTTTGCTCTTCAACGTTCTTAAGAGGAAAGTTTAGAGAACTGCCATCATACCCAGAAGTGTTATATTTAGCTAGCAGTCTCCAACTCATAAGGAGCTCTGGTAGCCTAGTGGTTACGAATAGGGCTGTGAACCTTAAAGTCAGCAGTATGAGACTACCAGCTGCTCCGCAGGAGAAAGATGAGGCTTTCTGCTCCCGTAAAGATTTACAGCCTCAGAAACCCTGTACAGGGTTCCTATGGGTCAGAACCGACTCAACGACACTTAACAACAACTCCAAGTTATGAATCACATTTTTTACAACAAAAAATTAGCCTCACCCTCTTTCCAATCCCTCTTCTGAACTCTTTTCCATCAGAATTGTAAGACAGTTTGGAAATGAGGCAGGCGCTATTGTTTGTTGAGAAGTACCACAGGGTAACCAAAAAGTACCTCAGTGATGTTAATAATTTACAGCCCAGCATTTTTTATATATGGACTATGTTTTCTTGAGATCCCAAACCTAGGAAGATGTGGGCTCCAGCTAGAGAAAGAACAAAGTATATGAAGAGAAAATGGGCAGAGAAGTCAGAGCCAGATAAAGTGCAAATATATAGGTTGTGTGTTGCTATGCTGCTGGAAGCTATGCCACTAGTATTTCAAATACTAGTGGAGTCACCCACAGTGGATACATTTCAGCAGAGCTTTCAGACCAAGAGGGCTCAGAAGTAAGGTCTGGCAATCTACTTCACAAAATTAGCCAGTGAAAATCCTCTGGATCACAGCAGAGTAGTATTCAATATCGGGCTAGAAGATGAGCACCTCCACCCCCCCCACCCCCCAGGCTGGAAGGCTTTCAAAATACACATGCTGCAATAATGGACTCAATCAAGCATAGTGTCCTCCTCTATATGGTACAGGACTGGGTAACATTTTGGGATGCTAGGAATTGGACAATTCAATGCAATGAACAACAAAGCTGAAAACTTTCAAACGCAAAGCCAAGGGAATTTCCAATTATGCTGTCTGTTAGATGAAAGGCAGGCCACCCCAGGAGAATATAAGGCACTCTTCTTCATAAAAGGGGCTAGAGTCCTTCAAGAAGTGAGCACTCTCCTACTACATAAAGCCAGCTACCTCTGAGGCCCCTCCAGGCTCCAACTGGAAGCTAGCTGCTTTGGAATGCATGGCATGCCTGGACAAGATATATCAGGACTCACAGTCTACTGACTGACATGACCTAGTGCTGTTTGCACTTGTATTTACCAAGGCTTCTATCCCAGCCATATAAATGCACCTCAAAGCTTACTGGGAAGTCCAAATACACATGGAATCAAAGGGAGAATATTAAATGATTCCATAGATAAACATGATTAAACCTCTGGCTATCCTGAACATTAACTAGTCTATGTCTCAGAGCACATAATTCTTTCAATAAAAAAGTGCTTAAAGATCAATAAAATCATAAATTTTAGGCCAAATACTACTTCAGGAAAATTTTTCAGAGGTCACATTTGAGTATCTAATGCCATAATGGAGACCTTACAGCATATTTGCAAACGATCATTGTAACACTCAAAATCACCACTTATATCATGGATCAATGAGCTTTCTATAAAAGAAGATAGAAAATATTTGAGGCTTTGCAGGTTTCTGTTGCAACTACTCTATTGTGTTATTACAGCAGAAACTTGTCATAAAACATAAATGTTCCAATAAAGCTGTATTTGTGGATACTGAAATTTGAATTTATATTATGTTCATGTGTCACATCATCCTGCATTCTTTTTTCC
>NW_006408829.1:2226183-2313111 GCF_000296735.1 Chrysochloris asiatica
GTAAAGATTTACACCCTCAGAAACCCTGTACAGGGTCGCTATGGGTCGGAACCAACTCGACGGCACTTAACAACAACAGCAACAATTGTTAGCTCCCAGGCCATACAAAATATATGGATTTGACCCGCAGCCCACTTTTCCGGATCCTGGGTGGTGTGATTAAAAGACTGGGGCTCTGGAAATCAGAAGGTCCTGTACACATCTTTATACCTATTATGAGTTATGTGACCTTGGACAAATGATCTAACCTCTACATGCCTGTGTCCACACCTAAAATATAAGGACAATGATGAGATAATCTATGTTAAACATTTAGAAACTGTTGTTGTTGCTCACTCATTGTGATCCTCTATCCAGCTTTCAAGGAGCAGCTGGTGGGTTTGAACCACATACCTTGTGGGTATAGCAGTCCAGTGTTTATCCTACAGCACACCACCAGGATTCCTGGCAAGTAATAATTATTAAATGTTTCCCATCATTCACTATATAAATCAGATACACATCGATATATTCTGAGTGTCCACCTCCTCAAGGACAGACACATTTTAGCCACTCTTTTGAACCTACTGTGACTAGAGTCTTCCACCCCCAGCCCACAATCCCATCTAGAAAAGAAAAGAAAGAAGCCACAACTCCTGACCGCAGAGTGTAAAATATATTGATGGCTTAAAGGGACAATTTGGAGACAAATTGACAAATTTCAGGTCTTCTGCTGAGATGACGTGCAGCATACATACATGCTTTTTTTTTTTTTTAAAAGACCAAGTCATTAAATTTTAAAATACATCAAATATATAAATGCATAAACACATTTATACCTTTTTTTTTTTTTTTTGTCTTTTTCTCTGTGTGTGTATGTTTTGATTTTTTTTCCATTAGCACAAATTACTACTCTACAGTTCTCTTAGAGTAAATAAATAAAATGGCTGTTTGCAGAGCAACTACAGACTCAATTCAGATGTTTAACAAGGTGAACTATTTCACAATTAGATGGCCACTGAATGAACAGCAAAGGTGTTTTTCATTTTTCTGTTCACTGCTGTCGTGGAGGGAGTTAAAGTTTCCATTTATTCTTTTCACATGTTTAGTCATCAACAGGCTCCAAAAGACAATGAAAAATAAGTCTGTTAAAAAAAATTAAATAGGAATTACGCTGTGGGGTTTTTCAAGATCCTCAATGTCAGATCATTTAAATTTACAAGACAAAAACAAAAATTGGTGTCATGGAAAACTAACAACAACAACAACAAAAAAAAACCCTACTGAAATATACATCTGTAGGAATACAGTGGTCAGTTGTGAACAACTCAAAAGGACAAAAACAAAAAATCCTTCAAGAACATGAAGCAGTCCAACAACACACTCTGCTTTTGGTTTTGTTTTTTCTCCTAGTGGCTATTTTCCTACCACAGTGTTGAGCTTCATTATTATATTAAATAACTTATATGGTAAAAATGAGTTTGCTAACCAGCAGCTAACTCAAAATCTTGTAGGAAGAGGGAGGAGAGGAATTCACAACACAGCACACAACTAAAGGGGAACAAACTCGTCAGCCAGCATCCAACCAGTCTTATCATCTCTGGCAATACTGACTTGAGCTGAGTTCGGGGATCTCAATGGAGATTTTGTTCCCCCTCCTCCGTCCTCTTCCTTTTTCATTTAAGTTAACAAAGAAATTGTGGGCTTCCTAAGAGCCAGCACTCAGCTGGGTAAGTCCTATTAGCAGCAAATGTTCAACCAAGTTAAAAAAAAAAAAAAAAAAACACACACAAAAGAAAGCTCTATCCAGGTGCAGAGCTGTGATTCACATGGAAATTCCAGGAGATGAATCATGTGCAGAGCTGGGATCTTTAGAGGATTCTCTCTCAAGCGTCTTCAGTGAACATTTCAGTCTCACGAAATCTGAGTCAATTTGTCAGCTGTGGGAAGTAAGTTCCTCATCTGCTCTGGAGTGAGCCTCCTATCTTCAGCGACCAGAGCCCTTCAACGATGGTGCGGGGTCTCCTCAGGGTTTTTCATGGTACTTGATGCCAGAAGATAAAGACCAGCCCTTCAATGATCTACATGATGCAGCAGCAGCAGTCAGCATCCCAGGGGTTAAACTCTGCCTAAGAGGCTTGACCTGAAAGGATGCAAGAGAATATGTGAACTAGGATGAAAATGCCTTGTCTACTATTAGCTACAATTATCAGAAAGGATGCAAGAGAAATGTGAAATAGGATGAAAATGCCTTGCCTAATATTAGCTGCACCTTTCTTTTGTGTTTTGTTTGGGAGCAGTTGCTAGTCACTTGTTCCAAATATTCATTATTGGGGATTATAAAAAGATTATTTATAAAGAAGTCCATGTCATGTGCAGTTTTATGTTAAAACAACAATAAAATAAACAAAGATAAAAGCACTTAGGTATGTGCTGCTCCTTTCACAGATGGGTTGACTTAGTACAGGGGTGGGGAACACCTGGCCCACAGGCTGTAGAGGGCCCTCAAAATAATTTGGTCTGGCCCTGCCAGGGCAACTGCAGTTCCAGCCGTTACATTGGTGGTGGTGGTTGTGTGCCGTGGTGTAAGGTTGACTCATAGAGATCCTGCATAGGGTTTCCTAAGCTGTAAGTGTTTACAGGAGCAGAAAGCTTCATGTTTCTCCTGAGGAATGGCTGGTAGTTTCAAACTGCTGACCTTGAGGTTAGCAGACCGACTCGTAATCACTATACTACCAGAGCTCCTTAGCCATCACATTATTGTTGTTGCTGAGTGCCATCGAGTCAGTTCCAACCCATAGTGACCCTGTATACGGTTTCTAAGGAGAAACCAGTGAGCCTGAACCACTGACCCTACGGTTCAAACTAACTTTGCAGTCCAGTGCATTAACCCACAAAGCCACACCAGGATTCCAGCCATCCCATTGGGGGTGATTAATTAAATGATTGACCAAAAATAGCAGGCTCATTTTTAAGTTGATAATTTTGTATGGCCTGCAAATGATATTATAAATCCAAATGGCTCTTGAAAGAAAAAAAGGTTCCCCACCTGTGACTTAGTAGATAGGTATGAACATCCTCAGTGACATTCATGACCATAAGATACACTTATATAGTAAGGTAATGAGAAAAAGTGTCGTTCCTCAGAGGTGTATTGTCATTGCCACAGTTGACCCTAACTGCCTGCACTGAATGGCTCTAGGGCCAGCAGGAAAAGAATATCTATGTGAAAATTTATCATTACCTACAAAGGTACAAAGGAGCTCTGGTAGCACAGTGGTTATGAATCGTGCTGCGAACCGCAAGGTCAGCAGTTTGAAACTACCAGCTGTTCTGCAGGAGAAAGATGAGGCTTTCTGTTCCCGTAAAGATTTATAGCCTTGGAAATCCTGTACAGGGTCACTATAAGTCGGAACCGACTCCATGGCACATAACAACAACAATAACAAAGGTACAAGGTACAAGTTCTCAGTAACTACTATCATTCTACAATAATTAATCTAGCATCCATTTGACATGTGTGACTCTGTTTTCTTTATCCTCTCATGATCACCATGCCTTGGCCAAGCCTATGTCCTTCAACTTCACTGAAGGAGCATGTACCAAAGAGCAATGGTGTTTAAGACACCAGGACAAGTGCTGTGGCACACATGAAAGAGAGACCTTGGCTTGCTTGTCCCCAAGGGGCTTACACATCAGTAGGCAAAGAAGTATATGTACTACAAAACAATGCTTGCTAAGTAAAAGGAGAGGAATATTGGGGTCTGGATTACAGGACTAATCACACCCATGAATGACTGCCTTCTCTGTTAGAAGATGATAGGAACCAGATAGAGCCCAGTTAACATTATCAAACATTTTGATCAGACACATGATACAAAGGGAAAAGTGTTTTAAATTCTAACATTCTAGACTTACTGAACCTATTGAGACTGGAGCAATCATGAACCTATTGCCCTGAGCTAATCCCTTCAGCCAAAGCTATACCCAGAAGTTTTGTTTAAACAAAAGACAACAGTTTAGTTCAATTTGTAAGGAACATATGCAGTGCTCTTTTAAAATACTGTATATGTGAGACCAAACTGACAACAGCAATTCTAATGCAGAGATAAGAAGTTTAGGGGAACAATGAGTCCAAGTTAATGGTAGTGAAACAGAATGAGTAAAAACACAGGCAGTCTTCAGGTAAAGGATATCCAACTTCCACTTACAAATAACTCCTACTTGTTCTTTGTTGTTGTTATGTGCCACGGAGTCGGTTACGACTCATAGTGACCCTGTACAGGGTTTCCAAAGCTGTAAATCTTTACAGGAGCAGAAAGCCTCATCTTTCTCCGGCAGAACAGCTGGTAGTTTAGAACTGCTGACCCTGAGGTTAGTTGCCCGATTTGTAACCACTACGCTACCAGAGCTCCTTGTTGTTGTTGTTGTTGTTAAGTGCCATCGAGTCGGGTCCGACCCATAGAGACCCTGTACAGGGTTTCCGAGGGTGTA
Source organism: Chrysochloris asiatica (assembly GCF_000296735.1). Classification (NCBI taxonomy): domain Eukaryota; kingdom Metazoa; phylum Chordata; class Mammalia; order Afrosoricida; family Chrysochloridae; genus Chrysochloris; species Chrysochloris asiatica. The sequence goes on from NW_006408829.1 coordinate 2,230,657, forward strand.
AATCTTTACGGGAGTAGAAAGCCTCATCTTTCTCCCGCGGAGCAGCTGGTAGTTTCGAACCACTGACCTTAAGGTTCGCAGCCCGATTCGTAACCACTACGCTACCAGAGCTCCTTACTTGTTCTTTAATATTGTACACATGTGCTCTCATTTTGAAACAATTTAATTTATCACTACTGGACAAATTCTTCATCACAATCAGCTTCACTTGTTGCATGTGTAGTTTTTGATTGAAAAGGTGTCCAGCCTTGTCTTGCACTAGAGTAAGACTAAATAAGAATCATATGCATCTGTTCTGACTACTTACAAATTCTTAAAGACACAGTTAGAACCAGATGTACCAAGCGTGTTGATACAAAGTGAAGAACGTAACCAATGTCACTGAACTGTACCTGCAGAAACTGTTACAGGTGCATATATTGATCTGTATATTTCACCAAGAATAAGATAAATAATAGAACAAAAGGAGGGAAAAAAGGAAGGACACTTTTTCTGGGGAAGAGATGGGCCAGGGAAGAGGAGGCATTGGATTTGGGTCTGGAGAAGGGATAAGGTATAGCAAAGGAAGAATGCATGGTCTAAATGAACATGAAGGGCATACTGTAGCAATAGGGTTCTAAGCCACAAAGAAATCTTTGTTTAAAAGAATATAAGTGAAGAGGACTTGGACTAGTAGTCAGGGGCCTCCCACAGAAAGCATGCGGCTTTCCTCAGATAAGACTAACATCTCCTTTTGATTTCAGTAGTAATGAGACTTACCTTAAAGACTTCCATCTGTCTTTCTCTATATGATTTTCAGGTCCTTCACTCTCATAGGAAGCCAAGTAAAGAGCTATAATCAACCAAAAGTAAGAGTGTTCAAAATTAATGTTGAAGCCTTCTCCCAGTACACTAGTCATATCCCCCACCACCTATCCCTGTGTATACCTGGAGTGAAATACTACAGTACAACACACCCTTTAACAGTAAGTGATGACTGAGAAGACAACTTACAAAGGGGTGGCTGGGAGAAGAGCCCTTCCTATTATCTTTGATTTTTAAAAATTCCTCACAGGTAAAAAACCAGGTTTTCTAGGCCAATCTTCAATCCTTCTAATAGTTTTTCTTTCATTTTATTTAGAAGAAATCTTTACCCATAGTTTCCAAACCATGTCACTAATCCTATTTGTGGAGTCCTGATTGGGTGCGGTAGGATAAGCACTGAACTGCTCATCTCAAGGCCAACAGTTCAAACCCACCAGATGCTCCTCAAAAACCTTATACAGGATTGCTATGAGTCAGAACCGACTTGACAAACACATAACACAAGTCCTATTTAAAGCGGTAAACAATGATCAAATCCTATCTGGTATAGGTATCACTAAAAGGTCAAAAGTAAATGGAGTCTCAAATTGGGAACTGCAATGAGCTCTTTCATTGTGTGTTCTTTCAGGTAACAGGTTCATTCTTTCAGCTGTGGCAAACATACGCATGTATAAAATTAATAAATGTATAAACTGCTAATCTTCCCAAACCATATTTTATACAAAGTATACACATGGTATAGTTTTTGCAAACCATGCAACCCCATCATGTGATGCATATTACATGCATGTGTGTTTTATTCACATGAATACATTTTATGTGAAAAATATGATCACTAAAGCATATTAGCAGATATTTACATTTTAAATCTAGTGTGCTTAAATCTTTCACTGACAATTCAAATTGTGCTTCATGCACTATGACCTCTATCTATACCTTATAGGGCACTGTTAATAGACACTATTAGTTCCTATATAAAAATATAACAAATCATTGGAATTAATCTGCAGTCTTACAAATATAACTCTCTTTAGGTGAATGTTTTCTGTACATATTTAATCACTATTTTAATAAGTCAAGAGTTTCGATTATGTTTTCAGACAACATGGGGTAATAATAAATTGTTTTGTTCCCCCCGCCCCAAATTGCCTTAAATACAAACATACCATAAATACCTCTATCTTCACTGAAGCAATCCCAAAGAAAGAAAGAAAGAAAAAAAAAAATCCTTCAATAATTTTCCATTTGTATCCCACAGCCCTGAATATCTGGTACAAGTGTTTAAAAAGAATATTTAAACACAGAAGCATACTGTTTGTGGGTGGATTTTAAGCAGGTGTCTGATTCAAATATCAACTGGATAAATCAGGTTTTCTGTGCAATAGAAAACTCTTAAAATGGAGGTCAAAGAACAGACTTAATACTAGACTACTATACCAAACACTTACGCACTAATTTCCTTAACTATAGGGTGACTCCAACTCATTGTTGTTGTTGTTAAGTGCCGTCGAGTCGGTTCCGACCCATAGCGACCCTGTACAGGGTTTCCGAGGGTGTAAATCCTTACGGGAGTAGAAAGCCTCATCTTTCTCCCGCGGAGCGGCTGGTAGTTTCGAACCGCTGACCTTAAGGTTCGCAACCCGATTCGTAACCACTACGCTACCAGAGCTAGTGAGCCTTTATAGGGTTTCTGAAGAGCAGCTGGTGGGTTTGAACTGCCAACCTTGTGCTTAGCAGCCCTGTGCTTATCATGCAGTGTCACACCAGGACTTTATTCCAGGGTATATTGTTGTTGCTGTTGTTGTTATCAAATGCTGTCAAATAGGTTCCGACTCATAGTGACCCTATATAGCAGCTGGTTAGTTAGAACCACCAACCATGTGATTAGCAGTCCAGTGCTTATCCTACAGCACCACACCAGGACTAAGGGATACAGGTAAGTCCAAATGAAGGACGTACTCACCATCTTCACTGAAGACTGGTACTGTGAGCAAGTACTGCAAGATCTTCCGGTCTCTCTCAAATGGACACTCAACTTGTTTCCATGTCATAAATTCACTCACTTGCTTGGCCAGTTCCCAAAATTTCTGGAAATGAATTAAGACAATAGAAAAAGGGGGTTGGGGGAGGTTGGCGATTGAAAGACACTCATTAAAATCTGAAAGAGCTTCATTTAACAAGTCTGATTTATATAATTTTCTTAATTCTACAAAGACTATATTTGCTAGGTGTTGGTAAAATTTTAGTTCCACCAAAATAACAGTAACAATAATAACACAAGTAATCTATTCCACTAGGTATCATTCTTACAAATTAGTTCTTGTTAATTGTCGTCAAATTGATGCTGACTCATGGTGACCCCATTTGTTGCAGAGTACAAGTGCTTCAAGGGCTTTTAAAGTGGTGACTTTTTACAAGCAGATTGCCAGGCCAGTCCTGAGTTGTTTTTTAGTGACTTTGAACTGCCAACCTTTTGGCTACTAGTTGAGCACTTAACCATTTGCACTACAAATTACTGGTGGTGGTGGTATGCCGTTGAGTCAGTCTGACTCATAGTGACCCTGTATAGGATTTCTGAGGCTGTAAAACAGAAGTAGAAAACCTCATCTTCTCCTGTGTTGTAGCTGCTAGATGCAAACTGTTGACCTTGTGGTTAGCAGCCCTGTTCATAACCCACTAGGCTGCCAGGGTTCCTTACTACAAATCAGTAGGGAAATGAAAACTTTGTTCTCTAGCTTCAAAATCAGGGTGAGCTCAGGGCGGCCTGGTAGTGGTGAAGCAGCTCCCTCCCTGTGCTCTCTCTTCTGTCCTGTTCTCCTACCTTCTCACACTTACCTCAAAGTTGACATGGCCATTGGGCAGGCGATTGGCACAGCCTTCATTGAGGAAGTAAATATCTTTGATCAAGAGACTGAAGAAGGGAATCACAATCTAGAGAAAACAAAAGATTCTGGTTTGTTTAGGCAAATAAACTAGCTTTTGATGAAACAAAAAGAGATTAATAAAAACAACACTGATTCTGGATTTCAAGGAAGGCATCAATGAATTAAGATTTGGTGCTTTTTTACCTCACATGTCAGCAGTTTCCTCTCTTTATAATAATAATTTTGCTTAAGATACAAATGCAATTATTAATAATTTAAACATACCAGGGATAAGCATTATGGGGGATAGTGGTAGATGGGTAAGTGTTTTTCCTACTTCCATAACAATGATCAATAAGGTCTGTAAGCACCAGCAATAATGAAAGCAAACATCTAAAACAACTCATTTTCCATTTAGTAACTCCTTGTTCACAGCAAAATATTAATAGAATACTTCTCACTGCAAATACTAAGATTTTAAGATGAGTTATCTCCCTGTTAGAATCAGATGAAGTTTTTTTCTTTTTAGATGCTACTTTTGTTTTATCCTTGAGGACATTGCACAATGTAATGGGAGAGTTTGGGGTTGAAGCAACAGTAGTGGCAATTTCATACTGAGTAAACCTAACAAGTTAGCCCGTGTCCTCATGGGAAATTACCTAAGACGAGCCTTGCACAATGTGTTGTTGAGATGTGCCCCCAAGTGAGGAAGGGATATAAATGTGTAAATTAAAATTAATGGTTGCTCCAAAAACAATGAGCCTTTTTGAGTAATAGTTTCCTGCCTCAAATCTTTGATTTGATGAGGTGGTATTTACTTAAATAACCTAAAATAATAAGCTCTAAGAATTTACCCTACATCCTCCTAAGCCCACAATGAACAAAGAACAAAACTCAGATACAGTACCTTCCACTGTCTCTCAAATGCCAACAAATTCTTAAAGATTCCAAATTTGCCTCAATGTAAACAATGCATCACACACAAATGAGGACTCTATCTTGTTTCTCAAACATCAGCTTTTAACTTTTCCCAAACTTATTGATTCGTGTGGTATCTCTATACTAAATGAAGGGGAGGTCTGGCTTAGACACAGAAGTTATTAAAAATCAATTCACTTTTAGAGAGAAATGCAGATTTTCCTTTAAAGTCATGTAATATAAAAAGGTCTGAACAATATTTTGTTTCACTGATCTCTGAAAATAACTGTAGAGAATCAGTTTAACATTGTTTACAGAATCCTTAAAGGTGAAATAGTAAAGATCAGTCGCTTTCTATCTTTTCCTTCAAATGTTACTGGCTCTTTCTCCATGATTGTAGAACTAACAACACAGCATTGGTTTAAACTGTAAGGTTGGTGGTTCAAATTCACCAGCCACTTCCTGGAAACCCTATACAGGATTGCTATGAGTTGGAACTGACTCAAAGGCGCTTAACAACAACCACATACCGCATTAGTAAAAATGATCAAAGAACACCTGAACTTCTATGTCTGACATCAGTTGAAAATATGGATCCACCATTGCACACTTTCAAAGAACTCTATGGGATGAAATTGACAATAGCAACTGGAAAGATAAGACAGAAAGCTTAGGACATATTGAGTTTATGTTAACAGGGGAGGAATCATTTGGAAAAGGAGGGTGGGAATAGTTATAGGACTTTTAGAATGTACTGAAAGTAACTGAACTGTACATGTAGAAATTGAATTGGCATACATTTTCTGTGTATATTTTCAACACCAGCAACAAAAATAAAATCAATTACTCTAAAAAATAAAATATAACTCTGCAATTAACTAGTGGTATAGTATGGCGTTGGCAACTGAGGTCCTTGGTCAACGTGGGTTAACTGCCTGTTTCGGTAGGGCTTGCGAGATAAGAATGGTTTTCACATTTTTACATAGCTAGAAAAAAAATAAAAGGATATTACTTGATTCATGAAAATTATGTTAATCAAATTATAGTCAAAGAGTTTAATTAGAATATTGTCACACTTTGCTATGGGTAGGAATCTACTCAATGGAACTAAACAACATAAGCTTGCATATGGCTTTTGTCTGCTTCTGAGGGCCTTCCTGCATGTCACAGGTGAGTAGTTGCAACATGGACTAAAGAGCAGTATGGCCCACAAAGCCTAAAACATTCACCATCTAGGCCACTGCTATAAGCCAAAGACACTCAGAAAGCCTAGTTTTCTCACATTAAAACGGGAAAGCAGTAACTACCTCAATGAGCTGGGATGAGGGTTAAGTTAACGAATACATATTTGATCTCAAATAAGCTACTCCCCAAAATGAGTAGGTACCATACATGGGGACACAAATTATTGGTATTTTTGAAAAGATAACAAGGGAACATCACAATAAGGCTGCCCCCAGGAGATGGAGACAAAATTAAAATCAAGATGCAATACTTGCACAGTAGAACACCTTTCCAGCAGAGCTTGATTTCCGTGTTCTTTTCTGTATGCTCATCCGTGAGAGCCTGTGATGCTGACCATCTACTGCCTCATGTCAACATTCAGAGTTTTCACAAGGTTATTCCTTAACTAGAGTATACGCTTTGGGTGTAGGACTATCTATGATGTAGTTTTTGTACTCATGGATGCTTGCTTGAAAGATGCTGTGTAAATTTATGAATCACTCATTCATGGGAACTGACATATAATTAATCTCACTCTGGAGAGTGCACTGCCTGCTCCTTACACTCCAATCCAAGGAAGAAGTTTCATAGATTTCTTCCTGACTTCTCATTTTCTGGTGGACAGTCCACTTCAGATCTATAGCCACTATACAAATTCAACATAGGAAAAATGTTAAGGGCTATTGGATTTCTATGAACTAAGTTGAAATGCCCAGGTTACTAACAGAGCAGGACTTAGAGCACTCCACTAGAGCAATGCCCCATGTGCTTGATAAAGATGAAATCTTAATGGAAACAGACTGCCACATCTTTCTTCCACAGAGCAGCTGGTGAGTTTCCTCCACTGACCTTTAGGTTAGTTGAACCACTGTTCTCTGAGGGCTCCTTCTAAGACATCTTAGATGATGTTTTTAGTGAGAGGGAACTTTCCAAGTATTAATGGTTTCCAATTATTTTTCAAAATATTCTTAATTCAGATTAGAGACTCAGCAACTTCACTTCAAAGGTATCACTAGCTTCACTTTGAGAGACAAATGCTAGTGAGCAGGAATGAGTTGGAACAGTGAAAGGATTTAAAACCAAGTAATCCTCTGTGGGCTAATGCGTCAGACTGCAAAGTCGTTTGAACTGCAAGGTCGGTGGTTCAAGCTCACCAGCTGCTCCTTAGAAACCCTATGCAGGGTTGCTATGGGTTGGAATCAACTCGATGGCACTTAACAACAACAACATCAAATGAGGAATGGCTGGAAACTGGGAGACAAGCACCTGTAAAAAGGCAGATATTTAAAGATACTCTAAGAGTTTCTCTGAGGAAGATGGATTTATTCACACTACAATATGGAACCTAGGGATGTGCGGCCTTAACATGTAAACTAGGGATCTGAGAGAACACCCAAGGTTCTGCTGCTCTAGTTATGTCACCACAAAGTGTAAATGAGAAAATTACTTCAGAACAAAAAGAGTGTCCCCCTCACATCAAAAAGAACCCTAGTTTTTGGTATGTTTTCAATCTTGACCTTTGGGACCACTTGTAAAAAAATAAAACAGTATATATATATATACATATATATTTAGTATATATATTTTAAGTGCTGATATTTCACTTGTTTTATGTACTACAGAATACAATTCATATATACACACACAAAAGCATTTGAAAAAAATAACTAAAGAAGACAGGATTTAACAATATGATGGGTAAAAATGCTATGTGTTTTCTGGAAAAGGATGTTAGATCCCTATAAGTGCAATATTCAGTGTGCCTTTTGAGGATGACTGCACTTCAGAATTACTTAGGCCAAACTAATTGCAGTCCCTAAGGGAGTCCTGGTGTAGTGTTGTGGGCTAATGCGGTGGATTGCAAAGTTGGTTTGAACCACAAGGTTGGTGGTTCAAGCTCACCAGTAGCTCCTTGTTAACCCTATACAGGGTTGTTATGAGTTGGAACCAACTCAGTGGCCCTTAACAACAACAACAACAACAACAAGGGAGTCCTGGTGTAGCTCTGTAGGATAAGCACAGGACCAGAAGGTCGGTTTGAACTGCAAGGTTGGTGGTTCAAACTTACCAGCCACTCCTTGGAAACGCTATACAGCATCGCTGTGAGTCAGAACTGACTTATGGCATTAAACAACAATGATGGATCTGACTCTATGGCCATGAAGCACTCACTGAAGGCCACCTTCATTAGCTCATTTACCATAACCAGCTAGGAATTTCGCAGGAAACAGCATCTTCAAATGTTGAAAGAACTTATTATCCTTCCTCTGTAAGGAATTAGAGCACTGAAAAGTTCTAAGACCCTCAGAGTCAAAAGAATGATAGATGCAGGGCAATTAAATTGAGTAAAGGTAGGGTAAAGAGGCTAAAGATCTTTAAATTTTCAGACATCATTCCTGTACACTTAATGCCACCCACATATCCAATTAGTAACAGCAGGCTTAATGTTACAGCAACTAACCTACTTTCTGAAAATAAATGACTTAACCATAGGAGGTAAGTTAACTCTTTTAAGAGGAAAGCATACCTCAAGTCAGCTCCCTTGAGCACAGCTTAGCTGTCTATTTTCCCTGCAAGTCAATTATTCTTCAAAGCTATTAGTCACCCTAACATATGACTTAATTAGTGCTTGAAACACAACTTAGATACACTGCAAAATAATCATTTAATAGAATATGCCCGGGGAAATAGGCATCTTGTTAAGCTAAGCCTTTGTAGAGTATGGGGCTTTAGGTAGAATCCTGTACCCCACTCAGAACCTTCTGAGTTGGGACATTCCCACTTGAAAAGATATGCAGACAACCCAGAACTGCTGGGAAAACAGAAGATTCTTACTCAAAGAAGACCTGCAGAAAAACGAGTGTACTATTTGCCTGTTTGAATATTAAACAAACCCTTTGCTTTGGAGGCATCAAAGAAAGAAAAGTCAGTCGATGAGGGAAAACCCACTTCTAGGACTGAAACTCAAAGGGCACCCATGAGCAGTATAGTATGCTTGTTGGTGACTACCTGGGTCTACTTGTGAATAGATGTCAGGGAAGTGTAGCAATGAAGACATGGGCTGAGTTTAGCCATGTTCCATTGGTATCCGATGACCTTGAGATGAGAGAGAGAAGAGGAAGGACTGGCTGGTCTGAAGTTTAGGAAGATGTGTGAACTCCTGAGTCCATGGACACTGACCTAACCCCTGGGGGCTAGGGCTGAGAGTGAAGTGGCCAGTTGGTCTGAAGTGCAGGGAGGTATGTGTAAAGTCCCAAACTTGCAGCTAGTACCTATTTGATCTGGTACCTATTTAACCAGAACTTGAACCAAGGAAAATAAAGATGTTTGATACTGAGAACAAGTGCAAACTGCTACAATTTGATGAACTAGACATATGCCTTTGAATACAGTCACTCAAAATTTCAGTCATAAAGGAAGGATTCTTCAAATCAAGGAACAAGTTTGTTTCCTCAGTGTATTGAGTTGGTTGTTGCTTTATCAAAAATGGGAGCGACTACAAAGGCATGGAGTGGCTAGCTTACAAGCATTCATGAGTATAGTTAGTTGTAGAATGAGGAGAGTAAGATAGAATCACCACAGAAGAGTTTCCCTCATTCTCAGATGGATCTAGGGAAAGGAGAAGGGGGACCACAGTGATAGGATTTTATCACTCAATTGTGAATAACTGTTAGCAGGATTAATTGTGATGGTCACAACTGTAATCATAGAAGACGTGTAACTAAAAGGAGGCAGTAGTTAATTTTTCATTTAAGGAAAAGACGATCCCAGGACCATGAAAAAGGATGAGCATAAGTGGAGCATTAGATCCCTAGCTATAAAAAAAGCGGCCACAAAAGAGATGGTAGCTGTGTGTCTGTGGACAAGAGGTTAGCTGCCAGAATGTGCCCTTTGGACATTTAAATCAATATATATTTTTTGTTTTGTATGCATACATCAAGTAGTTTTGCTTTGTTCATTTGTGAAACATAAGCTGTAAATGGCGAGTCACAGGAAGGAAATAGAATAAATGTTGTTGCAGGGAGGGGACTATAATCATTAAGATGGAACAAGGTGTACAGTTTGCTTAATGTCAAGCTGATGCTCTTGTCTGTAAATGTTCACCCAATTCACAATACAAAGTTTTGAAAAAAATAATTTAAGTAATGCAATAATAACATGATCACATACATTAACAAAATTCTACACTAAATCACCTTTCCCTTTGCAAGGGAGAGAGAAATGCCCAAATTACCCTTATCACTTCTCCCCCATGTGACAAGTGATACAGTCTCTGCATTAAACCAACTTCCCTAGACCTGAACCGGGAGAGCAGCTCAGTGTAGTGCCCATACTCTATCTACTGCAGAGCAAAACACACCAACTCCAACAGGAACATCAGTGCTTTAAATACCCACCTTCTCTCTACTACTATGAGCGGTTAAAGACCTTTGTGCTGCCCCACGAAGAGCTGTTCGGTAATTATAGAAATTGCTTGAAGGATCCATCTGATGCTGTAGACAAGAGCAAAAAGATTATAAACAATTTCATCTTCATGTGCAGGAAGTTTACATGGCAATAATACTTTTAACTATAAAAATTTCAAAATTAGTTAGAGGACTTAATAGGAAAGATAATGTAACTCTCTCATTCACACATATAGACACAGAATACATCAGAAGAGAAGCATTTTCTCTCCTGAGCTTTGGTTTATTTATACAATCTAATGGCAATTTTGAGTCCTGGTGTGGCACTCTGGGTTAATGCACTGAACTGCAGCGTCGGTTTGAACCACAAGGTCAGCAGTTCAAGCTCATCAGCCACACAATACAGGGTTGCTATGAGTCAGAACTGACTCGATGGTACTTAACAACATAATGGCAATTTCAGCGACACGATGGACTTCATGTTAAACCTAAACCAAATGCATTTAGGGCTAACGGGTGAGATTAGATGGAAAATGGTAACTAATAGTCAAACACCAGCTATAGAAATATTTACTCATTTCTTTTAAAGATCAATGGGCCAGGTGATGGCTACCCATGGACAGTGATTCAACACTTCATAGTGATTTGCCTTCACACTGGGTAACAAATCATTCACAAATAATTAAATCCTTTATCTTACATAAGAAAGAGATGAAATTTATTAGACAACATAAAGCATCATATTATTGTGGTTAAGTGCCATGAGTTGGTTCTGACTCATGGTCACCCTGTATAGGATTGCCAAGGTAGTAAATATTTTTGGGAGTTGAATGAATTATCTTTCTCCCAAGGAGCAGCTGGTGGGCTACAACAGTCAACCTTATAGTTCATAGTCCTGGGCTTATCGTACAGAACCACTGTGTTCCTCAAAGCATCTTATAATGCATTTAATAATAATTCCTAATTTGGGAGAAAACTTTTGGGAAACACCTTTTATCTCCAATGGGAGCAAACTGAAAATGCCAGCACACCAAGGTAATATGTAATTTTACTCAAATAACACATGTAATTTTTTTGCTAACTGCTCAACAGTCTCTTTTTCCCTACTCGGCTATTTTAGTAAATGCCATATGTTGAGCATTTTATGTGTGGATGCATTATTTATGAGGGTGCATTATTTGTGGACAAAGTTGGTACTGCGATGAATATGATTCAAACACAAATGCCTTTTGCCCAATTCTTACTAACCTCTGAAATATGAGTGGAAGGCCTTTTTCCACAAGCTGGCAAAGTTTGTTGAAAGGATGGTGAGTGAACATTATTCTGGAGGATGAGGAACTTCCCCTCCAGGGGAATTGTGGATAAACGAACCAATAGGTCCTCAATGAAGTAAATTTTTCTATTGTTCAGAACCTAAATTCTATCCTGGCATGCAATATGATGTGACCAACAGGACATGGTTTCCTAGTTGATTATCCTCAAGATGGAAACCTGTCTATAAAACCTGACTAGTCCACAACCCTCTCCAGCTTGAATCCACCTTTTCTTTCCCCAAATATACAAGAATAGATGGGATTTTCCTTCTGACCAAATGGCCAAAAGATCACAGATGTGAAAGCCACATTCCAATGTGAAATGTTACTTAACAGCAAAATGCCAGCTTTGCATACCTCAAGAATGTCAAACTTCGCAGTCTTCACTTTGGCCCAAGTTTTCTTTAGTCGAGAGACTGGGCTCATATTCATACCAGCTACCCATGCAAAATGAAAGGGAAAGAAATAAGACCGTTTAGGAAACAGAATACTGATTCTAACTTATACTCTTAAAAGTACTCATTGTTAAGTGTGAATAAGATTTCTACAAATTAATAGGAAGTTACAATCTTAATTTTGAAATCCTGCTCATGCAAATTCCCCCTAAGCCTGTGACTAACATGACTGCTCCCCTTTACTTTGAGCAGAGGTCAGCAAACTGTCTTTAAGGAGCCAGACAGTACACATTTTAGGCTTGTGGGCCATACGGTCTGTGTCACACTACACAAGCACTCATGAGTTTCCATTGTAGCACACGTAGCCATGGATACAACATAAACGATAACACAGCTGCATTCCAATAAAACTTGACTTATGCAAACTCAATTGCAATGTTATATATTCTGTTCATGGGCCATGAAACATTCCTCTGTTTTCTGTTGTCTTTTTAAATATCATTTTAAAAATATAAAACCAACCTTAAGTCACTGGCCATTACAAACAGATAGGGGGTGTGATTTGACTCACAAGTAAAGAGTTGGACCTAGAACCTAACATTTCCATACACTAATTCATGGATCTTCTATTCCTACAAAAATAAGCTGAAGCTACAGGGTGTAAGGAAATTTCCCAGGTTAACAAGTAACAGCTCATACTGACTTGTCTTGAAAACCCTCACTCATTCCAACATGTTATGCTACCTCCCCTGAATGATGCTTTATGTACCACAGCTACTTGGGAAAATATTAGAGAGATTGTTTATACAAAAGGAGAGTCCACACAATCCTAAATAATTCCACCAACATTCATATTTTAAGAATAGTAGAAGATTCTTTTTTAATTAAGGTAAAATCTATATGCAGGGCAATACATGATGTTAAGGATATCATTAATTTGACAAATGTATAAAACTATGTATCATCATTCTAATCAAGATATAGAACATATAAATAGTCTAGTTCCCACCACCCATAAGAGTTAGAACATTGGTTGCTTATCGCCACATGTTGTGTGTTCTAGAACTTCATATAAATGGAATCAAATATACATTATTTGCATTTCGCACTTTTGCTCAATGTACTGATTTTAAAAGTCCATAATGTTATTTATAAGTTTATCAGTGGCTCATTTTGATCCCTAGAGAGTGCTTCATGGTATCAAAAGAACACAATTCATTTAGCCTTTCATTCTTAATTGATTACCTGGATTGTTTCCAGTTTTTCACGATCATGAACAAAGTTCAAAGTTCCTATAACATTTTTGTACAAGTCTTGAAATACGTTTGCATTTCTATGGCATAAATACCTGTGTGTGAAATATATAGGTCATGCTGTCGAGTCAGTTTTGACTCATAGTGATCCTATCTATGTACAACAGAATCAGGCACTACTAGTCCTGTGCCATCCTCACAATGTTTTCTATGTTCCGGCCATTGATGGAGCCACTGTGTCAGTCCTTCTTGTTAAGGGTCTCTTATTCCTTAGTGACCTAAGGAACTCTGGTAGCATAGTGGTTACAAATCGGGCTGCGAACCTTAAGGTCAGCGGCTCGAAACTACCAGCTGCTCCGCGGGAGAAAGATGAGGCTTTCTACTCCCACACCCTCGGAAACCCTGTATAGGGTCGCTATGGGTCGGACCCAACTCAACGGCACTTAACAACAACAAAAACAACTATATCAAGGATTAAGTCCTTTTCTAGGTACTGGTCCCTCCTGATAACATGCCGAACGAAGCACGTGAGGTAAAGTCTCGCCATCCTTGCTTCTAAGGAGAATTCTGGCTATACTTCTAAGACAGATGGATTTGTTCTCCTGGCAATCTATGATAAATATTTTATGCTACAACCACAAACACAGGTCACAGGGAAGAATGTATTTAACTTTAATAAAAACTGCCAAACAATGTTCTAAAAGCAGATATTCCTTTTTATACTCTCATTGTTTATGTATGTTGTTGTTATGTGCCATCGAGTCGGTTCCGACCCATAGCGACCCTGTATAGGGTTTCCGAGGGTGTAAATCTTTACGGGAGTAGAAAGCCTCATCTTTCTCCCGCGGAGCAGCTGGTAGTTTCGAACCGCTGACCTTAAGGTTCGCAGCCCGATTCGTAACCACTACGCTACCAGAGCTCCTTGTTTATGTATGGGAGTCCCATATTCTCCATATCCTCATCAAAATTTGGTGTAATCAGTCTTATCATTTCACTCATTCCATTGCGTGAAATGGCATTTCAATGTGGTTTTCATTTGCATTTTTCTAAAGACTAATGGTGTGGGACACCTTTTAATACACTTACTTATTCATTCGTAGCTCTTTTATTAAATGATTGTTCAAGTCTTTTGTTCATTTTTCCATCAGATTTTTGTCTTGTATTATTGAATTGTCATTGTTGTTAACTACTGTCAAGTCAGCCCTAATTCATGGCAACCCCATGTCCAAGAAAACAAAAACATTGCCCAGTCTTGTACCATTTTCCTGACCAATGGTATGCGAGTCGTTTTTTGTAGTCAGTGTGCAATTTGGGTGCCTTCCAGTCTAAAGGACTCATCTTCTATAACTACATTAGAGAATATTCCATTGTGATCCATAGAGTTTTCATTTGGTTAAGTTTTGGAGGTAGATTACCAGGCCTTTCTTCCTAGTGTTAGTCTGAAAACTTTGTTGAAACCTGTCCACCATGGGTGACCTTGCTGGTATGTGAAATACTGGTGACAAAGCAACATACAAACCACCACAGTACATGGAACTGACAGATGGGTGGTGAAATTAATTTGTTGCTGTTGTTAAGTGCTGTCAAGTTGTATAGAAAACACTTCTAAAATATTATCAGAAACTGTATTATTTTCTTTTTGTACAAGCTTGTTGTTAAGTGTCGCTGAGTCAGTTCCAACTCATAGCTACCCTGTATAGTGTTTCCAATGAACAGCTCGTGGTTTTGGACTGCCAACCTTGTGGTTAGCAGTCTAGTACTTATCCTACAGTGCCACACCAGAACTCCATTGATTTGCTGTTGCTGTTGCCAAGTACCGTAGAGTCGGTTCTGACTCATAGTGACCCTGTACAGGGTTTCTGAGGCTGTAAATCTTTACATGAGCAGAAAGCCTCACCTTTCTCCCATGGAATAGCTGGTAGTTTTGAGCTGCCGACCTTGAGGTTAGCAGCCCAATTCGTAACCATTACACTACCAGAGCTCCTTGATTTGTAGGGTTCTTTATAGACATATTTATACATTTCTAGATACAAGCCCTTTGTCAATTATATATTGCAATATTTCTTCAAGGCTGTGGGTTATCTTGACATTTTATTACCAGTGTAAGAAGCCAATTAAGTAATATCATGTTACCTAGGATTGTGGACCTCAGTCACTTGATGTAGAAGGTCTTTCCATTACTATTTTCAAGGATCAAACCAGATAAATAAGGAGCTCTAATCACACAGTAGGTTAAGCATTGGGGGCTAAGTGAAATGTCAGCATTTGAACCCATCAGCCACCCAACAGGAGAAAGATGATGCCATCTGCTTAAGTAAAGATTTACAGCCTTGGAAACTCTTTGGAGCAGTCTTACTCTCTACTGTAGGATTGCTAGTAGCCTGAATCAACTCAATGGCAGCGGGATGTTTTGTTTTAAAGCCAGATAAACAGAGCTGAAACTCAGCCAGTATTTTTTAAGAGGGAAACAAAGGAGAAATGACATGGAAAACAAGAACTAATGAGAAAAGGGATTTACTATAAGCAAGATTACTGAGCTAAATTTTGTGGCTTCTTAAGTTTCAAATTGACCCTGACTTTATTCAACTGTTTAATGAGTACCTGCAATGTGTAGGATGATCCATCTAACTGACCACATAAGCTAGGATACTTTTTTTTAAATGACAGAGCTGCTATCCATAATTATTGCAAGACAATGGACATAAGCTGGGAAATCAAGACACACTGTCACGCCATGTAGAATATTTATAAAATGAATAGGAAGGAATTGGTCACTGGCATTAACATTCCATGGATGCACAGAAGAACACATGTGTTAATAAGATCTGTGGGTGATAAGTACTATAGGAACATAGCAGTCAGAAATGTTCCTGCTTCTCAGGCCACTCCACTCTCTTTTCCACAGTGATGCGATCCTATCACTTAGACTTAGATCATCTATCTCTATGGTGCTTAATACACAGACTACCCACACACAGTTTTAAAGCTGTGTCTTTGGAAAAATGACTCACTTACCAGCTTTTATAAATACTCAGCTGAAAATAAATGGGCTAAAAGTATTCCATGAATTTTTACATACTAAAAATGAGAGTCTTGGTGTGGCACTATAGGATAAGCACTAGACCACAAGGTTGGTTTGAACCACTTGGTCAGCAGTTAAACTCCTTGGAAACCATAGACATGGTTGCTTTGAGTTGGAACTGACCCAATGGCACTTAACAACAATGAGGTTAGACATACTTGCACTATTTTGGCTATTTAAACCATTTTGAGCATACTGACAAATTCACAATTAAAAAGCACAGTTTTCATTAATAAAGCTATACTATTTTGCAAATTTACAATGGCTATATTTCATAGATTCTATATAAAAAATAATGGGCATGCATCCTCCAGAAAATACTCACAGATAATCGCCATCAAAGAATTAAAATTGCCAATGTTGAAGCACTCCCGAGCTACATCAATGAAATACTCAATTATTCTTGCTCGGTGCTTCTTCTTTACAGGCTGCGCAGAAAAAGACAATACAAGCCAGTTACCCAACATGTAGGCCCAACAGTCATAAAATGAGTGCCAAAATACTGTGAGGTAGGAGACAGAAAATGCATTCTCTCACCATGCAGATTTCTGTAGCAACCAAATAGCTGAGGCGGTTAAACCATTCTACGTAAGCTTCTAAGTTCCTTGTTTTCTTCCTTTCACTATAACAAGTCTATAGATAAAGCAGAGTGAGCATATGAGCTGGAGAAAAAGAACATATTAGACTCTTATTTTGCCAGATATAGCTCTTTATGCTTAGCTTGTGAATTAGAAAATCTTCCTTAGGCTCCTTTGACTTTCCTTCCAGAAGGAACAGAATCTCTTACTATAGTCCACTGAAACCACTAAGGTCTAGAAATGTACTCTGATACAACTGTAAAAGTGTCTTTCCCTCGCGGGAACCAATTTACTCTGGGTTGGGCGGCTCTGTTCTCAGAAACACAATCAGAAAGGAGACTGGGCTGAAGAATTTTTTTAAGTTTTAAAAACTAATACACTAATTAATGAATTAAGAATACTCATTGCTGTCAATACAACAAGGATGACTAACTGTACAGGGGACTGGAAATTTTTCTCCTGAAAATAAATATTAGGACAAAATTCTGTAGCTTTTTATTATGATAGTTTATTATGATAGATTATGATAGTTAAGGTTTTGTGTCAATTTGGCTAGGCCAGAATTCTCATTGGTTTAGCAGTTAAAACGTAGTTATCACCTCCATGAAATCTAATATGATGCAGACGTCCCCAAGATATGATCAGCTCTGATCAAATGTAATTATTCTATGTGTTGTAAATCATCAACCTTAACATCAATTTGAACTGCAAAGTCTGTGTTAAAACTCAACAGCCAATCCTCAGAAATCCTAACTGGGTAGCTAGGAGTCAGAACCAACTCCCATGGCACTTAACAATAACAATTATGTTACTGAGGTCAGCTGCAATCTATAGGGTTAGTTAGATATTATCTTATGCTAACCTCTTTTGAGGTATGAAAGGAGAGTGAAAGCAGAGAAAGGACTAGAATGGAAGAGCTGGAGTGAAGTGGGACCTTTGGACTTGGGATTTATGTACTGTGAAGTTCCTAGATCCAGGGGGAAATTAATGCCAAGCTGTATGGAGATCTCCAAGGAATACTGGGTATACAGATGCTGAAAAGGAGAAAAGGACCTTTCTCCTAAGCCAAGAAAGGGAAAGCCTTTTCCTACAGTCAGCACTCTGAGTTTGGCTTTATAGCATAGTGCTTACGAATCGGGCTGTGAACCTTAAAGTCAACAGTTCGAAACTAAAAGCTGTTCTGTGGGAGAAAGATGAGGCTTTTTGCTCCCATAAAGATTTATAGCCTCGGAAAGCAGGTACACTGTTGCTATGGATCAGAGTTGACTCGACAGCACTTAACAACATCATACTTCGGTCATATTGTCAGGAGGGACCAGTTGCTGGAGAAGGATATCATGTTTGGTAAGGTGGAGGGTCAGAGAAAAAGAGGAAGACCCCCAGAGAGATGGATTGGCAAAGTGGCAGCATGGATGGACTCAAGCGTGGCAACAATAATGAGGTTGGCCCAGGATCGGGCAGTGTTTCATTCTGCTGTGCATTAGGTTGCTGAGTCAGTATCAACTCTATGGCACCTAACAATGACAGTGATGTCTGAGGCTATCTACAGCAATAGGTTATATCTTTTGAGATATAAAAGGAGAGAAAAGTCAGCAAAGAAATGGGACCTAGTACCACCAGGATAGAAGAGGCAGGAATAAAGTGTGTCCTTTGGTGCTGGGATCCCTGTGCTGTGAAGCTCCTAGATCCAAGGGAGGACTAATGCCAAGATGTATGGGGATCTCCAATACAGATGCTGAAAGGAGACAAGGACCTATCTCTGGATCCAATCAAGATAAAGCCTTCCCTTAGACACGGCACTTTTAGTTTGGACTTCTAGCCTTCTAAACTGTGAGAGAACATGCAAATAAAGTTCTGGTTATTAACTCCATCCCATTGAGGTATAGCAGCATTAGATAACTAAGACATAGATCAATGAAAGTATATAACATCAGGGACTTTAATAAGGTGAGTGACATGTTTTTCAAAAGCAAAAGGGCTGCACCTCATCTTAGAGTTCAAGGTCATGCTTGGACAGGTCAATTACACACCTCTTTCCTTCCTTCCTTAAAAAAAAAAAAAAAACCAAAACCTATTACTCTTCTATTGCAAAATGTATTCTTCACTTC
This sequence comes from Chrysochloris asiatica, assembly GCF_000296735.1. NCBI lineage: Eukaryota > Metazoa > Chordata > Mammalia > Afrosoricida > Chrysochloridae > Chrysochloris > Chrysochloris asiatica. The sequence goes on from NW_006408829.1 coordinate 2,249,602, forward strand.
CTGTGCTGTGGATAACTATTCTAAGGCCGGAAACAGCTGTTGCCCCTACTCTCTCAGATGAGGTCTTTCCTCAGTGGGTGATGCAGTCCCTGCCTAACAAGTCAGAATACTTCAGGAAGTCACTGAAAAATGATTCCTGATGCATGTGTGAACACTGATATTAGAGTCTGTAACTTGTATTATTTTCTTTATGTGTTGTCTTTACCCAGATAGTAAAGCTGTCATAAGCAAGTCACCTTGAAACGAGAGATAAAGCAGTAAGGCCCCAGCTCAGAAAGCTGGATGCGCTTCCTGTCTTACTGTCCTAGCTATTGTTGAATCATGAGCATAGGATTCCCTTGCATTTTCTTTCCCACTTCATCTGCTAAAATCATTATGCTTTTATCTCCTACCTTCATCACCACAAATTCCTGCATCCACTTGCTGTAAGGGCTTATTAAATTTCCCAATAAGGAGGAAGGAAAGGCTAAAAGTTGGCAATGGGGCAAGGATATTATAAGGCTACTTGGGAACCTTGCTCAAGGAAAATTGCTCTGAATCACACATGGTAAGGAACATGCAAAAAAACAAAAAAGACACTTTTGATTTTAAAACCCAAAACAGAATCATTTTAACTCTTGTGTCCACTGCCATAGATGAAGGAATTCAATTTCTGATTCCAGGGCTACCTCCAGGTATCGCTGTTGTGAAGTGCCATCGAGTCAGTTCCGACCCATAGCGACCCTGTATAAGGTTTCCGAGGAGTGACTGGTGAACTTGAACTGCCGATCTTGCAGTTCACACAGCTTTGCAATCTGGTGCATTAACCCACAGCGCCACACCAGGGCTCCCAAGGCTGATGGATTTTACCTTGTCATTGTCCAAAGGGTCCTTCTGTACAAATGCTTGAACAAATTCTTCTGGTCCAATATAATTGAGCCTCTCCTGAAAGACAAACCCAGCAGGCCAACAATATTAGGCAGAATGTCAAGAAACAGACAACTTCCTGTCCTGACTGTTGTTGTTGTTTTGTTGTTGTTAAGTGCCACCGAGTTGGTTCCAACCTCTAGCAAACCTATACAGAGTTTCCGAGGCTGTAAATCTTTACGGGAGCAGAAAGTCTTATCTTTCTCCCACAGAGCGGCTGGTAGTTTCGAACTGCTGATCTTAAGGTTTGCAGCCCGATTCATAACCACTACGTTACCAGATCTCCTTGCCCTGACTGTAACACCCCTATTTTTTAAGTAGCTTACAAAGTTTAAGCCCTTTGCCCCAAATGCTTGCATCACATTCAAGAAAGATTTGAACAGAGGCAATTATTTGCTCCACAAAATACTGAAATTTGAGTGGGTTAGGAAACAATTTGAGTCAGTGAGTAATGCAATCAGTTAACATACTCAGCTGCCAACCCAAAGGTTTGAAGTTCAAGTCTACCCACAAAGGCACCTCAAAAGAAAGGTTTTGTGTAAATAATAAATAAGGGGAAAACGGAGGTAGACCGTGCAGACGCGGCCAGGAGTTCAAGGCCCTGTGGGGCCAAGCGTTGCAGACCGTCCAAACCATAGGCTCTGAGGATCAGACTTTAGCCACCTAGCAGACATAGCAAACTGTCCCTCATCTGATTATTCAGGTATGCTTGTTAGTAATCGCATACATGAGCCCCGGATATCCACAGACAAATGTAAAAACCTTCCCTAAAAGCCGAGACTGTAAATTCCAAAAAGGCAAAGTTTTTCCCCACCCCACAAAAAAGGAGAAAAGCCAAAGAGGATAGAGAGAAACACTGTTGACTGATGATGTATGGAGGGGATTGTAATCAATGTAATGAAACAAGTCATATGAATGGCTGAATGTGAAACTGATGATGTGCCCTGTAAACTTTCACTCAATCCACAATAAAAACCTTAAAAAAAAAAAAGGTTTTGTGATATACTTCTAAAATATCAAGCACTGGAAACCCTATGAAGCACAGTTCTGCTCTGACACACATGGGGTTGACATGAGTGGAAATCGACTTGATAGCAAATGGCTTATGGAATAATATAATTTGAGGGGGAAGATGAGGAACATCAATGAACTTTTTGAGCCTCAGTTGTTTTCTGGAGTCTTGCTTAATATTTGTTTTAAAGTGAATTCTCAAAACATCAAAAGCATTATATTCAAATACTTAAAACCATATCCCAACTATTTTGTAGATTATTTCCCATCTGGATCAGTCTAACCTTTACTTGTGCCATTATTGTTGACAACTACATTGCCCGGTTGCCAAAACAAACCAAATCTATGGTTGTAAAGGGCAAGAATGATAATAGTCTTACCAGTTCTATGTGAGTCAGCTGCTGGGCCAAAGTGTAAGGATCACTGCAGACAGTAATGATGTCCCGTTGTATGGACTGCGGTTTGGTCTTGAGAACTGTGAGCCGATCTGTGGATGTAGCGCTGATTTTGGCCAGGACTTCCTCATACTGGCTGAGAGCAGCAAGCTTGCGGATCAGACACTGGATCATCTGTTGAACATTCTTCCGATAAGTCTGCCAGGACATAAGCAAAGGATTACAGTCTAATTTTGCATATCAATTTCCACCACTATGCAGAGGACTCAAAGACTATGCCCCAGGCTATTTTGCCTTGATGTAAGAGAGCCGCCTTGGTTCAAGGCAGCTATCGGAGGATTCAACCTAGCAGTCTGTAGATGATAACAATTCAGATTTGGCCATGAAAACATTACCACAATGTTTTAGATTAGTTACTGAGAGAATCCAGTAGAATGAGGACTACATATGATTAAATTTTCTCTGGTGTGAGATAGAAATTTACTTGTTTACTTTGGGTGGGTTAAAATGTATTGATATGACAGAGCATCCTTTTCTTAATGTTTTTAGGGTCACCTTCTTGGTTTCCTCATTCCTATAATTACCAATCACATTAGTCTATGGAAACAAACAGCAAACTGACTGAAATACACCATTACCTCCCACCCACTGTACAATCACCTTCCTGACTTCCACATCCATCATGCACTGCCATGAGGAAACAGCAGATAATCATTCTGGAGTATGACCTCCACTTGGCTCATGCCTATTTCTTTTGAATTCATGAGTCAATGTTAATATTCCTGATTGAACTCTTCTCTACATGGCAATTGTTCCAAGTATGCTATTACCAGCTGACACCTTGTTTTGCTATTTAAGTATGTGATGTTGTTGTTACTGCTAGGTGCCATCTAGTCAGCTCTGACTCATAGTGACCCTATGATATCGCCACAACATTTAAGATAGGCTAGTTTAAAAAATATTACATGTACTATATAAGTAAACACTGAACTCTTGCCTTTTAAAACACGTCCAAGTCAAAGAAATGAATTCACAATCAATTCCTAGGCTATAGTTAAAATGAGGACTAAGGTGCACTTGACCCAAGCCATGATACTTTCAATAACCTCATATGCATGTGAAAGCTGGCCGGTGAATAAGGAAGACCGTAGAAGAATTGATGCTTTTGAGTTATGATGTTGGAAGAGAATATTGAAAGTGCCATGGGCTGCCAAAAGAACCAATAGATCCGTTTTGGAAGAAATGCAGCCAGAGTGCTTCTTGGAGGCCAAGATAGCTAAATTTCATCTCTCATACTTGGGACATAATGTCAGGAGGGACTAGTCACTGGAGAAGGATATCACATTTGATAAGGTGGAGGGTCAGAGAAAAAGAGGAAGACCCCCAACAAGATGTATTGGCCAAGTGGCAGCATCGATGGACTCAAGCGTGGCTACAGTAGTGAGGTTGACCCAGGATCAGGCAGTGTTTCATTCTGCTGTGTACAAGGTCGCTACGTGTTGGTACCAACTCAATGACACCTAACAACAACAACAACAGTTAAAATGATATAGGCTGTGGAGTTATTTTATTCTTTCTTTTTTAGCCGGAAATTGACAAAAAGCAAATCTCCTTGGATGATGCCTGTATCAGAAGAAAGCAAACAGGCTGATTCAAGGGCAATGTAGTCCTCAGGTTGAGCTCCATAGGAAGACCAACCCAGACAATTTACTGATGTTAGTTGTTGTCAAGTTGTCTCTGACACATGGTAACCTCATGTAAAACAGAACAAAATGTTGCCTGGCCCTTCATGATCTCTGGTATGCACAAGCCTACTGTTTCAGTCTCTCTGAGTTTTGAGTACTTTCTAACCTAAAGAGTTCATCTTCAAGCACTATATTGGCTAGTACCCTTGTGTTGATTTAAAAGATTTTCAGTGATTACTTCTTGGAGGTAGGACTTTCTTCCTAGTCTGTCTTAGTCTGAAAGGTCTCCTAAAACCTATATATCAAGGGTGACCCTGGGGGTATTTAAAATACTGGTGGCATAGCTTCCAGCATCATAGCAACATGCAAGCTACCACAAAACAACAAACTGACAACACAGGGGGTGTAGAAAGGCTCATGTTTACATTTTACTCCCTAATCATCTCTTTGAATGGTCCCTCATCAGTTTCTGAATTTAGTCATCTGAAAATTGCATGGCATTTTACCAAGTCAAAAAAGTAAAAAATTAGTATTTATTTTACAAGGGCAATTTAGTTTACCAGAGAATATTATGAAAAGCCAAATGAACAGAAATTTGCATACTTCAGCCAAGGAAATTAACTACATCTGGAAATGGTTAATTTTCCCACAATCAATCCAAAAAAAACACCACCAACAACAAAAAAACATATTTAGCCTTCTTTTTGTCTGCTCTACTTGTTCATATACTTCAGTGACTAAATGACCCCAGTGGACAACATGCTTGCCCCCTCTAAATTCCTCTGTTATTGCTGTTAAGTCAGTTCCAACTCATAGAGACCCTATGTAGGTTTTCTAAAGACTGGCTGTTGGGTCTGAACTGCTAACTTTGCAGTTAGCAGTCCAGTGGTAATCCTATAGTGCCACATCTGGGCACCTCTAAATTCCTAGGTCACTGTAAAAATCACAAACAAAATGCCTATAAGTTTGAAAAGTGTTGAACTCCACAGTTTAGTAGATGCTATCTATTTGATGGACTCCTAATGCACTGGACTACAGAGCTGGTTTGAATACATTGTTGGCAGTTCAAGCTTACCAATCACTCCTCGGAAACCCTATATGGAGTCACTATGAGTCAGAACTGACTCAATGGCACTTTACAGCAACAATCTATTTGATAAGGAACCCAGGTGTCACAATGGGTTAAGCATTGGGCAGCTAACTAAAAGGCTGGAAGTTCAAACACATCAGCTGCTTTGCAGCAAATAATTCAGCAGTCAGCTGCCATAAAGCTTTACTGCCTCAGAAATGCTATGATGCTATGGAACAGTTCTTTGTCCTATAGGGTCTCTATGAATAGGAATGGACACAATGGCAGTGGGTTTCATTTTAGTTGGGTATCTACTGAGTAATATTCACATGTTTGTCACTCAAGGAAAATGCTTCTTTGGAATTTCAAAGCCTACTTGAGGGCTATTTAAAATCCACCACTTCAGTCCTCTCACACTTTCGACTTTCATGACTTTGAGTTACATTAAAAAATCTACAAACTTAAAATATTTTCTTCAGCTCCTTATCCCCATAAATGCATGCATGAGAGTCAGATACTAGTTCTAAAACTATGTCAGTATTTTCCAATGTACTCATAATAAGCACTTTCTGGATTACTTTAGTTCCAAGCATGGAGCTTCCAGAATAGAAAATACGTTTTATAAAGTTGAAGATCATAGCTATTAAAGCCTATTTACAAAAGCTATTCACTTGTCAGTCTTTGATTAAACACTGTTTGACATGGCTAAGGGGATTCTCTTCTACAATTAGTTTTTCTGAGAAAACTTCTGAATATGCTGTCTAAAAATTTAGCTGGCTTATTTCCAACAAAACAGGTCTTTAAAAGGAGAAAAAAGAAAAAAAACATGGGTCAATCTTATATCAGACTGTTGTTGTTAAATGCTACTGAGTAGGTTTTGACTCTGTATAGGGTTTCCAAGGAGCGGGTTACGAGTTGAACCGCAGACCTTGTGGTTCAAACCACGCTTGCAGTCCAGCGCATTAACGCACGACACCACACAAAGACTCCATATATCAGGCTACTGTGTAGCATTTCAAAGAGTACACAGCTTTCTGCACTGACATTGGAAGATTTCTAGGACATCATGACTAGAGAAAAAAAAAAAAAAGAATATGCACGTTCAAACGCATGTACATATAACCAATACGTACTTCTATGGGCATAAGTATACGAGGAGACTTCAAAAAATTTTTTTGATGGCTCTTATATATTAAAGCAACTCTGGAAGGACACACAAAAAACAAACAACTAAAGAGAAGTAAGATTGGTGGAAGTTTTGAAGACTCTTTGCTTTGAGTTATTTCAAAGATTTTTGTAAACTTTGAGAATGAATAGAAAAAACAACAAGGAATTAAAATTTGCATGATGTAGAGAAGAAGCTTGTAAAATGGCTGATAAATGCGATAGAACATTGTTGTTGTTGCAGTTAAGCCAGTTCAAACTCGTAAGGAGTCTGTAGAGGGTTCTCCAAAGAATGGCTGCTGGGTTTGAACACCAACCAGCCTTGCAGTTTAACAGGGCAGTGCTTATACTATAGTAACACATCAGGTCTACAGATAGATTTTCTCACAGTTTGTTGTTGTTGTATGACATTGAATCAGTTCTGATTTATAGCAACCGTGTTTACAGTTTCCAAGGAGCTGCTGGTAAATTTGAACTACTGACCTTGTGGTTAGCAGTCTAGTGCTTATCCTACAGTGTCACACCAAGACTTACAGGACCATTAGCAGTCAGAAAATGTCCCATTGTCTCATATAACACTCTTTTCCATAATCATTCAAAGTTATCAGTTAGTTTCATTTCAGACTAGCTGTCTCTCTGACATTGCTGCACAAATAACTCAAATACTTTTATTTTGGCAAATCCCTCACTTAGCAGCTTTTCTAAATATTGAGATGAAAATAAAGTGGCTCAGAGTCTTCCATGAATTCTTCCATGCTGAAAAAAGATTAGACATACTTGTACCATTTTGGCTATTAAGCCATTTATAAGAAATGTTAAAAATCCCATTATGTGGGATTTCTTCATTAACACAAATAAGAAAGTTCTTTTCACTCAAAAATACCCACAAACCTCATGCATTACCCTACGTTTCAGCACTTCTTCCAAACATTATCACTCCTACATCATGCACACCTTTCTCTCCATCACAGTATTACCAAAGAAAATACTTTAGTCAGAAATTTCCACTTGCCTGCAGCTCATCACCTGAAGGTACTAACTGAGAAGCAATGAACACAATGCACAACTAAAACAACTAAATGGAATCAGGCAGAAGGCTGCCCCCTCCATTCTGGATTTACTTGGTCTGGAGTGCAGCCTAGGTACAAGCGGCTTCAAAAAGCTTGTGAAAAATACAGTTAAAAGATAAAGGAGATTTTCCACAGACTTTATGAAACCCCCCACATGTAAATATTGCCAGGTGATTCTAATATGCAGTCATGTGTGAGATCTAATGCTCTCTACACCATGAGACGTATCTGGTGAAAGATTTGTATTCCGAAATTTGTTAATATTGATGTTATCAGTAGTCACCAAGTCAATTCCAACTCACAGGAGTCCCTGTGTGGGCAGACTAGAACTGTTCTATAAGGTTTTCAAGGGTGTGATCTTTCAGAAGCAAATCACCAGGTCTTTCTTCTGAGATGTTGTCTTTGGGTGGATTAAAACTGTCAACCTTCCAGCTAGTAGACAAGTGCTTAACTGTTTGCATCACCCAGGAACTCCTTCTCCTTCTGCACTTTACAAATGCTTCTAAGGAGGTGGCAGAGGGAATGTATGCTCTAGGACTGAACTCCAAAGTTGCTAGTGAACAAAAAGCAGCAAAACATGTAGGGGGGAACTGTACCAAATGGGGCACAGGAAGAAAGCATTGTGGATAACAAAGAACTACTGTTTGAGTGTGTGTGTGACTTCTTTAAGTCTCTTGCTGACATTTGATTCCATTAGAGAAACTACGCTTCATGTTGTTAAGCATACTTCATCAATGAGTCATGAATTGCTAAATATGTACTTATTCTTTTTTATAACTTCAAATGCCAGTGACAGTAATTACCTGGCAAATAAAGACAGAAGTTCTTATTATAAAGACCAGCCCCATAAGGAAGAGAAAATTGCATTCTGCCCACTATACTCATTTGTCATGTAATTCAATCATTAGTTTCATTTTATGTTTCTTGCAGGCAAGGTCTAATAAACCACTTCATTTGGGGCAAATCCCCAGGGGGGAAACATATTAAGCCAAATTATGTGGAACTGCTATAGCAAATTCAGAAGAACCTGACTAAATTATATACAGAGCACACCTGGACTCCCTGACTGCCAAAAAACAAATCCCAAAAGTCCCAGGCAAGAAGCAACAAGTCACACCTGAAACCCATGCTCCTACTAGTGAAGAGAAATCATTTTTTTCTTATTCCAACAATTGATTCACTGGTTTGTTCATCTGTTCATTCATTTATCCATTCAAACACTGCTAAGTGCCTATTAAGGATTCTATGACTAGCAAAGAAATCACTATGAAGGAATCGTGGTGCTGCAGGATAAGCACTGGACTTCCAAGTCAGTTTAACCTCAAGGTCAGCAGTTCAAACTAACCAGCCACTCCTCTATTCAGGGTCACTATGAGTTGGAACCAACTCAGTGGCACTTAACAACAACAAAATAAAAACAAAACAAGACACAGGGTGCTATGGTGACAGTCAGTGGGGTAATAAAGAAGGCCTCTCAGACGAGATACACTGAAGCACATCATAGATAAGAAGACTGCAAGCAGACTATGGCCCTTGACAAGCCTTCAGATCTCGAATGGAACTTACCCTCGTGGCCCAATTTTCACCCAAGCAGTAGAGAGGCTTATAGGGGAGACAAGAGCACTGGTGAGGAATGCTCATCACAGAAAAGTTAATCATTCAAAACCAAAAGGGCAAGACTTTCCTAGGGACAAGTTGAGAAGGGACAGGAAGGTAGGTGGGATGCAAATGGAAACCTCCAGGAGGAAGCAGGATAACGGTTGTTGCATGGAGGGGAATGTAATCATTGAGATGATTTGTTGAAGGTAAAGTTGATGGTGTTGTCTATAAACCTTCAATCAATTCACAATAAAATGTTTAAAAAGATAAAAGAAGTCTGCAAGCAAAGAACTGAGGAAAAGCATTAACTACACAATTTTAAAGCTGAAAGCGACATTAATACAAGGCAACTACCTCTATGGTTTATAGAAATGAGGATATCAAAAAGAAAGAAATCATGCCTGTTAAAGTAGATGGTCAGTGAAAAAGAGGAAACTCCTCAATGAGATGGACTGACACAGTAGATACATCAATGGACTTAAATAACAATGATTGTAAGGATGGTGCAAGATCAGGCAGTGTTTGGTTCAATTGTATACAGGGCCGCTATGAGTCGGAATCAACTCAAAGGCACCTAACAACAATAACAACTATTTTACCAGTCATTATGTCTTTCTCCAAAGATTGGTGCCTCCTGATAACAGGTCCAAAAATATGCGAGATGAAGTCTCACCATCCTCCCTTCTAAGTTCCCTGGCTGTACTTCCTCAAGACACATTAGTTCATTCTTCTGGCAGTCCATAGCACAATCAATATTCTTCATCAACACCACAATCCAAATGGATCAGATGCATCAGACTTCCTTATGCATTGTCCAGCTTTCCCAAGCATGTGGGGACAGAAAACACTATGGCTTAGGTCAGGCACACCTTAGTCCTTAAAGGACTAAGGTTAAAAAGCATCTTTGTTTTAAAGAGGTCTTTTGCAGACTATTTGTCCAATGCAATACATCATTTAATTTCTTGACAACTGCTTCCATGGGAGCTGATTGGGGATCTAAATAAAATGAAATTCTTCACATAAAACTTTTTTTGTCATATATTGTGATGTTGCTTTTGAGGGTGTTTCAAAAATCTGTGGAAGATGAAATTAAAAGATAATGAATGGACTTTCTCCACAAATGTTTCGAAGCCTCATTGTCCAGTTGTGAGCATTTTTGTTTTACGTTGAGGTATAATCCATACTGAAGGCTGTATCCTTTGATCTTCATCAGTAAGTGTCTCAAGTCCTCTTCACTTTCAAAAAGCAAGATTGTATCATCTGCATATCGGAGATTGTTTATAATTCTTCCTCCAAACCTAATGCCACATTCTTCTTTATATAGTCAAATTATCTGCTCAAAATACAGGTTTAAAAAGTATGGTGAAAGGATACAACCCTGATGCATACCTTTCCTGATCTTAAACCATTCATTCATTATCTGCTTGTTCTGTTCAAATGACTACCATTTGGTCTACATCCAAGTTCTGCATGAGCAAAATTAGTTCTGGATTCCCATTCTTCACAAAGTTACCCATAGTTTGTTATGATCTACATAGTCACATGTCTTTGTGTCACAAAATAAAAGTAAACATCTTTCTGGTATTCTCTACTTTGAGCTAAGATCTATCTGAAGTCAGCAATGATATACCTTGTTCCACATCCTCTTCTGAATCTAGATTAAATTTTTGGCAGCTCCCTATGGATGTACTACTATAAGACTTTTTGAATGATCTACAGCACAATTTTATGGAAGTGCAGTATTAATGATATTTGATAATTTCTGCATTCTGGTAGATCACTTTTCTTCTAAATGGTCATGAATCTTTTCTAGTTGATTGACCAAGTAGCTGTCTTCCAAATTTCTTGGCACAGGCAAGTGATTACCTTCAGGACTACATTTGTTTAGTGAAACATGTCAGGTGGTATTCTAGCAACATCTGGTGCCTTGTTTTTCACCAATACCTCTAGTGCAACTTGGAATTCTTTCTTCAACACCATTCGCTCTTGATTATATGCTACCTGATGGCATTTAACAGCAATGTAATGGTTGAACACCTATTCAATCTTTTTGGTACAGTGAATTTGAGTATTCTTTCCATCTTATTTTGATGACTCCTGAATTGTCTAATATTTTATGATAAACTCCATTGCTATTGAGTTTATTTTATGTGTATAGGTGCCTTATTTGTTGTTGAAAATGGTACTTGCAATGAGTAAGTTGTCGGTCTTGCAAAATTGTTGCGTATGATCTCAGATGTAATTTTCTATCACCAAGACCATCTTTTTCAGCTATTGATCATTCTTCTTTTCCCTTTCACTGGTAATTATTAATGCAATTGACTGAATGTTTGGTCAATTTTAGACTACAAAAGCTGGTAAAAAACCTTCAGTTTTTTCATCTTTGACATTAGTGGCTGTTAAATAAATTAAACAGTAGTTCAATTCTTCTTCAGTTTGCTATTCCTAGCAAAGTAGACTATAGGACCATCTGTAAAATGGCCAATCCTAGGATATTAATCTTTATATGTTCCATTTCATTTTTTATGACTTCTAGTTCTGCTAGGTGCATACTTTATGGCGTATTAATTCACATTTTGATTAATTCTACATTCTGATTATTAATGGATGTTCACAACTGCTTCTTACTGAGTGTACCACATCAGCAAATAAAGGTCCCGAGAGCCTTACTCCATCCACATAATTTAGGTCAACTCAACTTTGAGGAGACAGCTCTTCACCAGTCATATTTTTTGAGTGTCTTCCAACCTAAGGGATTCATCTTCTGGCACTATATCAGACAATCTGTTGCTATTCATAAGGATTTCGCTTCCCAATTAAGAAAAATTTAGATTGTGTTGTTTGTTGTTAAGTGCTGGTGAGCTGATTTCGACTCATACTGAACCTGTATAAGGTTTCTGAGGGCAGCTGGTGGGTATGAACTACAAACCCTGTGGTTAGCAGTCAAGTGCTTATCCTACAGCACCTTTTTCCTAGTCTGTCTACATGGAAACTTGCCCACCATGGGTGATCCTGCTGAAACTTGAAATACTGGGGGGTATAGCTTCTAGCATCAGAGCAGCATGCAAACCTCCACAGTAGGTTTGATTTATGTTAAGCTGCTCATAAAGGAGCTCTGGTAGCGTAGTGGTTACAAATCAGACTGCGAACCACAAGGTCAGCAATTCGAAACTACCACCTGTTCCACGGGAGAAAGATGAGGCGTTCTGTTCCCGCAAAGATTACAGCCTCGGAAACCCTGTACAGGGTCGCTGTGAGTCGGAACCTACTCCACGGCACTTAACAACAACAAAGCTACTCAGAAGATCCACCACTGACAAACAAGTGGTGGATCTGAGTAGCTTAACATAAATTAAGTCCACTGATCCAACACGGACCCAACCAAGCAATCCAACAGCAAATTTCTTTAATAGAAAATTTATCCTACAAAACTGCACTGTGAGGCTTAACTTTTGCCTCTGTGAGAAACCTACTCATTTATGCCTGGCTGGAATCTGTAACAGGCAAACAGGCAAAATGATTATAACCGTCTTCAACTTGCAAAATGACTCAGGTAACTACTCATTTTCAGTCTTGATGGCTATCCTACGCACCAGGGTTTAATATAATGTCATAAGCAAACTGTAAAAGGGTAAATTTCATTTCATGAGCTAAAACATAATCCAGAGTACTGCAGATTTTTCAACCTCTAATTTTATATAATTTTGGTCTTTTTCTTTTCTTTTCTAAGTCAGGGGAAGTAGTATTAAAATGCATTCATAAGAAGTGGACAGAAAAGATAGATTGTCTTATTACAAGACCTTGAGAATACAACTGCTTCTTACTGAGTGTACCACATGAGTTCTCAAGGAAGATTATTCATACTGGAAAAATGTATTAAGATCAATGAAACAAGACATTATTACAAATGGCCAAATGCTTCATCTACTTTTTATGTGAAAATGTTGTATCTGTGCCTAAATAACCTGCTCCTAATTGCTCAGCAGCAATACATACACTACAAAGACATCCTCGCCCAGCAAGTCTCAACACAGAATATCTGCCCTCCAGGCCTGCTTCAAAGAGGATAACCTTGACTTTGTCACAGCTAGTTAGCTCTTATCAAAGGCTCAGATATTTATGGCAGATTATCTAAGAGCCTTGTTTTCCACCTCAGTGTATTTTAGGCGCTAGCCCCCAATCTACTTCAGGACACCAAAAGCCTTGGATCCTTTTCTCTTTGTTTTCTCCTCTTCCTCAAAGGAATCGCCTATGTCAAATGATACATTTGTGCTATGGCCTCCGCTTTAAGCAAGAGGCATTTTTTGCAAGCACTATTAAGAATGTTTTCCATGATCCCCCTCTATGTACCTATGGATAATGTCCTTTATAAGACAGTTCTTTAAAATTTCTTTTCATTCACTGCACTAAAGAATTAGTATGCTTTCTCTTTTCTGAAAGTGAGACTTATACAAGGGGGCTTCAGAAACTTCATGGAAAAATGGAATTAAAAGATAATGGAATTTCCCAAGAACTTTTTGAAGCCCCCTACCATTTCTAAGGAGCTCTGGTAGCGTAGTGGTTACGAATCAGGCTGCGAGCCACAAGGTCAGCAGTTTGAAACTACCAGCTGTTCCGCTGGAGAAAAATGAGGCTTTCTGCTCCTATAAAGATTTACAGCCTTGGAAACCCTGCACAGGGTCGCGATGAGTCGGAACCGACTCCACAGTACATAGCACTAGCACCACCATTTCTAGTTATGATTTATTAATATGTTATTTATTATCTATTGATATATTAATGTTACTCACTTTATATCTGTTATCTGTGTCCAAACCATTTTTATTAAAGATGTAAACAAACTAAAGTTAAAACACACCTGCAACATGAATCTTATGTATGAACTAACATTAACATACCTCAACTTAACTACAAATAACTGGAGATCACAGTCCTTTGAAGTAGGATGATACAATCATCTTCATGTGACATATCAAATATTGCTGTTGTTGTTGTTAAGTGCTGTTGAGTCAGTTCCAACTTCTAGCGACCCCATCCATACAGGGTTTCTGAGGAGTGTCTGGTGAGTTGGAACCACTGACCTTTTGGTTCAAACCAACCTTGCAGTCCAGTGCTTATTGTACAGCACCACACCAGGATGTACCAATACGTTATGTAGAAGACTTGCCCAAAGGTAAAACAGCAATTAAGCAACAGAAATGCTGATGTATATAATTCAGCATCATTTCTAAGGCTATGCCTGGGAATTCAAATGCTGTGTTCAATTCAGATTACCAACCTCATCACCACTGGCTATTCGGTGAGCCAGATCTTTTAAGTTTCTCATCACTCTTTCATCCCGAAAATCATAAGGAAATGTTTCTGTCCATTCTGTCAGGAGTTGAAGGATTTTAGGTGCAATTTTTCTTATCTGGTTCTAGGGAGAAAAAGCATGTATGAGTCAGTGCTACCTGTTTCACAGAGTACATCAAGAAGACAATTATCAACAGTGTCACTGAAAATTTTCTAATGCAAAGTGTCTGGGCTGGAAGAAATAGCTCAGCCTCCCCCTACCTTGTATAGTAATGCCAAGTGTCCTCAACTTAAGGCAAGTCCAAGGAGTCTCCCATAGCCTTAGATTTATGTCATGTTCTTTATAATACAAGGTGCATAAGGTTTCCTAAGCTGTAAATCTTAACGGGAGCAGAAAGTCTCATCTTTTTGCCATGGAACAGCTGGTAGTTTCGAACTACTGACCTTGAGGTTATCAGCCTAACTAGTAACCACTATGCCAAGAGCTTCTTATAATACAAGGGGGCTACAAAAAGTTTGTGGAAAACCCCATTGTTTGTTTGGTTTTTCCCCCAGAGTTTCCGACTTTTTAATCTGTCCAAAAGTAGCTGAAGCAAAAACCATGATAAAACATCCTGCTTGATTTACAACCCCCAACTAAAAAACAAACAAAAAAAAAACAACAAAAAAAACTATTTGTAGGAAAAAAATGGTTTTGTACATGGGATAAAACTAAATATAAATTCAAATCCAGTCAAAACCACAGGGCAGCTCTCGTCTAAATGTGTTCCATAGGATTTCTAAATAGACCACAGGGCTACTGTCTCGGCATATCCTCAGAAGGCTCTGTCATGATCCGGTAACAGAGTAAAAACCCCAGAGTCCTTGCTTACAAATGGAAGAGGAAAAGACAGGGATGGATGATCTACTCAAACGTCGTCTTCTTTCCTTGTGGCTTGTGATCTCCTCCTTCACACCTCCCCGGAAGCCTCCTTGCCCTCCAAATCCTCCCCGGTCTCTGCCACCAAATCCACCCCGGCCTCCTCTGCCATGGCTGCCTCTGCCTGCAAATGCTCCTCGGCCTCCACCATGTCCTCTGAAGCCACCTTTGCCCTTAGTCTTGGCCCAGTCCAAGGTAACTTTGTTTCCATCAATTTCCTCATCCTCCATGGCCTCCTTGGAGGCTTTAGCATTTTCTTCACTGTTGAAGTCTACAAACCCAAACCCTCTGGAGGAGCCCGATTCATGGTCTGTGACTATCCTGACACAAACAGACCCATCAAATGACTCCTTCAATGTTTCCTCAGTTGTGTTCTCAGACAGACCTTTGACAAACAGTGTTTTGGACAGCTGGCTTCTTGCATTAGGGGATCACTTCCATTGGTTTTTAATTCCATGTTTCCAAGAATTTTTGGAGCTCCCTTATACTCCCAACTTCCTATACATAGATGTTGTTGTTGTTGCTACGTGCCATTGAGTTGGTTTCTGAGAAGCAGCTTGAGGGTGTTAACCTCCAACCTTGCAGTTAACAATACATGCTTATTCTACAGCACCTGTCATCAAGTTGACTGTGACTCATGGCAACTTGTTAGAGGAGTAGAAGTGCTCCATACGGTTTTCTTGGCTATAATCTTTATAAAAAAGAGTCCTGGTAGTGAAGTTGCCAGGCACTGGACTGCTATCGAAAAGTCAGCAATTCAAATCTACCATCTATTCTGTGGGAGGAAGATGAAGCTTTCTGCTCCTGAAATAATTGCAGCCTTGGAAACCCTATACATGGTCGCTATGAGTCAGAACCAACATCACAGCACTCAGAAACAACAACAATCTTTAGAGAAGCAGTTCACCCAGCCTTTTATTTTCCAGTCGCTGAGTGGGTTCAAACTCTCAACCTTTAGGTTAGCAGCCATAAACCATTTGTAGCAGCCAGGCTTGGGGAGAGACATATTCACTCTACAAGGGTTGTTTAAAGGCTTAGAGAAACCAACTTCACAAAAATTAAGTCCTAAAGTTATTAAACCTAATAGAAAAAAAAAAAGTAATGTTTAAAAAGTACCATTACCTTATCACTGCTAGGATCACTGAGTCTCTGGTGTTCAACGCACAGGTGGCAAACCTTGGCCATTAGTTCATATGGATGCATAAATAACCGAGAACTGAGTAGGAAGGTAAATATATATGTTCTCTGTGGCAAGAGAAAAGAATGATCATGGTTACATTCACCTGGTAATGACTCTCTCTCTCCTATCTATTCTCCATCTTATTTCATTACAATCCCTTTATCAAAGTTAATGGGCTACAGAATCAAAAGAGATGCATCCTAAGTAGGAAAAAATCAGTTTAAGATGGGTTTCCTTTTACCATCTGATATATCTTTTTCCCTTGAGCCATACTAAAAATAACAAAACTATAGGACATGTGTGGGTCATAATATTATTCAGAGCAAATTTTCATGTCTATTCTCAGGGAGCCAGAATACCAGGACACATAACTCATTCTTGTAAAGTAGAATGGAATTCAGTCCCGAAAGATAAATCTAACTCAAATATACCACCCATATAGACTCTTCTTCTGTGTCCAAATATTATGGCAACTCAATGGGAAGCATTCCCCACTACCGCATCCCCCCCACACACAAAGAATTCTCCAGTGTGGTCAGTGTAACACACTGGAGTGTTTGTGTTAAAACATTCAAAGGCGGGCTTTCAAGTCATCCATTTGCTTGCTCAGAAGTTCAGCAATTTGATAAAGCATAATGTAACACTCTATACTTTTCTTTACCACATTGTCTCTCCAGAAGTCACTAATGAAGTAGTGCTTATTTGTTATAATAGTTTCAGACTCCCAATGGAAAGAGAAATTCCATGGGGTTTTTATTTATTTATTTTTCCTTAGGCGCCTGAAGTAGCTCATAAACACTTACAGGACTGAACAAGGGATGCCTTTTACTTTTGATTACAAGTTTTCCCTGTGTGGCAACATATTCAAAAGTGCTATGTAACAAATCACAAACAAGTGAGAGAATGCCGGCAGGAACATTATGGTGAATTACTGTGGCAAACATAAATGATCCTTTGCACACCAAGGTCATTATTATACTTATGAAAACATACAAATGTGTAGTGTCTGGATATTCTCATGAAATATTTATCAACAGCCAGCTGCTTATGAAATCAGCTCAATTTCACAAGGGCAGCTGTGGCACAAGGGAGGGGGGAAAAAGCCACTTGCTCTAGTGATAGAAAACCCATGTGCTGATGCTGAATGAATCCCTGTGCAAATTACTCAATACTTTAGATTTCAGTTTTTTCCTCTCTAACATTTTTGAATTACTGTGAAGTTTGAGAAAATGTATAAAGATGTCCCGAGACATCATTACACATTTTTCTGCAGATATACAAATGAAGGTTATCACAGTAAGACATACGTCAATATGTCAGCTGATGTTCAATCTACAAAGAATCACATCTTAAGTGTAAGTCTTGTTCTCTCTCCTATGTACTTTCCCTAACTAACGCCATTTTTCCAATCATGGCTTTGGGAGGTTAAAAAATGAAATATTGTAGGAGCAGCAAATGTTCTCTGTCACCTTTTTTTTTTTTTTAAATACAACCAATGCAAATATACAAATACTTTATTTGGCTGTTGATTTTAATGCTTTCGAAGTGATGTGTGACCTGAAAAGTAACAAGATATTCAAATGACACCTAAATCTGGCTAATGTGATCTCTAGGCACTCAAACTAGGAACTGTCAGCATAATCAATGTAAAATCTATTATTAGAACAATTCTTAAGTCTTAGCAACTCAGATGTAATTCTGGAGTATCTATGGCCCCTGCCTACTGTAGTGTAACTTCTGCTCAGTGCCAAGGATGTGTTTAAGAAGAACATGAATACCTACATCCGGATAGTAATCCACATTTGGTACTAAGTGCTGGATGAGTGCTTCCAGAGATCCAGAGAGGAGG
The DNA here is from genome assembly GCF_000296735.1 of Chrysochloris asiatica. NCBI lineage: Eukaryota > Metazoa > Chordata > Mammalia > Afrosoricida > Chrysochloridae > Chrysochloris > Chrysochloris asiatica. Next base: position 2,267,741 of record NW_006408829.1, read on the forward strand.
TTGTTGTCATGGTAATACAAGCCTCCACAGCTGTCCTCTGCAGACTGATAGAGATTTCGGTTGTAACCACTGCTGTCAAACATTGCTGAAAAGGGAGGAGTCTGAGGCATGCTTTCCTAAAAGGAATAAAAAAAGAAGAAAAATACAATGTTAGCAATATGCAGCACTAACAGAAGAATAAGCTTTACTGGACACTAAATCCTAGTAACCTGCGAATAAATAAACAATTTAAAAAAGAGTTTAGGTTCTGATACAAACCAGAGGCCAACAAAAACCAAATTGTTGCTTAGGTACTACATGTATGCATACTCTTGAGAACTAATATTGTGACATTAAATATCATTGTTTAGACCAAAGGATCTGAACTGAACTTAAATTCAAGTCTCTGGCTGCCATGTTGAAAAGGCTGGGAAGTGGGGATGGGGTAGGGTGGAGGACGCTGAGTATGGAATTGCTTTATCTGAGCCAAGCATGTTACTAAGGTAGGAAATGTATAAGTCTCCAAACTGGGTTGAGAAGAATTTGTGAAATTCAAGAAATATTCATAGTCTCTGGGTAGTGCAAACAGTTAATGCTCTTGGCTGCTAACCAAATGGCTGGAGGTTTGTGGCGCTGTGAGTTAGTGCCCTGGGCTACAAAGTCGCTTTGAACCACAAGGTCAGCGGTTCAAGCTCAGCAGCTACTCCTCAGAAACACTACGCAGGGTCACTATGGTTCAGAACCAACTAGACGGCACTTAACAACAACAACAAAGGTACTTGAGAAGCATAGTCTGGCAATCTGCTTCTTAAAAAATAAACCATTGAAAACCTTATGGACAAGAGTTCTAATGTGACACACATGAGGTTATCATGAATTAGAATTCACTCAAGAGAAACTAGTTAGGGACTTGCCAACTAGCACAGAACATGCTCAGAGACAACCAAAGTTCAAGTTGAAAGAACTAAATTGTAAGAGATCTAGAATGTGTGTTATCGTTGTTAAGTGGAGTCTATTCCCACTCACAGTGACCATTCATATGGAGGAGCAGCTGGTGAGCTCGAACGGCCAACCTTGTGGTTCAAACCGAACTTGCAGTCCAGCACATTAACCCCAAAACTTTTCAAGAGATTTAATGCATAACTCAGACTCCCAAGTTTTCACTGCAAAACCAGATGCTGTTGATTTTCACCCCTTTGTGTTAAATCTTTGTGGAGGGGAGGAGACTAGAAAAGCTTCAGTTGTGTAAACAAGCTGGTGGAGAAAGCACCTAATTTGGGGACAAGGAGTACGGTTACAGTCCTGAGATAAGTTGTTGTTCTCCATCTGTGTACTGTGCAACTCACAAAGCCCTGTCAGAGGGTGCCCAGTGGAGGGCAGAGATTATTAAGTTATTACTTGGGATTCCTGGGGAAAGAGCACCGGGCCTTGAGAACAGACTCCAGGTTTCTGGCAGCATGTCTAGACAAAGGAGGCATTCAAAAGCTGCGGAGACCAAGGGATTCAGAAGGCCAATAATGCAATGCAGGAGGCAAACCCCAGACCCTGGACTGACAGGGACAGGGCTTGTGGAGGCTACAGGAGGACACAACCTGGGCTAATCCTTCTTTTCAAGATGCCAAAAGAGATTTGCATCCAAATGGGAGAGGGGTGCTGAGCTGTTCTGAGAGAAGTCACATCAGTCACTCCAAGTGCATCTGTTACAGCTACAGTGGGGGTGGGGGTGGGCAAAGACCACAAGGAGTGCACGTGCCTCAGCGGGAAGTAGCCAATGAAAAGCATTGATTATGGGGCAGATGTGACAGGAGATCTCTTCATTTAGGCCAAGAAGCAGCAAGAAAAATAAATAGGAAAACACACACATGAAAGCTTCAGATCTTTATACTTTGTTATCCACAACCAGTGTTAAAGGAGAATTAACCAGTATCCGTGAAATCATAGCAAAAATGGGAAGGAATTAACAAGCGCCCATGAAATAACAGCCACAAATGGGAAGGCAGTGATTACTGAGAATCATTCGTCACCGCCCGGGTCATCTTTGCTATGCCTCTCCCTTCCGCAGGACACAGCTGTTAATAGCCAAAGAATCAGGAGCTATGGAATGTAAACATTAACACAAATGTCCGCAATACCCTCCAACTTGGAAAGACCTCACACATAGGAACTGCAGTTAAATAAATAACTTAACGTTAGACATTTTACAAGGCAAAGGACAAAGTACATTTCTTTCCTCTTCAAATTGCTAGTTTTCTGGAGTATAATTCACGTACAATAAAACCCTTTGCAAATGGATTGTCCCTGGTGGGGAATTATAAGAATATGTCTGCCCTGGCCTGGGAAACTCAAAATAGGAAAACTCAATATCCTCAAAATGGGAAGTCAGGGCCTGAGATGAGAAAAGTCACTTCTGAGATCCAGGAGGGGGTCCCTCTGTTCATTTTTTATTGTTAAATACTGTGGAGTGGGTGCCGACTCATAAAAGCTCATATAGGGTTTCCGAGGATTTAAATCTTTTAGGGAGCAGAAAGCCTCATTTTTCGGTTGGTGGTCTCGAACTACAGATGCTGTGGTTCATAGTCCAGTGTGTAGGCTATTTTAAAAACATTTAAAGTGTTATTTAAAAGCTCAACATGATTATAAGTCCATGAATGGCACAGTTTGTATTAACAAAAAGATTGGTAATTTGAACCCATCCAGTGGGTTAATGCGCCAGACTACAAAGCCGTTTGAGCTGTAAGGTCAGTGGTTCAAGCTCACCAACTGCTCCTTGGAAACCCTATACAGGGTCACTATGGGTCGGAATCGACTCGATGGCACTTAACAACAACAAAACAGTGGCCCTGTGGAAGAAAAGGCCTGGAGATCTGCCTCCTAACAATTACAGTCAAGAAAACTATAAGGAGCTCAATTCTACTCTGTAGCATATGGGGATACCTGAGTCGTAATTGACACAAAGTCAAGGTTTTTGTTTTGTTTTTCTTTTTAAAGGTGGTTATAAGCACACACTGAGCTTCACAAACAGGAAGAAGAAGATTCACTCCATCTTGCTCCCAGAGGTGTTTTTCTTTCTGCCAGGAAGCATACATGTATTTTTCTCAATTACTTCACTCACTGGTTGCCACTGAAGTCATCTACATAATGTGCTTTGGGAGATGGCTGACCTAGATTTGGAAATTCCAGAAAATATTTAGAGTGCAAAAAGACCTTAGAAATCTTCTGGTCCAGGATGGCCAATAGAGCTCATTTCGCTTTCCAGCTGCAAAATCAATTAGATGTGGTTGCTTAGCGGCCTAAGGATAAGTAAGAGGGATTCAGAGGCTGTAGCTCAGCAAAGAATGTGTGTGATTACAAAAACAAGCTAGGCCCGGAAGAAGTTGTAGTCCAGGTGCCATCCACAGTCTGGTCCAATCTCTTTTCACAACTGTGCAAGCTGAGATCCAAGGAGTGAAGTGAAGTGCAGTGACCAGGCTAAGACCACACAGTAGCTACCGTGTAAAGTGAGTGGATGGAACTTCCCTGAACCCGGCACGCCTGCTGCCTTAAGCTTGTTACCCTGTTCTTGTTAGTTACCACTAAGTCACATGGCACCTGACTCATGAGGACCCCATGCACAACGGGAACGAATGCACCGGATCCTGCACCCTCCTCATGATCAGCTGAGGACGGGACCATTGTGATCCATAGCTGTTTCCTGGTTGTTTTTTTGGAAATGGATTGCTAGGCCTTTCTTCCTAGTTTTGTCTTAGTCTGTGGATGCTCTGCTGAAAGCTGCTTAGTATCCCAGCAACAGTGAAGCCTTCAATGATACATAGATGCTGACTGTCAGTACAGAAGGTGCATTGGCTGTAAGCAGAATCTAGATCTGCCACATAGAAGACAAGAATTCTACCACTAAATCACAAATGGCCTTAGTAAGAGTAAGTATTAACCCTCAAAGTAGAAACGGTCATTCAGACTTCCCCTTCAGGCCACCGAAAGCCACCAAGTAATTGAACTTCTTTGTTATTTACTTCTATAAAGGAGATAAGGTTTCAGATTTAACCAAATTTTAGTACTGGTACACTTCTTAACTGCAAAAACATCAGAGTTACTTATTCTCCCTGACTCCTCTCCCAACACCAGTATGGTTTCCAACTGAAAAATAATTCCCAACTTTACTCATCCCTTCCTAAATTCTAACGAAATGACCTTCTTGGAGAATTATTACAATAAAGTTCTCCTTGGAGAATGATTATCAGGGCAATGGCAAAACAAGGTTTTATATTATTCTTTGGGGATGTACCACTCACAGGATTTCTCTGAGGAGGTTCAAAACATCAATATTTAAATAAGCTTTTCCAACCAGAATAACATAGGAAGGGGACTTCAAAAAGTTTGCAGAAAATCTGAATAAAAAGATAATGGAAATTTTCCATGCACTTTTGAAGCCCCCTTATTCTAAAATGAACCTGGAATTCAAACTGAAGTAATTTAACTTGGGTGACAGCTTATCATATTTTAAAAATCAATTATAAGAAGAGTGTATACCACAGACCATTTTCTGCTTCCTACGGAGCTCTGGTAGCGTAGTGGTCACGAATCGGGCTGCTAACCTCAAGGTCAGCAGTTCGAAACTACCAGCGATTCCGTGGGAAAAAGATGAGGCTTTCTGCTCCCGTAAAGATTTACAGAGCCTCGGAAACCCTGTGCAGGGTCGCTATGAGTCAGAACCGACTCTATGGTACTTAACAACAACAACAACAATTTCTGCTGGAGTCCTGGTGTGCACTGTGGGCTAATGCATCAGACTGCAAAGTCCTTTGAACTTCAAGGTCGGTGGTTCAAGCTCACCAGCTGCTCTTGGAAACCCTATATAGGGTTGCTATGAGTCGGAATCAACTCAACAAGCACTTATTTCTGCTGTTGGCTAATCAGCTGGTTTTGCAGCAGCAACCTAGTACTAAGATTCACATCGCCCCAAGTAACTCTACTCCTTATTTATACAGATTTTTTTTCTACCTTGCCATACACTTTGTTGTTGTTGTTGTTAAGTGCCACTGAGTCGGTTCCAACCCATAGGGACACTGTATAGAGTTTCCAAGGAGAGGCTGGTGAGCTTGAACTGCCAACCTTGCGGCTCAAACCAATTTTGCAGTCCAGCGCATTAATCCACAGCACCATACCAGAACTCCTGCCATACACTTAGAATAGCATTTTCCCCTAGCAAGTCCTTCTCCATCCTTAATTGCACTTTATGCTATGGAATCTCTGGGATCCCATGTGCTAGGAAAGGCCACAGCATTCCACAATCTTTTTCTTCTCTGAATTCCCCCTCAAGCAAGATCCCTGGATCCAAGGAGTGAGAGACTCTGAGAATTGCAGCACCTCTCATTTCTGTAATCTTTTACTGCCTACAAACGTCTTTTTGTATTCTACAACCACTTAGTTTGGCTGGTAGCCTCCTCCTTTTTGCACTGCATTAAGAAACTGAGGTGCAGAAAAACTGCAAGAAGTCACTTGGGGTTACACATCGAGTAAAGGACAGACAGACCTAGGTCTACAAATACCATACTCAAAACTTCCAGCACATCATATTATATTGCAAATGGTCTTCTTTGAACTTTGAATGTTTAATAATAAAATGAAAGGCCTGTCTGTCCCAAATTGTAGACTAGTAGAAAAATGTATATGTTTGACATGTTCTGGGCTCGAAAGACTTATTAACATCATAAATTACTCTTATTAAAAAGCAATACTGTCAACTGCAATATTTAAGCAACTGACATTTTCAATCAAAGCAAAGTCTCATCTAGGCAAAAAGATTACAGAGGTTTTAATGTGCACTTTAAAAGCGTTTTAGTAGCTTTGAAATTGGGATACATCTCAAAATCAATATAAGAAAATATTTAATTTGTTTATTTAATTGACAGGTTTTTTTAAAATTATTTAACAATATATGAAATAACATAGCGTGTAACAACCAATGGCATCTTACCGGTCAATGAGATACAGTAATACTTATTTATATGGACTTGATAGATTTCCAGTGATCATTTTTAATGAGATAAATGGCCAAAGGAGAGCCATGGGTCATAAGATTCATCATTCATTGTTGGACAATCTTTAACAGGTGACTAGTCTAGCTGCTTTCTGTGCGAATCAGCAGCCTTGTGTCATAGATGGACTTGATAAACAAGGAGAAAGGTCAGTACTGGACTGATACAGAATGTACTGATTGTGAAGCACATTCTTATATCTCTTAGGAGATAAACAGAGTAGCTCATTCCCTCTCAAGTATCTTCCCTCGGATTTCACAGAATGTTCAGATCAGCAGCTAGTTCAGTATTCCTCGGATTTGATGCTTAGGTCTTTAGTTCTATCATCTTCAGTTTTGAAATCAAGAAGTAAGGGGGAGGAGGTGTTCAGGAGATTAAATACCAGTTTGGTTACTGCTGAAGAGTACAAATCCAATTATCCAAAGCACTAGACTTCAAGACTCAGGAAAGTATTTATTCCAGGGTACTAAATAGGGCTGCTAATGTCAAGGTCAGCAGTTCAAAACTACCAGGTGTTCTGTGGGAGAAAGGTGAGGCTTTCTGCTCCCGTAAAGATTTTACAGCCTTGGAAACCCTATGCAGGGTCGCTATGCATTGGAACCGAATCAGTGGCACATAACCATCCCCACCACCACGAACACTAAGAATCATTTACTCAAAAATTTCCCTAAGGTAAGAAGAGCTAAATGTGACAATAAACTGACCCATTTGTTGTTGGTAAGTGTTGTCGAGTCGGTTCTGAGTCATAGAGACCCCTGTATAGGGTTTCTGGGAAGCAGCTGGTGAGTTTGAACTGTCAGCCTGTGGTTAGCAGTCCAGTGCTTATCAAAGAGCACCACTCCAGGAGTTCCATGTTGTTAAGTGCCACCGAATCGGATCATAGCGACACTGTTTGTATAGGGTTTCTGAGGAATAGCTGATGAATTTGAACTGTCAACCTGGTGGTCTGAAGTCCAGTGCGGATCCTACAGTCCCATACCATTTATTTTTTTTTTTTATTTCAATGTAGTTCTGGTGCCTTCTTATCTGCAATCGTCTTATTTTCTCCTGTAGCTCCCACAACTAATATTTTCTGTCTTTAGGGTCCTGCAAAGGGCCCCTAGGTGGCACATAAGGTTTTTGTTCAACTATTAACCTAAAAATTGGTGGTTCAAACCCACCCAGAAGTCCTGTAGAAGACAGGCTTATGGACTGTTCACGTAAAGACTGGTGGTTATGTGCCGTGGAATCCACGACTGAGCAAACCCTATGATGCAGTTCTACTCTTTAACACACGGGGTCACACATGTCACACGTGAGCAGGAGCCAGTAGATGGCAGCAGGTTTGCTTTATTTCATTTTTTGTTTTGTTTTGGGCAGCAGGAGGGTATGGATTCTGCAAGTTCACAATTTACTACTTTCTCCCTACTTCCATGGTGTGACGCTGTAAGATAAGCACTGGACTGCTAATCACAAGGTGGGTGGTTCAAACCCACCAGTTATGTCTCAGAAACACTGTAAGGGTCCCTGTGAGTCTGAACCGACTAGACAGCACTTAACAACAACAACCTACTCCCCCAGAGTGCAGCAGCTTCATCAGGCAAGCACTGGGCTGCAACACACAAGTTTGGTGGTTCGAGCCTACCAACTGCTCCGTGGGAGGAAAATGAAGCTTTCTGTTCCTGCAAAGATTTATAAGCCTCAGAGACTGTATAAAGGGTCACGAAGAGTCTGAAACGAGTCGATGGCACCTAAAAACAACAGCCTACCTCCCATACCAACTTCTCCACCGTCAGCCATCTTTCTTTAGAACAAATATTTCCCAGAACAATATAGCTATCTATGAGGTCCTGCTAACCAAAAATACTATTATTCAGGAAAAACTGACTTTTCTCCCAATTTGGAAATATGCGATAGGGCAGCAAGTTAAACACTGGCACTAAGTTGCTGCTAGTTATTTCATTTGGAAGATGAGGGATTTGTATCAGACCCTGTGTTTAAATCATTAAGTAGAGCATAGGGCAGAAAGCAGGTTCAGTTCCTCACGTGCAATTTTAGTTTACAACTTTGATCCATAAACCAGTTTCTGCACGACTCAGAATACATCCCCTTAGGCAACTAGTTCTTTGCATTTTTTGAAATCACAAAACTTTCTCCAGTCCACCCATACCCCCAGAGATATATACTATCAAGTTTTCATTTAGTTTCAAAGGACTCACAGACCCTAAAGTAAGAAGGCAGTGTGGTGGCCTGTACAGAACCTTGGTGTGGTGCTAGAGGATAAGCACTAGACTGGTAAGCAGAAGGTCTGAGGTTCAACCCCAGCAGTGGCTACTAGGAAATCTTGAACAGGGTCACTATGAGTCAGAAGAGACTCAACAGCTACAGACAGCAGCTCTGCATCAAAAAAGACAAACCAAGTGGCTCTGAATAGATGCCTGGTCTGACACAGTCAAGATGGGCTCCTTCAAGGTATACCTGCATTTTCAGGCATAATCAATCACATTGTTTATAAGAAAAGAGTAAGTCTTCTGGTTTGGGAAGAATATTAAAAGAGATTTCTTTTTCCCCTTAAAGAAGACAATGTTTGGAGTAGAAAGAAAATGCAGAGACCAAGGGAATTAAATTTGTGGTGGTTTTTTATGAGCCAGACTCAAAGAAAGCTTAGAGTAACCAAAACAAGCCTATATATTTTTTTCTAGAAAACTGCCCAATGGGAAGTAAAGAAGGGCTCAACCCAGGAATACAAAATGAATGCTCTTTCTTAAAATTAGTTTGAAAAGTTAGTTGACAGACAAGCTCTCTTACAGGGGCATCTAATTCAGTCTCAGAGATATATCATGTTCTTCTCCAAGGACTCTACAAAAGTTCAGCCTGACATTGATCCAGCCGCAAGGAAGCCAGGACTCAATGATTTAAAGCATGAATGGTTTTGAAAGGCATGCCTAATGGTTTCAAACCAACCAAAGCACCAGATGAAAAGCTGCCTTTTTCTAAACAGAAGACTGTGTTTGAATTAGCAACTGCTTTCTGCACAATGTTATTTATGATGAAGCAGGTGCACAGGGATAAGGTGGTTCAGGTGACAATTCAAATTGGAAAACAGGTAGAGGAAAAAGATGAGTGCAGGAACTGTATCAAAAGCCATCCCTCAATGTCTGGTATAAGTGCTTTGTAAAGCTCTACCAGAATGTCAAGTCAGCACTTCCTTTAAACTCCAGAGAATCAGAAAAGAAAAGGTGGGGAGTCAGAGACAAAAAAACAACAAACCAAAATCATGTTGTTGTTTTTTTCTCCAATCCCTACTTCTCAACAGTGCTTTCAGTGAAATATTCAATACATGCAACACCTTTATGTTAATCACTATCTTTTCATTTCCATTGAAATGATGTGCATGCATGTATCACAATCAAAAAGAGAGAAAGAAACTACAAGGCCTCCCATATCACAGTTGAACTTTCAGAATATATTTGCTTTGTGTTAATAACCTAGTACTACTGGTTTCCATTTCCCCTATATTCCAAAAGAACTTTGCACTTTGGTGATATGTAAGTTCAAAGACATGAGTCTCTCTCTTTTTTTTTTTTCCAATTAAAGTTACAGAGATCTAAAACTTACATAGTTCACTTCTCTCTCTCTCTTCTCTCTCTCCCTCTCCCCCTTCCCCCCATGTGCACACTGGAATAGATATATGCACAACATTTCCAATACAAATTCCTCCAGCTGGCGTCACAAGTACTTTTAGCCTTCTTTTGACATTGCGAGATTTGAAAACATAGGGATGCGTATGTTCTCATAGGGAGTATCTATAACTATTTGAGTTCTGCAAGGTTACAGTCAAATGTTTGACACTATCGAAAATTTGGCTTATTTTGAGCCTGAAAATCTCTAGAAGATTATCTTCTTATTTCTTTCCTTATCCAGGGGAACTCCTAAAAGCACAGATTTCTAAAAGCAGCTCTGCAAACTGCAGAAATGCTACACCTCTGCTAACTCCCCTTGAAAGGAAACACAATGCTGAGTATGCAAACAGCTTCAGAATCAACCCACTTTTTTGGCATGTGAACAAAAAGTGAGCAACTTCAAGATAAGTACATTCTTTGAACTGAACCCCAAATGCTTAGCAGAGTTCACAGTCATGGAGAAAAAATAAAAGCACTCTTGAAAAAGGAAGACATTTATATTCAAAATTCGAATGAAGTGGTTAATTCCTGATTTTAACCACAGTGGATAGTTACAAAAAAAAATTAGGCTTGGGTTTTGCTTTCCACAGCACAAGATGCTACTGTAAAAAATTCTTTGCTAACACCTCATTGATGAAAGAAAGATTTGAATCAAATAGTTATTACTGTTAGTATCCCTGAAAAAAAAAATAATAAAGCTTGTCATCTTTGTCTTACGGAACTCTTGTTAGCAATTTATGAAAACACAAAGCAAATTTCAGTACATGAAATCCATTCAGTATAACTCTATATAGTTCTGGAGAGTAATTTATAACAAACGTACAGATGAGTGGTGCTGACAATTAACGTAGATAATAACAATATATTAGCTAAAAATAATTTGCAACTCGACCATCTTGATAATTATTATTTTTATGCACTTTTATGAGAAAAACAAAAAATGTTGCTCAAGAAAATAGGAAACCTCTACATGAATTTCATTAATTAAAAGAAACTTCATTCTTTACTCTTCATTTCCATGTACCTAGAGAGGAGTCCTGGTGTGGCACTGTGCGTCAATGCGCCAAACTGCAAAGCCGTTTGAACTGCAAGGTTGGTGGTTCGAGCTCACCAGCTGCTCCTCAGAAACCCTATACAGGGTCGCTATGGGTTGAAATCGGCTTGAGGGCACTTAACAACAACAACAACTGAGAGGAGCTGAACCTTCTAACTGCACAATACTTAGCCCTTCATTCTCCCACCCAGGACAAGGCAAAACCTAAACTAACAGTACAGTATTGAACTAAAAGGGACTCCTAAATCAATTAGCTTAACCCCATGACCATATTTCATCTGTTTGCAGGTACAGAGAGCACCAGAACACACTCTTCCTAATCAGGGAGGAAATCTGCCATGCCAATTTAGGAACCAAGGGTTACACAGCTCTACAGTATTTAGATTTGATTAGAAAAGCAAAAAAAGGGGACACGTATGGTTCTGGAAACATGAAGAGGGTAAGAGGTCAACACTAACAACAACAATGAAAACTCATAAGCAGCATTTTCAGCAGAACTATTTGTTCCTCATTTAAGACCTCACAAAATGTTACAATTGCTTTTCCATTTATCATTTGTGGCATCAGATCAAGATTCTCAATTCCTACTTCAGGGATTCCAGATTCTTCACCCAAGCAAAGGAGATTATCTTCTTTCCTCCCTTCTTTTTGTTCAAAGAATTGCCTTTTCAGAGCCATTCAAATGCTCCTCCAAACCCAATTCTTCCAGGACGCCTTTCTAGATTAAGAAACACATTCTATGTGCTTCCTATACCATATTTTGTACCTTATCTGTCCCCAGTTTCCCCCCTCCCATATATGCCTGACATGGCACTGTGGGTTAATGCGCCAGACTGCAAAGCTGTTTGAACTGCAAGGTTGGTGGTTCAAGCTCATCAGCTGCTCCTAGGAAACCCTATACAGGGTCATTATGGGTTGGAGTAGACTCAAGGGCACTTAACAACAACATGTACACCTGACTTAATTGGTTTTGGTCTATTATACTCTATTTGTCAGCAGCTAATTTTAAAGTGTAAAAATTTAATTTTAGTAAGAACATAATATGTATTATTATAATAGATAATAAATATTGAGAGATATTTAATAATATGTACTGGAGAATATATTCCATGGTACTTAACAACAACAACTGTAGAATAAATTAGATTAGATGATCAACTTGGGAGGAAAGGACAATAAATGTAAATGCTTTCTGGTGATTCTCTATTTTAAAAGATCACATGATCCCCAAGTATCAGGTGTAGCAGTATCATATAAAATGTCTAACGAAGCACAAAAAAATGGGACAAGACTGCAAACGCACTATGAGAAAAATGAATTCGAAGGATTTAACACTCGGTTAGACAATTGAAAAGTACAAGGTCGGTATGCTTAGTGGTCAGAAATGCTGCCACCTCTAAAAACACAAAGGACTGACCTATTCCATTATTAGTCCTGGTGGAAGAATGTCAGTAAGAAACTTGCTAATCACTGGCTATTTCATCTTTGCTAGCATTTTTTAAAGGTTTAATATAGCATTGCCTGAAAACCCTGATTTCTGGCTCATATCATCCCCTCCCCCCCAAAATCAAATAATTAAGTTATTCATTAATTACAAGGTCTAATAAGCTGGCAATCTTTTATCTATTATGAAATTTTTCAACAAAAGTTTGTTATTTTTATTAGAAAACGATTACTTATTTGTTGTAAACCTCATTTGGTCGTAATTTTCCTCTCAAAACCAAGGATACAAACTGATTAATTTTAAATCGCTTAGCTTTTTATCATAGGTTTATCACGACGGTCCAACTAAGATTTAAATTAAGACACAGCCATCACATGCTAAACTCAAGCTACTGTTCTCAAGAGGAAAGACTAATTACTCACATCATCTGAGTCTGACTGTACCAGACATCATCCACGAATGCAAAGGTTTTATCCCTGGACTCTTCCCCTTTGTGACCCCCCCTTCTGAGACCCTCCCAGGGCTACTGCTTGACTTGTGGCTTGTCCAGGGCTAAATATAGTTCTACATACACCAGCAGTTCCTGAGCATCATCACACGGTGCTGCTGACAACGAAAAGCTCCTTGGAGACGCGTATGCCCCAAACACACACACACACACACACACACACACACACACACACACACACACACCTTGGATACATATTCATCTAAACACACTAGATTCTCGGAATTTATCAGCTAAGATGGTCACGTCCACATTCAGAAGAGTAAGTCATTCCCCAATCTATCTTGATGCTATTTACCAGACTTGCGCCATCCTGCGCACTGTCAGAGGATTTAGCTGCACTGCTTTCGCTGGAACTGAACCTGTACTGTTGAGGCAAGCTGGGAGGCAATACTTAAGAGGTACGAACAAAAACACAAACACACACAGCGCATACAAACATTCCGGCGGGCACACACCAGCACCCCTATTTCACCCCTTTTCTCTGGAACAGCACTAAATTCGCTCCCACCGCTTCCCTAGAAAGAGCACCCACCCTCACATTGGTTGCCCGCCAAGTTGCCAGGTACCCCTAGTTTAGTCTACTATCACTTGGCCAGGTGACTTGAGGTGGATCTTTGAGTTCTAGCTAAAGCAAGGCGACTTTGTTTTCCAAGTTCGCCATGTGAACACGAGGGATGAACGAACATTACCTCTTCAATGGTCACTCTTTCCTTCGCCCTCCCTGAGTCAAATCTTGGATCATATGACACCGACACCAAAATTAAAGACCCCCCCCCTTAAAAAAAAGCACGCGCACACAAAAACTAGCCAAAAAATAGAAGCAATAACCTATTAGTGCACAGAATGGAAAAGGGGTTTAAAAAAGGAACGCGTTTAGAACTCAAAGCCAATTCTCAAAAAGTGCACCCAAATCACCAGAGGCCTGGAAGCAGAAGGATAAGCCTGTTCTGGTTGAGTCCGGGCTCCCTACCGCACCTGTAGGGGTCCAGACAATCCCCGTGGTAGCCCCGGGCTCCAGGAACAGTAGGGCTCTTCCGACCCGGAGCTGTTGAGGGGCGCTCTATGCCATTGAGAGTGCAAGCACCTCCGGACGAACCCGGCAGCTAGGACGCAGTTTGAGTCCCATTCCCTGCTCAGGGCAGCCGAACTGAGGCTCACAGGACCTGCGTTTCCCCTGCCGCCAGCGCTCTTCACAGTCCAGCGTTCCAGCCGCTGGACTCCGGTTCCTTCCAAGAGCACGACCCAGTCTGGGAGTTACCTACCTGCAGAAGGACCTGGATCCTCGGCCTCCCGCCTATTTGCCGCGCGCTACGAACGCTACCAAAATACAGTGAGCGAAAACGCGCGGGAAGAAGGAGAAAAAAAATCCGCCTAACTAGTCGGGTTCCTTGTTTATACTGAAACTACGGCACCGGTCGCCGCGCACACCCCCTTCTCGTGAGTGCCCGCCTCCCGCCTGGCGCAGGCCACTACGGGCCAATCACAGGCGCAGCTCACCGCCCCCTCGCCACCGCCTCCCGGCCCAGAGACCCGCAGGGAGTTCGGGTGGGTTGGGGACTCCAGCAGCGCGCTCGTCGGGGTTCCTCCCACGCTGCGGAGGCTGGCGAGCCAGCGCTGCGGTGTTTACCAGGGCTGGGTTAGCTCGCTCCGCCAGCTTGCGTTTCTTCAGAGAGCGACCGCCCGAAATGCCCAGGGCTGTTTGTGCAGGCGTGTGTGTGTGTGTGTGTGTGTGTGTGTGTGTGTGTGTTTTCATTTACCTGTGCACTACCTGTAAATACCGGCCCGACTCGTTATACAGTATCTATTAATATAATTATGACTTACAGGTTACTGTCCATAGAACTTTCAGGAGAGAGCTGAGGAGAGCCACAAAACATTTACTCTATAAATATTTATGGAGCGCTCTAGTGTCAGGCGTTATACCAGGCGCAAGGAATGCACCTGTGAGCAAAAGTAGGCTGGTACTTGCCATTATGGAAGTTTACAGTCCAGTGGGGGGCATGGGGCGGGGGCGGCAGACGTTAAGCAAATAATGACAAAAACAAATGTAAAATTAGGAGTGCGATAAATTCCGCGAAGGAAGGGTGTCTGCCTGTGCTGGGAAATTCAATTAGACTCTGGAGGCAAAGCAGGGAGGCTAGTCCTCAGAAAAGGCTATGTTGTCATGGTGACCACATACTCACAGGATCATTGGATACTTGATAACTATTTTGGAAACACGTACTTAAAAACAAAATCAACCAAACAGCCTCAGTAGCTCACCTTGTACAAACAAAAGGACACTGGAGGGAAAAATGATGGGAAAAAATAAGGAGACTCTCTTACTAACCGTGTGACCTTGAGTAAGTAGCTTTTCTTAGCTTCTGTTTCCCATGTTTATAAAAACACCAGTATTCATATCTGCCCTATCGGGCTATAATTAGAATTATGGAGATGGAGGAACTCTTTTAGTCGCTTACCATGGTCGCTCCCTTCCTCCTTCTTGAAGTGAAAACAGTCATACTGAAGTTCATCTTGTCTATTCTTAGCAGATGCCTCCCCTTTGTTTCTTCTCTTGTGCTACCTCTCCCTTTTCATTACCATACTCCACATTCCCATCTGCAAATTTCCTGACGGTGTAATGCACTCTCACCTGTCTGGGACTTCGACATAACCCTGGCTTCTCTTTAAAGAAGCTATATATTCGTTCTGCTATGCATAAGGTCGCTATGAGTCGGTACCAACTTGATGGCACCTAACAACAACAACAACAACAACAATATACCAAAGGAACTTGAGGGAGCCAGCCATGCAGAGTTAAAAGCAGAGGCTTGGACTGTCCAATCCAGCCATTGAAGTTGGAGTGACTGGTTGTATTTTTCAAATTCAGTTTTCCATCTTAGTTCTGTAACAAACAAGTTGTATAACTTTGGCCACGTACACTTTTAAAGTTTGGGATCTGTAACAAATTTAAAAGATTGAACTACATTACAATTCCTTAATGGAAAAATCTGAGCTATCCTTTGTAACTTCTGGATACACCCACCAGCTGAGATTTTACCTGGTTTTACTTTCTGAAGTTTATTTTTCCTAAATAAAAGATGTTTATGGTAGTTTCTAAAAATATAAAATTCGTAGATAGCATCGTGTTAATTCTTTTTCCAAACTAGGCTCTTGCTCCCCTTCTAGCTATCTAAATGAGAGGTAATAAGGATAAGGTCATTCTAAAGTCAGGAGCTCTGGTAGCGTTGTTGTTGTTGTTGTTGTTGTCAGGTGCCATCGAGTCGGAACTGACTCATGGCAACCCTATGCACAGCAGAACGAAACAATGTCCGATCCTGGGCCAACCTCACTACCACCGCCACACTTGATGCCAACAATGATGCCACCTGGCTGATCCATCTCATTAGGGGTCTTCCTCTTTTTCTCTGACCCTCCACCTTACCCAGCATGACATCCTTCTCCAGCGACTGTTCCCTCCTGACAATATGGCGCAGTGGTTATGAATCGGGCTTCGAACCGCAAGGTCAGCAGTTCGAAACTACCAGCTGTTCCGCAGGAGAAAGTTGAGGCTTTCTGCTCCCGTAAAGATTTACAGCCTCAGAAACCTGTACAGGGTCGCTATGAGTCGGAACCGACTCCACGGCACATAACAACAACAACAAAGTCAGACAGATGCAGAAGTCCTAATAGTGCAGTGGGCTAAGCATTGGGCTGATAATTACACAGCTGGCAGTTCAAACCCACCAGCAGATTCAAGGAAGAAGGATGAGGCTGTCTGCTCCTGTAAAAATGTAGAGACTCAGAAACCCTATAGAACAGTTCTACTCTGGCCAACAAGGTCACGTGTGAGCTGGAATCCACTCAACTAATGGGTTTGGATTTTGGTTTGGTGCCAGAGGGCCCAAAACCTAAGCTTGACTCTATTACTTGGACAGTTACTGTTACAGACTGAATTGTGTCCACCAAAAAGAAAAGTGGAAGTCCTAACCCCTAGACCTGGAAATATGACCCTGTTTGGAAATATGGGGGTTCTTTTGTTATGTTAATGAGGTCATAGCAAAGGATGGCTCCTAAATCTAAAATACTAAGTGATGCCTAATGAAAAGAAAAGACTATGGAGGGGACTGGAACCATGGCAGTGAGATGATATATGATGGAATGAATGTAAAACTGAAGTTCTCCCATGTAAACTATCATATAATTCACACAAAAAATTAAAAAAAAAAAAAAAGAACAGACTATAAACAGACATACACACAGACACCATATCAGGAGCTATCTACAGCGATTGTTAGCACACACTAGAAACTAGTATAGAGACCCACAGTAGAAATCGACATAGCTAAAACCCTGATTAGGAATTAGCCTTTAAAATTGCGACAAAATAAACTTTGCTCTTTTAAGTCACCCACTTGTGGCATTTTTTTGTTGTTGTTGATAAACCTTAGGTACCAAAAGACTTTGAGCTCCAATTTGCTCCTCTTCAAAATAGTTATCACAGTTAATAAAAAAAAATAACTTCTTCATACATGTTGAGTAGATCTAAAGCAACAGTACATATGTAGGATTTGGGACAGTGCCCCACAGAGAAGCTTCCCTCAACTTCCCTATTAAACATTGCAACCACTGCCACCCTGTATCACCTTTCCCTGCTTTGTTGTTGTTTTCTTCATAGGACTTTTCATCATCTAATATACTGCGTGTTATACTTATTACTGCCTGCTGTTCCTCGCTGCGCTAGAAGCTCCCTAAAGCAGGGGTTGTTTTTGTATTGCTTTCTTGTTTATATTCTGTGTACTACACAGTGTCTACACAGTAGCAACCTTCGCTGACCAATGGCTACATCATAAGCTCTCGGTAAATAACAGATGTTATTATTATGTATCAATCATCTTCTATCATGAAATATTCTTTCCCTAGTCTGCATCTCTACTTCTCATAGTTTCTTTTGATTTTATTGTTACAACTCCTATCCCTGTACTTACTGGTAACCTCAGCCATACCAAATCAGATTCATGTAAATTAAATCCTCACCCTAGCAATAAAAATGGACAACTGTACTGAGTCTCTGCTGGTATCAGACTTTATGCTGATTAGTCTTGGTTTGGGTCCTCTTAGGTCTCAGGTATGTAAAATTAGAGCACTCACTATGATTCATAGCCAATCCTCTGTCTTTTAGTTCTTTTCATTTCCTATCAAAATCCCAATTTTTACCATCCCAAAGGCACTTACACTTAACCACAGTGTTTTGTGACTCTTTTAAGTCATGAACAATGATGATATTGTTTTATGTATGTACACGAGTGAAGTTACCCAAATGTTATTGGGCAATCTATCTTGTTTCGTTTCACACCATTTTTTTTTTTCAATTTTTGCTTTTAATCATCTTTCCATGTTCACTTTTGTTGATGTTGTTTACTCCTTTTTTCCACAGTAGAATGTTTTACCATATTTGTGGTAAGCCCTTTTCTTACATTATTATTAATCCTCATCAGTTCCTGCCAGATAAGTATTACTATTTTCATTTCTGAGAAGAAGGGTTAAGATTTAAGAAGGTAAATAACTTGTCAAAGCCAAGCAGCTAGGAAAGTCATGAATTAAACCCTTATCTCTTTGATTCCAATGCACTTGTATTATCACTCACTAAAGTGGATTTAATTATTTACTGTAAGATTGGTGAAATAATATTTGTAAAGAGCCTCTACCATTAATTATTTAATCAATTTCACATGTTTAACGTATTGCTGTTACAGCTAATATATATTTGTGTTTAAATTAAACTAGAAACCAATTACTTCATTGCAAAGCAATCATTGTTTATCTCATAGACACAGTTTAATGCCGTGATTTGTAGTTTATGGCTTTCTGAAAACACTTGAACTTTACATAAAAAATCACACAAAGCATAGCTGTCTCCACATAATTCAGAGAATAATTATGTAAAAGAAGCATGCGATGCCATAACACAGGAGATAGGACAGAATAGACAAAGATATAGAAAATGGATTACAGCTTCAGCACAAGAAAAACTTTAAAGCACTCTAGAGTGGAATGGGGACTCCTGGTGTGGTGCAGTAGGATAAGCACTGAACTTGAGAACTACAAGGTCAGCAATTCAAACCCAGCAGCTGCTCCTTGGATACCCTGTACAAGGTTGCTATGAGTCGGAACAGACTCAACAGCATTTACCAACAACAAGAGTGGAATGAACCATTGAATTTCCTTTCTCTGTATCTCAAAAGGCCTTGTGAAATGGCCAAGCAACTCTTATAAACAGTTCCACATTTTCTCTTACAATTATTTTATCAATGTTACTCTGGAATATAGAGATGAACAAGGAATCTTAGACCTACTTTATAAATGGAAGCAAACGAAAGCATACATCACACTATTTATTTCTCAACAATCAATCAAGACAACAGCCTAGGTCTTTTCATTTTCAAATCTAAGGAAGAGAAACCTGGTTTTAATAAATATAATATACATTGTCCCTCTGGTATGGTGTCAAAAGATTTGAGAATGTTATGAAAGCATGAAGAACAATCAGATACAGTTTTTAGAAAACCATGTGAGAATTTCTAAGCAGGGTATGTTAATAAGACTCTGTAACTGGTTAACTTGTCCTTTCTGGGAGTCCTGCCATGGTATTGTAGGATAAAACACTAGACCACAAGGTCAGTTTGAACCACAAGAAAAGCAGTTCAAACCACCACCCACTCTTCAGAAACCCTATACAGGGTCGCTATGAGTCAGAATCAACTTGGCAGCACTTAACAACAACCACAACAACTGATCCAAGAGTGTCTCTGAATTAATCACAGCTTCTTTAGAATGTCGCTTTGTTTGTTGTCCTGTGGTGGTTTGCATGTTGCTGTGATTCTTGAAGCTATTCCACTGGTGTTTCAAATACCAGTGGGGTCACCCATGGTGGACAGATTTCAGTGGCGTTTCCAGACCTAAGAACAGATGAGGAAGAAGGAATAGGTGGTCCACTTCTGATGTATTGTTGTTGCCTTTGTTAAGTGCCGTTGAGTCAGTTCTAATACATAGCAACCCTATACAGGGTTTCTGGGGAGCAACTGATGAGTTTGAACTGCCAACCTTGTGGTGCAGTACTCATCCTACAGCACCACACCGTTAGCCCCTGAAAATCGTATGAATTGCAGTGAAACCTTGTCTGAAATAGTTCCAGATGATGACCCCATTAGGTTAGAAGGCATACAAGATACAACTGGGGAAGAGCTGCCTCCTCAAAATAGAGTTGACTTTAATGAAATGGATGGAGCAAAGCTTTTGGCACCTTCATTTGTTGATGGGGTATATCTCAGAATAAGAAGAAACATCGATAAATACCCATTAGTGACTGGTATGTGGAGTGTACAAAGTATGAATGTAGGAAAGTTGAAAGTCATCAAGAATGAAATTAAATGCATAAATGCCAATATCCTTGGTATTAGTGATCTGAAATGAACAAGTATTGGCCATTTCTAATTGTACAGTCATATGGTCTGTTATGACCGAAATGAAGATTGAAAAAGAATGGCATCACATTCATTGTGAAAAAGAGCATTTCAAGATATATTTTGAAATAAAATACTTTGATAGGAAAATATCTACATATGCACAGGATAATCACTGGACTGGTAACTGCAAGGTCAGCAAGTTTAAATCTATCAACCACTCTTGGAAATCTAATACATGATTGCTATGAGTCAGAACTGACTCAGTGGCACATGACACAAGGAAGACCAGCTAACACAACTATTGTTCAAGCTTATGCACCAACAACCAAAGCCAGTGAAGAAGAAATTGAAGAATTCTAATAATTTCTTTAGTCTGAAATTGATAAAATGTGCAATCAAGATGCATTGTTAATTGCTGGTGATTGGAATGAAAATGTTGGAAACAAAGCGGAGTTTGGGGTTGGAAAATATGGCCCTGGTGATAGAAATGATACTGGATATTATATGATCAAATTTTGCTAGACCAATGACTTATTCATTGGTGCTTTTGAGTTATGGTGTTGGAGGAGAATATTGAAAGTGCCATGGGCTGCTAAAAGAACCAACAGATCTGTGTTGGAAGAAGTGCACCCAGAGTGCTCCTTGGAGGCCAGGATGGCCTAACTACATCTCTCATACTTCGGACATATTGTCAGGAGGGACCAGTCACTAGAGAAGGATATCATGTTTGGTAGGGTTGAGGGTCAGAGAAAAAGAGGAAGACCCCCTACAAGGTGGATTGGATAAGTGGCAGCATCAGTGGGCTCAAGTGTGGCAACGAGAGTGAGGTTGGGTCAGGATCAGGAAGTGCTTCATTCTGCTGTGCATAGGTAGCTATGAGTCGGTACTGACTGGATGACACCTAACAACAACAACAACAATGACTTATTCATTGTAAAAACCTTATTCAAAAACATAAATGGGAACTACAAATGCTGACTTCACCAGATGGAATACATGGGAATCAAATTGACTACATCTATGGGAAACAAAAATAAAGAGAATCTAATCAGTCATAACAAGGCTGACTACAGAACAGACCACCAATTGCTCACATGTAAGCTCAGGTTGAAGCTGAAGAAAATTAAAACAAGTCCACGAGAGCCAAAATACATCAATAATGTGGTGGTAGTGATTCTGTGCCTTTGTAGTCAGTTCCTACTCATAGCGACCCTGTATAGGGTTTCTGAACTGTAAGTCTTTACAGGAGCAAAAATCCTCATCTTTCTCCTATAGAATCACTGATAGTTTTGAACTGCTGATCGTGAGATTAGCAGCCCGACTTGTAGCCACTGTGCTACCAGAGCTCCTTATCATTGAGTATATCCCCACAGAATTTAGAGACCAAATCAAGAACAGATTTGAAACATTGAACACTAATGACCGAAGACTAGACAAGGTCTTTCTTCATGTGGGATGATATCAAGATCATCACACATGAAGAAAACAAAAGGCCATTAAAACAAGAAAGAAAGAAAATACAAAATGGATGTTAGAAGAGGCTCTGAAACTTTCTCTTGAACATAGAGTAAGTAGCTAAACTGAATGGAAAAAACGATGAAGTGAAAGTGCTAAACAGAAAATCTCAAAAGACAGCTGGAGATGACAAAGTAAAGTATGACAGTAAACTGTCCAAAGACCTGGAGTTAGAAAACTACAAAGGAAGAACATGCTCAGCATTTATCTAGCTAACAGAATTGAAGAAAACATTTAAGCTTCAACTTGTAATATTGAAGAATTTTATGGCAAGAATAGAGTACTGGTATGTCACTGTGGGATAATGCACTAGACTGCAGGTTGGTGATTTGAATTCACCAGACCCTCCTTGGAAATTCTATACAGGGTTGCTATGGGTCAGAACTGACTAGAAGGCACTTAACAACAACAACAATGATTAGAATATTGAATGATGCAGGAAGCATCAAAAGAAGATAGAAGGAATACATAGAGTCACTGTATCAAAAAGAATTTGTTGATATTCAACCATTTCAGGAGCTAGTACATGATCAAGAACCAGTGGTATCTAAGGAAGAAGTCCAAGCAGCACTGATAGTGTTGGAGAAAAACAAGGCCACAGCAATCGATGGAATACAAATTGAAATGTTTCACCAAACTTATGCATAACTGAAGCATTTACTAGTCCATGGAAGAAATTTGGAAGACAACTACTTGGTCAACTGCCTGGAAGAGACAACTACTTGGTCAACTGCCGGGAAGAGATCCATATTGGTGTCCATTCCAAAGAAAAGTGAATAGACAGAATGTGGAAATTATCTAATAATATCATTAATATCACAGGCAAGTAAAATTTTGCTGAATATAATTCAAAAACTCTTCCAGCAGCACATCAACAGGGAGCTGCCAGAAATTCAAACTGGATTCAGAAGAGGATGTGGAATGACGATTATCATTGCTGATATCAGATGGATCTTGGCTGAAATCAGAAAATACCACAAGATACTTACTTGTGCTTTATTAACTATGCAAAGGCATTTGACTATCTGGATTAAAACAAACCATGGATAACATTGGAAAGAATGGGAATTCCAGAACACTTAATTGTGCTCATGCAGAACCTGCAAATAGAACAAGAGGCAGCCATTCCAACAGAAGTATGTAGTTTAAATCTGGAAAGGTATGCAGCAGGTTTGATTCCTTTCATAACACTTATTCAATCTATATGCCGAGCAAATATCTGAGAAACTGTATTATAGAGTGCCATCAAGATTAAGGAAGTGCCATCAGGATTCCAGATTAACAATCTGCAATATACAGTTGACACAACTTTGGTTGAAGAAGTTAAGGGACCTTAAAACAGTTACTGATGAAAATCAAAGAATACAGTCTTTAGTATGAATTATACCTCAATGTAAAGACAACAAAAATCCCTACACATGGATCAGTAAACATCATGATAAACAGAGAAAAGTTTGAAGCTGTGACAGATTTCACTTTATTTGGGTTCACTATCAATGCCCATGGAAGCAGCAGTCAAGAATTCAAAGGACATATTGCAGTGGGCATATTTCCTGCACAAGACCTCTTGAATGTGTTAAAGAGCAAAGATATCAATCTGAGGACTAAGGTGCTCCTGGCCCAAGCCAGGATATTTTCAGTCATCTCATATGTATGTGAAAACTGGACAATGAATAAGGAAGAAGATCTGAGAAGAATTGATGCATTTGCATTGTGTTGCTGGAGAAGAATATTTGAAAGTACCATGGACTGCCAGAAGAACCAACAAATCTGTTTTATAAGAAGTATAACCAGAATGCTTCATAGAAGTAAGGAAATCACAACTTTGTCTTGCATTTTTTAGACATGTTATCAGGAGGGGCCAATACCTGAAAAGGACATCATGCTTGATAAAATAGAGGGTCAGCATAGACAAGGAATCCCTGAAGGAGCTGTATTGACACAGTGGCTGCAAAAATGAGATCCAACATAACAATCATGAGGGTGAAGCAGAGCCAAGCAGGGTTTTGTTCTGTTGTACATAGAGTTGCTATGAGTCACATTCAATTGAAGTCAGCTAACAACAAAACCTCGTGTGGCACTGTGGGTTAATGAGCCAGAATGCAAAGCCATTTGAACTGCAAGGTCGGTGGTTCAAGTTCACCAGAGTCTCCTTGGAAACCCTATACAGGGTCACTATGGGTCGGAACTGACTCGACAGCACATAACAACAACAACAAGACAGACATCTATAGAATGAATAAGGAGTTCTGGTAGTGTAGTGGTTACAAGTTGGGCTGCTAACCTCAAGGTCAGCGGTTAGAAACTATCAGCAGTTCCGCAGGAGAAACATGAGGCTTTCTGTTCCCGTGACAATTTACAGCCTTGGAAATGAGGGTCACCATGAGCTGGAACCCACTCCATGGCACAACACCACCACCATAGAATGATTTTTTTTTTTTTTACTCTAGTACAATATAAACAGATAAGAACTTTAAAAAATACCTAGACTATACCAAACTATTTATTTTTTGTTAAAGGAAAAAAAAGGTTATTGTTATCTCTCATAGAATAGATTTAAAGAAAAATGGATGTAGCTGTCTCCCCACTGCCCTCTCTACTACCTTCCTGTCTTCAAAGAGGAGAAGGAAATGTTGTGTGGTGAGGTCATAGATCCCTATGTGGCACAAAAGATTTGCTTGTCATCTACAGCTTTGTGGTTCTGAACCCGCTCAGCAGCACCACAGCAGAAAGGCTTGGTGATCTGCTTCCATAAAGATTAGCACCAGAAGAATCCTAGGAAGCAGTTCTATTCTAACATACGGGATCTCATGTGTTGGAATCAATTTGACAGCAACAGGTTTTTCGTGTGTGTGTGTGTGTGTGTGTGTGTGTGTGTACGTGTGTGTGACTAAGCCAAGACTCCAGGTGTAACACTATAGGATCAGCACTGGATTTCAAACCACAAGGTCCACAATTCAAACCCACTAGCTGCTTCTCAGAAGCCCTATATAAGGGTGCTATGAGTCAAAGACCAAGATGGCCAGGCTTCGTCTCTCATACTTTGGACATATTGTCAGGAGGGACCCAGTCGCTGGAGAAGGATATCATGTTTGGTAAGGTGGAGGGGTAGAGAAAAAGAGGAAGACCCCCAGAGAGATGGATTGGCCAAGTGGCAGCATTAATGGGCTCAAGCGTGGCAACAATTGTGAGGTTGGCCCAGGATCGGGCAGTGTTTCATTCTACTATGCATAAGGTTGCTATGTGTTGGTACCCACTCGATAGCACCTAACAACAACAGATGAGTCAAAACCCACTCAATGGCACTTAACAATAACAAATCAAGACAAAGGAGCTCTAGTGGTATGATGAGCAAGGGTTCTTCTGTCAACTGAAAAGTAGACAGTTTGAAACCACTTAGTGGCTCCAAGGGAGAAAGACTTAGAGACTTGCTTCCATAAATATAATAACCCTGAAATATAGTTTCACTTTGTCACATGGGATCCCTTAAGATGGAATTGACTCGATGGCACAAAAGAACAAAACGTCAAGATGAAAATACATGGGAGTCATGTGGTATTTTTGGGAGACACTCTCTCCCCTGTGGCTACAATAGTAAGAAGCATCTCAGTGGCCAAGTTACTGAATCAGACCATTTCCAGAACTTCGAGAAAATTTCATTATATTCCCTTTGCTTTTCTGTGTGCTTTTCCTTGATTTCTCTTTCCTCAGGACCCGAGGGTGTAGTATAAGGGCCAAGGAGACTAATTGGTATACTTTGGTTCCATGTCCTTTTACTGTTTGTAGTCTACATAAAATAAATTCTGTCTATTTTACACAAAGACCATATTGGGATTTCATAGCAGTAAAGGGATGCATTGGATTGGCCTGACATTTGTAATTCATTTTCCAGAAACCTAATGGGATAGACAATCAAAGTAGGACAAGAAAATCTGTATATTTAAAGTCATGGGTCCCTGCCCAATATTCTCAATCCCTTCATAACTATCAGATGAAGCTTGTCATTTAGAAGGGGTTTTGGTAATAAATTAAATGACTGGGTCAATCTTGAAATGGTCATCTCAATAACAATTCCCAACAATTGTTTCCAGTGTTCTTTCATCTCCAATATCTCATTTAGGGAGAACAGTGTGCCTGTGAGGGTCATTCAACTCTGACAGTGGTCATTACAGAAGTTATCTATTTTCCTTCTCTGGGATCACTAAATTATAGCTAGTCATCCATTTAAACCTAATAAGAAGACACCCCCTACACAGAAGAGAACTGACAGAAAAGGTAAATTCAGGAAGTCTCTTCTACTTTTCCACATGATTCTTAGTCACTGTCACTTTTTATCTCCCAGACAGTTAAAATTGTACAAAAGAATGTAATGACTAACATGGGAAATTCCAGATATAGTAAATAGACTTTCAATATTCCCTAAAAGAAAAAGTATTATACAGAAACAAAGTTGTAAAATTTTCATTTATATTGAAGAACTGTTGAAAGGCAAATTTACTATTTTCCATTATTACAAGTATTTTACTCATTTGCCAATCATGATTACTCTTTCAAAGTAAATATTTACAGCATCTTCATTAGAGATACTGATGTTGATAAATAATATAATTTGGCCTGATCTCAAGGTTATGCGACTGTCTCGTTATCTTTATTGATACTATAATGCATGTTGTTCTTGTTGAAGTTAAGTGCAATAGAATCAGTTCTGACTCATAGAGACCCTGAATAGGTTTTAAGAGGAGCAGCTGCTGGGTTTGAAACACCAACCTTGCAGTTAGGTGTCCAATGCTTATCCTGAAAAGCCACACCAGGACTCCATATGCATGTTGTTGTTGTTAGGTGCCATCGAGTCGGTACCAACTTGTAGCAAACCTACGCACAACAGAATGAAACCCTGCCTGGTCCTGAGCCAACCTCAAAATTGTTGCCAAGCTCGAGCCCATTGATGCTGCCACTTTGCCAATCCATCTTGCTGGGGGTTTAACTCTTTTTCTCTGACCCTCGAGCTTACCAAAAATGACATCCTTCTCTCATGACTGGTCCCTCTTGACAATATGTCAGAAGTATGAGAGATGAAGCCTAGCCATCCTGGCCTCTAAGGAACACTCTGGGTGCACTTCTTCCAACACAGATCTGTTCATTCTTTTGGCAGTCCAATACACTTTCAATATTCTCTTCCAACACCATAACGCAAAAGCATCAATTCTTCTATGATCTTCCTTATTCACTGTCCAACTTTTGCATGCATATGAGGTTATTGAAATACCATGGCTTGGGTTAAGCACACCTTAGTCCTTAAGCTGACATCTTTGCTCTTCAACACTGTAAAAAGGTCTTGTGCAGCAGATTTGCCTAATGCAAGAAGTTGTTTGATTTCTTAACTGCTGTTTCCATAAGTGTTGATGGTTGATCCAAGAAGAATGAAGTATTGGACAACTTCAATGTTTTCTCCATTGATAAGAATGTTTTTTATTGGTCAGTGGTGAGGTTTTTTGTTTTCTTTTCATTGAGATGCAATCCATACTGAAGTCTGTGTTTTTTGCTTTTTTTAAAAATCTTTATCAGTATTTTAAGTCCTCTTCACTTTCAGCAAGCAAACTTGTATCATCTGCATATCGTAGCTTGTTAATGAGTCTTCCTCCAATCCTGACGCCACGTTTTTCTTCATATAACCCAGGTTCTCGGATTATTTGTTCAGCATACAGATTAAATAGTATGGTGAAAATATGCATATTAACCTAATTTTTTGCACTGAAAAGAAATTATTCTATGACAATAAACTTGCATCATTTAATCAAATGTTTCACTATTTTGAGAAGAAATTCAATTATATTGAGCATAATTATATTTGGGCAAATATCTTTCATTTTATAACTTCTTTACAATGAATAGGAAATAAAATATGTATTTTCTATTTTCAATCTTTCTAGCAGTTTTGTCTGGTTTCTTCTGAGTAAGTAAGTCAGTCTTATTATGAATCAATCAAAGGTTTTTCTACTTTGAATTTCTGTAGCCTTTAACATGAAGTTTGCTCAATCATACTGACAATCAAGAATGTTTGTTAACTCAGATTTGACTTATTTCCAACCTATACCTTAGAACATTGAATGGAAATGGAAAAGGGAAAAAAAGTGAATGATAGAATAAAAAAAGTGTAGCTAGGATAAATATTAATAACCATCGTTAAAAATTATTTGTTACCCACATCACCAACCAAGGCATCCTTTGTAATGAGGGAACTGAGTCCCAGAGAGATGGAATTATCCAGATCATACAAGATAATAGTAAAGTTAATACAGTGACATTGGAGTCCCTAGGTACTACAAATAATCATGCTCAGCTACTAAGTAAAAGCCTTGGAGATTCAAATCTATCCATCCAGCAGTCCCTTGGAAGGATTCCCTGGTGACCAAAAACCTATGGAGCATAGTCTTACCCTAACATATATGGAGTTACCATGAATTAGCGTCACTTGACTGTAAATGGATTGCTTTGGCATTATAGAAGGATAATTTGTTTTCAAATATAAATAATAGAAATTCTGTGTAATATAATCTTGATAAAATGGTCAAGGGAAATAATCTAGATATTTCTAATTCCTTTTATTGTTGTCTGCCATCTAGTATATCCCATCTTATATTGTTTCATTGCTGTTCTGTGTGTTGTGTTGTTATCATGAGAGAGTATAGCTGCCCCTATTAGATACCTACACTATACACTATAAATCTTTAT
Source organism: Chrysochloris asiatica (assembly GCF_000296735.1). Taxonomy (NCBI): domain Eukaryota; kingdom Metazoa; phylum Chordata; class Mammalia; order Afrosoricida; family Chrysochloridae; genus Chrysochloris; species Chrysochloris asiatica. Next base: position 2,296,118 of record NW_006408829.1, read on the forward strand.
GGGAGGAGAACACCAGGTCTTTTTTTCATGGAACAGTAAGTGGGTTTGAACAGCTGATCTTTCAGCTAGCTGCCTAGTGATTAACCATTGTACCACCAGAAATTTTAATGCCTTTTTTTTAGAGTTCTCAAATTATCACTAACATAATTTATTATCTTCTTTGATTTCAAGGATTAAGTTAGTAAGCTCTGCTTACTTCTTATTAAAATAACCATAGACTACACAATTCGACTGATTTCTTAAATTACATTCAATAATTTATTTTGATAAGTAATTTTAGAATCTACAATTATCAATGCAATTGTCTCCAATTAAAAGTCCTGGTGTGGTGCTCTGGGCTTATGCGTCAGACTGCAAAGTCGTTTGAACTGCAAGGTCAGTGGTTCAAGCTCACCTTGGAAACCCTATGGGTTGCTATGGGTCAGAATCGACTCAAAGGACTTAACAACAACAACAATCTGCTCTAAAAAGTGGTCAAGACATAAAGGAAAATGGAGGTTGAAGAGTGGGAGATGTCTTTCTACTACTGGAATGGCCCATTTCCTTCAGCTGTGTTGTAAGATTCCAGGTGCATGCTGGGAGATGTTTGTGTGAGGAGGGGGAGTAGATGGACCTAGCTGTTGCTTGTTAAGGTGGAGTTTGGGAAGAGTTGGAAGAGAAGACTATCTGGCTCTGACTTCTCATCAATAATTTTAAAGAGATTCTCTCTTAAGAAAGAGTGTGTAAGGAAATAGTTCTAAAATAGGCAAGTAAACACTTGGTCACAGAAGTATACATTTAACACCGTTTTAACAAACCCAAACTCCTAAAGAATAAAATAAAATTTCCCAGACTGGATAAATTTCCCCGATAAAACATTTCTCTTAAATTTTGATTTTTTTTCCCCTTTCTTTAAGAACTCACAACAAATTCTTTTTCTAAACATCCAGTGTTCTGAAGCTAAAAAGTCAAACACCAGCTGTTACAAAAGGCAGTTGTAAACCCAAACTTTCTAACTTCCAAAATACTGACAGCAAACTGTATTTTTGCTCAAAATAGTTCAACTAGGACATTCTGTTTTGAAAACATCTCTAAATAGATGCAATTTTGGTTAGCCCTGCCTCTGCTCTCTGATTAGGCTAATGACAGAACGTATTGTTATTTTTTAAAACTCAAAATATACAACAAAATAAGAATGAATGTGAATGTTTATCTGTGCTTTTTCATCTGGTAAAAAACAACAACAAACATACACAGCCAGAATGAACTCTTTAAGGCATTTCACAATTGATACAAACTTGAAGAACATCTCACCTGTCAAAGTAACTTTTGAAGTAACCAATCCACATTTTAAGAGAGAGAATATTTGAATCTGTTTAACAATTCTTTTAGGCAGAAATAAGGAGAATGGAACAGTAAGTGGGTTTGAACAGAAGTCATTTGTAAAAAGGCTAGTAGAACTTGTTTCAGGGCACACACAATGGGGGTGAGGAAATGCAAAACATCAGAGAGCAAACAATGAAGGAACACATTTTCTCACCTGTGGAACAAGGTCAGTATTTCAAAGGGACTCTCTCTAGTCAGTGTAGCAACAAATAAAGAGGACCTAATAAAATTGCTTTTCCTCCGCTATGAAATGATTTCATGATTTCTATTTGTTCTATTAAGGCTTTTTTTTCCCCTTCTAATTGTTAATATTTAGACTAGTTATATTTATTTGAATAGCCCAAGAGGCTTGAGGAGACCCAATAGTGATAGACTTGACTCAATCCTACTGAGTTTGGTGATCATAGGCACGTCTCTTCTCTAAGCTCAATTTCTATAGTATCATGATGGTTACTGGAGAGCTGGTGTGGCACTGTAGGATAAGCACTGGACCACAAGATCGGTTTGAACCATGGGCAGTGGTTCAAACTCACCAGCCACTCCCTGAAAATCCTATATATGGTTGCTGGGAGTCAGAATTGACTCAATGGCACTTAATAACAACAATGATGATGATTATTAAGATGCTGGATACATTCCCTGGGAATATGCTTCTACTTTTCCCTCAGCCTGTATTAAAGACATGGAGTCTCTGGGTGGTGTGAAAGGTTAACACACTTGGCTGCTAACCAAAAAGTTGGAGATTTGAGTCCACCCAGAAGCACCTCAGGAGAAAGATTTGGCAATCTATTTCTGAAATAACCAGCCACGGAGAATCCCATGGAGTGCAGTTCTACTCTGACATGCATGGGGTCATCATGAGTCAGAATGGACTCCGTGGCAACTAATTTTATTAGCAACAGTGACACAATTAATGGTAGTGTGGTTTAGACTTGAGATTTGACTTGGGTGATGGAACTTCTGTTTCAGGGATGTATTTCTCATCCAACAGATATGCATTCCATCCTACTTTGCCTGGAACTGTCTAGTTGCTTTTAGCACTGAAAGACCTATGTCTCCAGCAATTCTCAGTTCCTGGCGAAACAAGATAGTTGGTCACTCTAATCCCACAGATCCGTGAGGAGAAATGTCCATAGACCAGGTAAAGGCATGGGAATCATCTTCCACAAAATTAGTCTTTATTGAAAACCCTATGGATGATGCCCAGTTACCATTACTGAATATTTTGGTCAAAGATACTATAGAATAATTCTGAGCAAAACGGGAGAAATGCAGAACAGAATTTCAAATTCTCACGGGATCCAAATTTTCTGGAGCCATGGAGGCTAGATTTATCCCTGAAACTATTGTCGTAAAATAACCTTTAAACCTTAAAACAGAAAACAATAGTAAAAAATGTCTGCCTTGAGCATTAATGCTGTTTCATTATGTATCTATATAGAAACATGATAGTGATCCTATAGGATAGAACAGAACTCTTCCACACACTTTCTGAGACTGGGGTTGCTATGAATCAGAACTGACTCTGTGGCAGGAAATTTAGGAACCCTGGTGGCATAATGATCTAAGCAGAGGGCTGCTAGCCTAAAGGTCAGTGGTTTAGATCCATCAGTCACTCTGCAGGAGAAAGATGTGGCGGTCTGCTTTCCTAAAACTGTCCAGCCTTGGAAACTGTAGGGAGTGGTTCTACTCTATGAATTGGAATCTACTGGATGGCAATGGTGGTTTTGTGCTGTTAAGTCGGTTCAGATTCACAGTGACCCTGTATAGGGTTTCCAAGGCTGTAAGTCTTTAGGAGAGCAGAAAGACTCATCTATCATCCACAGAGTGGCTGGTAGATTTAAACTGCTGACCCTGGGGTTAGTCGTCCACGCGCAAACACTGTGCGACCAGGGCTCCTTGATGGCAGTGGTTTATGGAGGGTGAGGTTGTGTAACTCAAAGAATGTTATCAGTGTCACCGAATTGTGCATGTAGAAACTTGTATTGGTGTATATTTTGCTGTGTATATTCTCAACCACAATAAAATAAAATGCATTTTAAAACAACAGCCCTATGAAGCACAGTTCTAATCTGACACACATGAAATTACCATGAGTGTGAACTGACTGAATGACAACTGTTTTTTCATTTGTTTTTTAGAAAGAAATACCTGGTACAGCCTTCACAAATGAATCGCAACAAATATAAACTGATTATCCAACAGCAACAAACACATTTTTTGAACACTTGTTACATTCCCCTGTTGTAGGCTCTACGGATCCAGTGCCATGCTCACTAAATTGAGAGTTAATGGATATGATTGAAAGATCTGGCCCTAGACATCATTTTGAACATCAGAAACTTTTATGTATATATAATCAGCAGTCATTTGTGGCCATTGAAATTAAATTTAAGGGAAGGTTGTGATGGAAATCATACGATGACTAGCATTTATTGATGAATTACTAAATGCCAACAGTTGTGCTAAGTGATTTCTATATGTATGTGTTTATTCAGTCTTCATAACAGACTACAGTCTACTGTAGTATGGATTACACATCAATAGACATAAAACAAAAATCCTCACAAATGGATCAATAAGCAACACTGTGATAAATGGTGAATATATTGAAGTCATCAGAGATTTCATTTTACTTAGATCCACAATCCCATGGGCATGGCAGTCAAGAACTCAAACTATGTATTTCATTGGACAAATCTACTGCCAAAGATCTCTTTAAAGTGTTAAAAAGTAAAGATGTCACCTTGAAAACTAAGGTACATATGACAAAAAAAACTACATTATTTTCACTTGCCTCATATACATATAAAAGCTGGATAATGAAGAAGAAAGACTAAAGAATTGATGCATTTGAATTCTTACATTAGCAAGGAATAGTCAATATACCATGGGCTGCTAGGAGAAAGAACAAATCTGTATTGAAAGAAATACAGTCAGAATGCTCCCTAAAAGCAAGAATGGAGAGCATTAGTCTTGCTTACTTTGGCCATGGTATAAGGTAGATCTAGTTCAAGCCCTGGATCACCACTGGTCTGGTAACTGTAAGGTCATCAGTTCAAACCCACCAGCCACTCTCAGAAACTCTGTACAGGGTTGTTATGAGTCAGAATCGATTCGACATCCCGTAACAACAATTTCTGGAGAAGGACATCATGCTTGGTAAAGGGTCACAGAAAAAGAGGAAACCTCTCAACAAAATGGATTGATACAGTGGTAGCAGTAATGGGCTGAAACATAGGAATGATTGTAAGGATGGCACAGGACTGGCAGTGTTTAATGAAGTCACTATGGGACACAGACCAAACAGCAATCGTCATAATAATCCTATTACACACTTTATATTATTTTTATCTTCAGAAAAGAGAAAATTGAAGATCAAAGTTGCCTAAGAATAAACATTTAAGAAATGGACACAGCCATGTTTGGACCGAGGTCTGCCTTACTCCACAGATTTTGCTCTTTGCACGAACAATAAAGAAGATAACTTTTGCATATACAATAAGGAAGATAATCAGACACATAGATGATTTGCATTGTAACAAGTGCTGTAACTGAAGTAAGTCTAAAGTTCCTGTACTTTTCACATAAATGGTTAGGTCTCAGCTTGGGAGTCAGGGCAATGCTATGTAATGCTTAAGATCAGGACAATGAGAACAGGAAGAATCTGGTTCAAATCCTGACTTGGCCATTTATTGGGAGTGTGAATTTGAACAAGTTTAATCTTCAGTATTCTCATTTGCAAAATTAAAATAACAATGCTTACTTAGAATGAAGTTAAATCATGCATCTAACATCATTAGTGCAATATGTGGAGCATAGTAAGCACTCAATTTATGGTAACTAATTAATTAATATAATTACCATCACTATTCAACCAGCTTAATTTAATACCTTAGCCTCTTCCAAGTTCCTTTAAACAGTGTAACTGTATTTGCTGGTGTGGCGCTGTGAATTAATGTGCTGGACTGCAAAGTTGGTTTAAACCGCAAGGCTGGAAGTTCAAGCTCACCAGCTGCTCCTCAGAAATACTATACAGGGTTATTGTGGATCAGAACCAACTCAGTGGCACTTAACAATGACAACATATTTGCTTATCTATATTTGTGCTTGCATTTTGATATTATTGAACAATTTGTAAATTGCAGACATTCCCCAGATTCTTTAGCAGGCAGCTACTAAACATAAGGACATTCTTCTACATACTTAAGTACCCTATACTCTACTTTATTGCCATTGAGTGGATACCAACTCAAAATCACCCTGTACAGCGTTTCTGAGACTATAAATCTTTACAGGAGCATACCAAAGGCTGGGCTCTTTGATCTTCATCAGTAACTCAGAGCATCCATATATAGGGTTTCCACTGACCTTGAAGTTGACAGTCCAGTGCTTATCTTACAGCACTACACTAGTATTCCTATGATTTATTTGTTGTTGTTAAGTGCTATCAAGTAGGTTCCAACTCATAGTAACCCTGTATAGGGTTTCTGAGGAGCTGCTGGTGAGCTTCAACTGCCAACTTTGGAGTTCAAACTGACATTACAGTCCAGGGCATGAACCCACAACACCACACCAGGATTCCTATGATTCATTGTTGTTGTTGTTAAGTGCCGTAGAGTCAGTCCTGACTTATAGAAACCCTGTATAGGATTTCCAAGGAGTGACTGGTAGGTTTGAATCACTGACCTTGGGCACAAACTGACTTTGCAGCCCAGCGCACTATCCTGCAGCGCCATACCAGAACTCCATGATTCATTAGTGGTGTTGTTGTTGTTAGGTGCAATCGAGTTGGTACCGACTTATAGTGACCCTATGCACACCAGAAAGAAACATTGTCCGATCCTGGGCCAACCTCACAATTGTTGCCACACTTAAGCCCATTGATGCTGCCACTCTGCCAATCCATCTTGTTGGGTGTCTTCCTCTTTTTATCTGACCCTCCACCCTATCAAACATGATATCCTTCTCCAGCAACTGGTTCTTCCTGACAATATGTCAGAAGTATGAGAGATGAAGTTTGGCCATCCTGACCTCCAAGGTGCACTCTGGCTGCACTTCTTCCAACACAGGTCTGTTGGTTCTTTTGGCAGCCCATGGCACTTTCAATACTCTCCTCCAACACCATAACTCAAATGCATCAATTTTTCTACAGTCTTCCTTATTCACTGTCCAGCTTTTGCATGCATATTAGGCTATTGAAAATACCATGGATTGGGTCAGGCGCACCTTGATCCTCAAACTGACATCTTTGCTCTTCAACACTGTAAAAAGGTCTTGTGCAGCAGATTTGACTAATGCAATGAATGCATCATTCGATTTCTTGACAGCTGCTTCCATGAGTGTTGATAGTTGATCCAAGAAGAATGAAGTGCTTGACAACTTGAATCTTTTCTCCATTGATAAGAATGTTGTTTATTGGTTCAGTAGTGAGGATTTTTGTTTTCTTTACATTGATTCACTGTTGTTGTTGTTAAGTGCCGTCAAGTCGGTTCCAACACAGAGCGACCCTGAACAGGGTTTCCGAGGCTGTAAATCTTTACGGGAACAGAAAGCCTCATCTTTCTTCCGCAGAGCAGCTGGAAGTTTTGAACTGTTGTCCTTGCGGTTTGCAGCCCAATTTGTAACCACTACTCTATCAGAGCTCCTTAGCTACCAGAGCTTCATTAGTGCTTGTCAAATGTAGCCACTATAGCTTCAGAGGTGGTAAGAATAGCTTCTGCCAAAAAAGAAGTCTGTCCCATAACAAATGCAAGAAATAGTGGATGTGTTCTTATTTACTGTAATGGCTGTTATTGATTGATATTGTTGGGTGTCTTGGAATCAATTCTGACTCAGAGCAACCCCATGTGAAATAGTAATAGGTTTATGTTTTGTTTTGTTTCCTGTAATCTTACAGAAACAGATCACCAGGTTGTTCTCCTGAACAACTATTGGGTAGGTTCAAAATGCCAACCTTTGAATCGGCAGACAAACTGTTTTTTTTTTTTTTTAAGTGTCTATGGTTTTATTATTTGTTGAGTCTTTCTTTCTTTCTTTCTTTCTTTCTTTCTTTCTTTCTTTCTTTCTTTCTTTCTTTTGTTCGTTCGTTCGTTCGTTTTTATTGTGAATTGACTGAAAGTTTGCAGGCCAGATCATCAGTTTTACATTTAACAAATCATACTCCTTGTTTCATTGTTGTTGTTAAGTGCCGTCAAGTCGGTTTCCGACTCATAACGACCCTGTACAGGGTTTCCGAGGCTGTAAATCTTTACGGGAGCAGAAAGTCTCATCTTTCTCCCACGGAGCGGCTGGTAGTTTCAAACTGCTGACCTTAAGGTTCGCAGCCCAATTCATAACCACTATGCTACCAGAGCTCCTTACAATGATTATAATCCCCTCCATGTACCATCAGTTAACAATATTTCTCCCTATTCACTTTAGCTCTTTTTTTCAAAAACAAAACAAAACACTCAGGCATATATAATAATTTATACCACCAAAGAGCACATTCTGCAAGCCTGCCTCCTGGCCGCCAGCTCTCAGTCCCTCTCTTCCCATGATCCAGAGCCCTCAGCTACTCCCTCTCTCTATTTCCCTATCTCTGCCTCCATCTCTGGTGTTGCTGCTTCTCTGGATAAGGTCTCACATTCTGCTTATGCTCTTCTCCCTTGATGGTCCTAAGGTCCTTTGTTTCTGGACTGTAAGATTAACTACTCCCCCATTTTTGTTATAAAACTTCTACCTTTATAATTGTGACAGTCGCAATTAGTCATCATAACAATTACTCACTATTGAATCTTAAGAATTTTCTCCCCATTTCTTTTAACCAGACCCATCTAGACAGGATGAAAACTATTCCGTGGGGAATCGTTCTTTACCCCATATTCTTAAACTAAACTCTCCTTTGAAACTTGTAATCCAGTCACTTCATGCCTTTATTGCCCCCTCATTTTAGGTAGCCAATGTATAAGTTGCCATCCCTATCTACCCTATGTACAGAGGGGATAGCACTGATACTTGAGGTGAAGACTCCTTCCCTCTCTGTTGGTATTTAAAGTTACTAACTCCATGAGTATAGGTCAATTTCATCAAATTGTAGCAATTTACCCTCATTTCCCTTATCAAATTTTTTTTTTTTTTTAAGCTTCCTCTAGTCAAGTTCTGATTATCAAGCCTTCAAGGCTATGTCAAATGGATACTATCTGCACATTTGAGTGTTCTTGTGTATCTCCCCTCATTTCATATCAGATGGATGCTTCACTCTCAGCTCTAGAGCTCTGTGGCTATGTCCTTGTCCATAGACTCAAGTGTCCCTAGGTTCCACCACACTTTGGACCAACTAGCCCTTCCTCTTCTCTCATCTCCAGGTAGATGGCAGTCTATGGAATATGGTTGAACTCTGCCAGCAGACAAACTTTTAATTATTGTGCCAAATTAAAGTAATCAAAAGACTACTAGAAATTCAGTAAAAACTATAAAGTCACATGTCTTACCAGCAAAGAAACTACAAATGGACCTTAAACTGATGAAAAAGTTCTCAAATTCACTCATAATAACAAAAATATAAAAGTAAAATTATGTTGAGTTACCTTTTTCTTTAGTTCATCAAATTAGCAAAGTATATCAGGAAGGACTGGGGCACAGACACATTCATATTTTCTAGGTGAGCCAAGAAATGAATGCAATTTCTCAGGAAGGCATATTGGCAGGGTCTAAGAAAATCACAAACTTGTGCATACTCTTTGATCAAGCAACAATACCACCTAAGAAATATTATCCTACAGATAAATTCCACTCTCTAAGTGGAGTGGTACATGAACGAAGTTATTCACTTACTTATGGTAAAATATTATAATTAATTAGATGCTTGCATTAAGCAACTAATTTAAATGAATTGTGAGACATTCATAGAATCAAATATGCAATTATGTTAGAAAACAGTAAGGAAACTCTTTGTGCACTGATATTGAATGCTCACTAAGATTATTGTTTAGTGAAAAAAGGAAGGTACACAACACTACAGACAGTATTCTACAATGTATATAAAAGAAGGAAACAAAGAATATATATATTGTACTATATATTTTTATTATTTACATAGTAAATCTTTGGAGCACATAATCAAGGAAATGATAAGTCATTAACTGGAGAGAGGGTGGGAACTTAGTAGGTAGAGGACAGTGGGAGAGAGTAACAGGAAGCAAACTTTTCACAGGATACCTTTTAATATTTAATCCTGTCCAAACTATGTGATGTTAAAAAATTAAATATTTCTTAAAAGTTCCATCTAGAGTCCTGGGAAAATGTTTTTTGGTTTTTGTTTGTTTTTTGAAAATAGAAATTATCCCAGATCATCTTTACAGTCTTTATGCTTATCATGTAGTTTCAGGATCAATGCTACTATTTTCCAATTTCACTAAAATCAGACTGAGACTGCATACTTCTCATACACTCTGTCTAAAAAAGCATGAAATTAGGAAAAAATAAAAAGCCTTTGTTCTACAGAAATTCAAAGTCCAGAATTGCATGTAAATTGAGTCAGTATCACCTCAATGGATGCGAAAGCTGGACAGTGAATAAGGAAGACCATAGAAGAATTGATGCCTTTGAGTTGTGGTGTTGGAGGAGAATACTAAAAGTGCCATGGACTGCCAAAAGAACCAATAGATCTATTTTGGAAGAAGTGCAACCAGAGTGCTCCTTGGAGGCCAGGATGGCTAAGCTTCGTCTCTCATACTTTGGACATATTGTCAGGAGAGAACAGTCGCTGGAGAAGGATGTCATGCTGGGTAAGATGGAGGGTCAGAGAAAAAGAGGAAGACCCCCAAAGAGATGGATCAGCCAGGTGGCATCACTGATGAAATCAAGTGTGGCAGCAGTAGTGAGGTTGGCCCAGAATCGGACATTGTTTCGTTCCGCTGTGCATGGGGTCACTGTGAGTCGGTTCCAACTCGATGGCACCTGACAACAACAATTGACTCAATGGCACCTAACAACAACAACAATTCACTACTTGGAATTAAATTCCAAACAGACCATTGAAATATATTTGTTCTCAAGGTTAGTGCTTACATATAATTGAAATTATGGTGTTGAAGTAAAATTGGTCTCTTTCTCGTATTGGATTCTCCATAGAATTCACATGAGATGGGACTCTCTCACACCATGATAGAAAAATCCCATCTAAGAAAAGGAAAGGGTTCTATCTTCATTGACAAAAGGTTGACAATTTGAACCCGACAACCATTCCATGAGACAAAGATGTGGTAGTAGGTTTCTGTGAAGATTATAACCTTGGAAATTGTCCAAGGCAGTTCTACTCTGTCCTGTAAGATTGATTCAAGGTTGTTATGAGTCAGAAACTACTTGACGACCCACGACAACATACTGTTATAAAGAAGTATGGGGTTTTGCTATATTGCTAGCACTCAGTGGAATGTCACACATGGAAGAGGTTTACCATAAATGATTGACAGATCATTGTATCATAAATCTGTGATCTAGGGTTTCTGTGCATTTGTCAAGCCAGATGTCCTTTTCCTACTTTAGTTCAACGTTCTCATCTGGAAATGAGGATGACAAGTACCTATCTTGAATACACCTCACATTTTTTTATATGAAGCCCAAATGACAGAGTAACATGAAAGGTTCCATTGAAAAGAGTACTTTTGGTACCAGTAGGTTAAGTTGGACTGCTAACAACAAGGTCAGTGATTCAAACCCACCCAGTGCTTCATAGGAGAAAGAAGGATGGTCTGCTTCCATAAAGATATACAGTCTCAAAAACCCTAAGAAACATTATAAGTTGGAATTGACTTAATGGAAGTGGGGTGGGTTACTGGTAATATGACATAGTTATAAATAGATAGGGCAGAGAAAAAAACACGATTGCAGAACATGCTTCATGGAAATTTGGTCTCGTGTTTACAGATGATGAAAAGGAAATTTAGAGAAGTTAAATGACTTCCTCAAATTTGATTTTGAGCAGCCATTGAGAAGTGAAACTGAAAATAAAATTCACCTCTTTTGAGTAAGCGTCAAATTGTTGTCTACTATTTAAGTCTGTTTCTCTAGTCTTGAGAATACATGGAAAATCTGAAGAAGGAGAAGCATCATCTGATATAGCCTATTCATAGAAAAGACGAATTAAAATCTAAGAAGTATCAGAGTAGGAATACAAGGATAACAGTGTGTATATCAAGTCCTAAGTGGGATGCTCATAAAAAAGGAACTAAGGGAGGGGGTTACAGAAAACTACATTTCTGACTTGTGCTTTAGAACTTTAATCACCATAACAATCTAATTAGGGTCATCTCCACTTTCTAGTTGAGTTAACAATTAACAGGTGGCAGATCTGTGATCAATCCTGGGACTCTGTGACACTAGTTAGACCCTATCAGTCAGCCTCATTCTCTGCTTACTAGTAAATGTTGTAGAGGACATGGGACCAAGAAGAGAGTATTAGCGATTTTCTAAAAGAATACTTATAATATATGTTCTAAATGTAAAAATCATTTATCATCACTAAATATTTCCTGAATTTGTAAGGTAAAAAAACTAATAAAAAATCCCAAAATGGATTTATGTTGACTGTTTTCTGTTGAGTGAAAAGAGATGGGGACACTTCTTTAAGATGAACACCTTCAGGATTTACCTATAAGAAAGCTCAGAAGAGGGAATTTGGACTATAGTGAGTCACATGAAAGACTTTACCTGTGTTTTATTAACGATGTAAACACATTCTGTTGTGTGGATCATAACAAATTATGGATAATATTGAGAAGAGCAGGGATTACAGAACACTTAATTGTGCTCATGCTGAACCTGTGCATAGACCAAGAGGCATTTGTTCAAATGGAACAAGGAAATATTGCGTATTTTAAATCAGGAAAGGTGTCATGGTTGTATCTTTCACCAAATTTATTCAATTTGTTGCTGAGTAAATAATCCCAGAAGATAGATTATGTGAAGAAGAATGTAGCAACAGGATTTGAGATTTAGTAACAACCTTCGATATGCAAATGACACACCCTTGCTTGCTGAAAGCAAAGAGGATTTGAAGCACTTGCTGATGAAGATCAAATACAGTTTTCAGTATGGACTTCACCTCATCATAAAGAAGACAAAAATCCTTACAACTGGCTTAATACAGAACATCTTGATAAATGGAGAAAAGATTAAAGTTATCAAGGATTTCATTTACTTGAATACACAATCTATGTCCATGGAAGCAGCAGTCAAGAAATCAAATGATGTGTTGATTTGGGCAAATCTGCTGCAAAACACCTCTTTCAAGTGTTAAAGAACAAAGATGTCACTTTGAGGATTAAGATGTGCCTGACCCAAACCATTGTATTTGCAATTGTCTCATATACATTTGAAAGCTGGACAATGCATAAGGAAGATTCTGAAGAAGAATTGATGCTTCTGAATTAAGTGTTAATGAAGAATATTGACTATACCATGGACTACCAGAAGAACAAACATCTGTCTTGGAAGAAGTACAGCCAGAATGTTCCTTAGAGGAGAGGATGTCATGAAACTTCATCTCATTTACTTTGAATATGTTATTAGGAGGGCTCAGTCTCTGGAAAAGGACATCATGCTTAGTAAAGTAGAGGGTCAACAAAAGAGAGGAAGACCCTCAAGGAGAAGGATTGGCACAGTAACTGCAACATTGGTCTCAAATATGACAGTTGTGAGGGTGGAGCAGGACTGGGCAGTGTTTGGTTCTGTTGTCCATAGGGTCACTATGTATTGGAACTTACTTGAAGTCACCTAACAACAACAATGCATATTCCCTTTCCAAGGATTTAATTTACAAAGCAATGTTGTTTATTAAACTAAAAGCCTCAAATTCTGTAAGATGAATAGGGATTCATTTATTCATGAATTCATTCCATATGTATTTTAATCAGCTCTGGTGGCATAGTTGTTAAGTGCTCAGCCACTAACCAAAACTTCAGTGGTTCAAATGCACCAACTGCTCAACAGGAGAAAGATGTGGCAGTCAGCATTCCTAAAGATCACAGTCTTGGAAAGCCTGTGAGGCAGGTCTACTGTGTACTATGATCTCACTATAAATTAGAATCTACTCAGAAGCAACAAAGTGCTTGGGTTTTTCTTGGTTTTATGTACCAAACTCAATGATTGCAAAACTAGACATGATTTCTACTATAGTAAAATTTATAGTGTCTAATGAAGAGAAATAAGGAGCTATGGTAGCGTAGTGGTTACGAATCAGGCTGCAAACCTTAAGGTCAGCAGTTCGAAACTACCAGCTGTTCCGCAGGAGAAAGATGAGGCTTTCTGCTTCTGTAAAGATTTACAGCCTCGGAAACCCTGTACAGGGTCTCTGTGAGTCGGAACTGACTCCACGGCACATAACAACAACAACAACAACAACAATGAGAAATACTTAACTCACATGGTTGAAGGAAGAAATGCAAAATTACAAACTTTCATAAAATCTATGCAGTAAAAATGTAAGATGTTATAAGGGCATTTAAAGAGGATTATGCCCAGTTGTGAAGTTCAGAAGTGGTGCTGCAGGATAAGCACTGCTAAACACAAGGTTGGTGATTCAAACCCACCAGTCACTCCTCAGAAACCCTATACAAGGTCGCTATGAGTCAAAACCCACTCAACGGCACTTAACAACAATGTGCGTAGTTTCAGTAGGGGACATGGGTTCCTGATATGAAATGGCCTTAGAGCTAGAATTAGTAGTCAAGTGTCTATGGCTTCTTGTTGTTGTTGTTGTGTGCCATGGAGTCGGTTCTAACTCATAGTGACCATGTACAGGGTTTCCAAGGCTGTAAATCTTTACGGGAGCAGAAAGCTTCGTCTTTCTCCCGCGGAACAGCTGGTAGTTTCAAACTGCTGACTGTGAAATTAGTAGCCCGATTCATAACCAATATGCTATCAGAGCTTCTTAGTGTCTATGGCAGGGTTTTTAAAACATGTACCCCTTAACCCCCGCTTGTGAAATGAAAGTAATGAAGCATCCTGAGATTCTAGTGAGATAATAAGTACAAAGAGGTTACCCCAGCATTTAGTGAACACTTAATAAATGGCTGGTCTTGGTTTAGCTTTGTATTTTGTTTTATTAATCCTTGAACAATATCTAGTTAGAGAACAGGATTAAATACCATACAGATTGAGAATAATACAACCATACAATCAGAAAGGGTGGGGAAGGAAAAGGAAATATTTTGAAAATACCACAAAAATACTAATAGATTTCATTTTAAAAAGTTTTAAATAGATTGATTCAGTAAAATGAGCAGCAGTCCAAAGGTAAGGAGCTCTGGTCGAGTAGAGGGGTTTGAGGTGGGGCTGCTAACGGCAAGGTGAGCAGATTGAATCTACCAGCCTCTCTGTGGGAGGAAGATGAGGCTTTCTGTTGCCATAAAGATTTGTTGTTGCTGTTGTTGTTGAGTGCCATAGTAGTCAGTTCCAACTCATAATGACCTTGTGTAAGGTTTCCGAGGAGTAACTGGTGGGTTTGATAAGTCCAGTGCTTATCCTACAGCAAGCACCACACCAGGACAGCCATAGGAACCCTATACGGGGTCGCTATGAGTCGGAACCAATTCCATGGCACACAATCAAAACCACCACCATCCAAAGGTAAGTTGAATGCTTGGTTAACATTTTCTGATGTTGTTGTTGTCCAGTATCATCAAGTTGGTTTCGATTCATAGCAACCCTGCATAGAGTTTCCAAGGAGTGGCTGATGAGTTTGAACCACCAACCCTGTGGTTCAAACTGACCTTATGGTCCAGTACTTTACCCCACAGCATTACATTAGGAGTCGTTATCCTACAGCACCATACCAGGACTCTGATACACCCAGAATTTAACCATGACATTGCTTATGACTGTGGATAACATGTTTTTCTGTATTTTAAGTGTCTATGTCAGCCTAACTCCAGGATTGGTTAATAAATGAATTAAATGATAATGTGTCTTCTACTCAGAACCTAACATTGGGGCACATAGGAGAAAGGGTTAGGCTGTGATTGGGTGCTTGGCGGTGGGGGTTGGACAAAGACTTTGTTTGGGTGCATCAGGGATTAGGTGAGGTTCTGAGGAGGAAGCCAAAGAAACAAGTCGATTTTGATTCATGTTGCTGTTAAGTGCCATCAAGTAGGTTCTGACCCATAGCAACCCTGTAGAGGGTTTGTGAGGAGCAGTTAGGGAGCTTGAACCACCGACCTTGCTGTTCAAATTGACTTTGCAAACCTCGCACATCAACCCACAGCACCACACCAGGATTCCAGGGTATTCAAGACAGTGAATCTTGACAGGAGCAGACAGCCTCATCTTTCTGAAGCAGAGTGGCTGGTGAGCGAATCGCCTAAGCCACAGTGCCACCAGAACTCCCTGAAGAGGAAAGATACTGCAAAACTAATGCTTGGATCACAGAGAGCTCCCAACCTGACTGCTCTCTGGTTTAGTTTTGGGAGAAAAACCTTTAGAGTTAAGTCTTGATAGAAACAGATTTACTTTTTCCAGAAATCCCTAAGAGAGTCTCACTGGGGATGGCTTAAATATGGCCCCGCAGGGAAAACACTTCAAAGATACAGAAGATCACTTCCAAAGGCCCAGAACCAAGCCCTTGACTAGTGTTAACCTGGAAAGCAGTGTGTGTCCTAGAACTGCCATCAGCACATAGCTGCACCAGCAGGTAGGCAGAGTGCTCCTGGAGGTTCTCCATTGATTGCAGGTGAGCACATTTGTGTCCAGAATCCAAGCAAATCACCTGGGGAGAGTAGAGGGCTTATGAAAGGAAGGGTAGTAGGGAGTGGACCCACCCACAGGAGCCCAACCAGGTCCACCTATTTGTCAGGGCTGTGTGGATTTAGGTTTTGATTCCCCATTAAACCCAACTAATTTCATCCCCACAAGAAACAGGCACTGAGATAGAATTTTCCAGGTGTTTGGTTGATTCAGGTACTATGTGAACGTTCTCTGTGCTTGATTCCTGGATTCTTGGACACTTTTAGCCTTGATTTTTCTGTCAAGAAAATGTTTACTTGTCTTTGTGTAACCTGTAAACAACTAACAAATGTTCCTGGTTTCCTCTCTTTTATATCTCAGGTAGAAATTCTCAAGTATTAAAGGGAGCCATGTTACAGTAGGAAATCTGGGGCATTATGTATGTATGTTGTTGTTGTTAGGTGCAGTGAAGTCTGTACTGACTCATAGCAATATTAAGCACAACAGAAATAAACATTGCCTGATCTTGCGCCAACCTCATAATCATTGCTACACTTGAGCCCATTGCTGTTGCCACTGTGCCAATCCATCTGGTTGGAGGTCTTCCTCTTTTTCACTAACCCTCCACTTTATCAAGTGTGATGTCCTTCTCCAGGGACTGGTCCCTCCCGATAACGTGCAAACTATGGCAGAAAGAGTCGAAGTCTAGCCATCCTGGCTTCTAAGGAGAATTCTAGCTGTACTTCTTCCAATACAGATTGGTTTGTTTTTTTTGGCAGTCCACGGCACTTTTAACTCAAACACCTTAACTCAAATGCATCAATTCTTCTAACGTATGTTGTTGTTAAGTACTGTGGAGTCAGTTCCAACTCATAGTGACCCTGCACAGAGTTTCCGAGTTTGTAAATCTTTACGGGAGCAGA
>NW_006408829.1:2313251-2336205 GCF_000296735.1 Chrysochloris asiatica
TATATATATTGACAACTTTAAAATTCATCAGTTACCACAAATGAAATAGCCTTGTTCCTACTAAATTCAATATTTTCCTCCTCATTAGGGACAAACATTTGAGGCTTCACATGTGCCAAGGTGATTCTGAGGGCTCAATTTTTCATTTAAAAGGCAAACTATGTTATTGTGTGTGCATTTTTCTTTGTAATTAGACTATTACATCTAATAATGAGAAAAGTGAGTCCTGGTGTGGCACTGTAGGTTAATGGCCAGACTGCAAAGCCATTTGAACTATAAGGTCAGCGGTTCAAACTCAGCAGCTGCTCCTTGGAAAACCTATACAGGGTCACTCTAGGTCAGAATCAACAGGACAGCACTTAGCAACAACAATGAGAAAAGTCTTATTATTATTTTTTTCTCCCTCGTTTTCCAAATACATGCAGAATGCACACACATATGCATACACTAGAGATGTAGGTCGTGGTGTTGCTAAGTGCTGTAGAGTCGGTTATGACTCATAGAGGCTCTGTATAAGGTTTCCAAGGAACAGCTGTTGAGTTTGAACCATAAACTTTTCACTTCAAAGTGACCTTGCAGTCCAGCACATTAACCCAGCGCCACACCAGGAGATATAGATTAGAACATATAAAGACTAGTAAAGAAATTAGAGAGAAAACAGGGCTTTGCAGGCTGGAGACAATAAATAGAATTACCATGGCAAGTCAGAAACTAAAAGTTTTTAAAGGCAAGATTGCCTCCAAGTACTCCATCTCTTGAAGCTACATTCTTCCAGATCTCTGCATTACACAGGCCCTGAATAAAATTACCTGAGATTCTCCTTAATTCAAACTGTTGTTTTTGTTAAATGCCATTGGGTCAATTCAGACTCATAAAAACTCTGTATAGGGTTTCCAAGGAGAAGCTGGGAGGTTTGAACTGCCAACCTTGCAGTTAGCAATTGAGTGCTAACCCACAGCAAAGAGAAGTCCTTTCAGCCCTTAAGGAAGGTTGTTTCTAAAAACTGTTTCCCACGTACATATTGTCATTGGGTTATGTGCCACACCTAACATGTAGTACCAGTTGATCCCAACTCATGATGACCCCGTGTGTTGCAGAGTAGAACTGTACTCCACTCTTATGGTTGTGACCTTTTTCCAGGCCTTTCTTTCAAGACACCTCTGCATGGGTTTGAACCACCAGTCTTTAGTTTAGCAATGGAATTCTTAACCATTTATACATAATGTATTATACATAATGTATAAATGGTTAAGAATTCCATTGCTAAACTAAAGACTGGTGGTTCAAACCCATGCAGAGGTGTCTTGAAAGAAAGGCCTGGTGGACTCGAACTGCCGGCCTTGCAGTTAGCAGCCTAGTGCATAATCCACTATGCTACCAGGGCCCCTTAGTTAGTATTAGTTCGTAAATAAAAAAGCAAGGAATGGAAAACTATACATATTTCTTGATGACCAAGGAACTGATTCCTACCCCCTTCTTGGCAAAGAACTTGAGATATTTATCTGGTGTCAAACACAGAAGGCCCTAGTCATTCAGCTCTTATGGTTAATGTCTACAGAATTAAGAAACACGTTTTGGTTCATTTCTTGACTTATGACTGCTGTATCAAGAGTTTAGGTTTAAACACAAAAAGAAAAGAAAATATCTCTAAACAATTAAAAAATAAAAAGACCCTCCCCCAAGGCTGTTTGCAGCCACCCCCTCCTTTTCTTTGCTTCCTTCTTTTCAGCTTGACATCCTCTCAAATGCTACCTGACAGACTGCTGCAATCACCCTGTGAATGTAAGTAATTTCCTTATTGACAGCCTCCCATTCTCCCTGACATCTGCCAGCACTCCCTGACACTTGAATAAGCATTAAGACATTAACAGTCTGGCACAGGTTTAAGGGCTGGAATAGTAATGCTTGGCAGGCCTGCCTCACAAAGCCACATGCAAAGAGACCCCCACACATTCAACACTGCCATCCTTCTGGTTGGAAAATGTGGCAGAGCCCATAGTAAATGCCGATTATTCGCTCGACTGCTCTGGCATTTTGGTGTCTCCTTAGACAGGCTAGATCATACATTAAAAGAAGAGAGAGGAAAAACAAGAAATTGCCTGCTTCTGAAGCTGTGTAAGTGAAAAGTGAATGCTAATCAAAAGGCAGGTCTTCGCTCACTGAGATGAGTTAATATTTTAAGGGGATTCTTGACTTAGAATAAGAAACAAAGTCAAGCTCCCCTAATTTACACATAGAAAAATTTGCATCACACTTTCTTTTGATAATAGAAAATTCTTCCAGTATACTGACAAATGCCATCTTTGTGCCATGGGCTTTATAAAAACCAATTTGTGAGATTCACATACAGAAAAAATTATTAGGAAAGAACCTCACCATAGGCTTTGTTGCTAGAATCTATTCCCTGAGAAATAGTAAATCTATTAACACGCTTGATAATAAGCTTGTTACACGAGTCAGAGAGCTGCCTCCAACCCATTCTAAGTAGGGCTTGTTTTGGATCCAAAACATGTAATCCACACAGGTAATTCTAAAATTAACATCAAAATAGAAAGGGCAGAGTTGTGCATGTCAAGGCAGCATTTTACCTTGAGTGAAAAAAAAAAAAAAAAGACTCAATATAGCTGACTTGGGAAACAAAAGAAGAGTTAAAATAGATTTTAAATAAATTCAAGATAGTCTAATTAAAGGTAAAGGGCCAGGGAGCCTGGGTGGTGCAAATGGTTAACTTGGTTGTTAACAGAAAGGTTGAAGGGTCTAGTCCACCCAAATGTATCTTGGAAGAAAGACTTGGTAATCTAATTTTGAATACTCAGTCATTGAATAACCCTACAGAACACAGGTCTACTCTGATGAACCTGGCATAGCCATGAGCTGGAACTAACTTAATGGCAACCAGTTTCAAAAGAAGAAGACAAAAGATTAAAGGGTCAAACAAGACGTTTTAACCAGGAGCATTCTGTGATTTCAAATTTCATGATAGTTTCTGGACTGGGGGGTGAGGGGCAAGTCCACATTTCCCCCTCTCCTCTGCATGGTCACTCTCAGGAACTCTATCACAGAGAGCAGTGCTATTTGCAGATTCCTTCTACAGACTGTCTTCGTTTTTGTGTTATTTGATCTGAGCCTGGGGTTACTACCTTCATCTCTGATTTGCAAATGAAGAAAGAAGAGAGAGGTGAAAAAAAAAAAAAAGATAAGGGACTTTCCCCAAATCACACAGGTAATAAGTGGGGAGTCCCAACCTACACCTGACCTTGACTTCTGGGTGGGTGTGTTTCCATCACATTTAGCTCCCAATCCAGTGAGTTTGGTCTCAGTTACCAGAGAGAAAGGATAGTGAACTTGGAAGAACAGACTTCCTTTCCAGAACCAAAAGGACTGTCCGTGACCACAGTAGGGCTCCATGAGACTGACTGATTAGAATCTTACATCTGAGTAGAAGCAACAGAATCTGTTCTAATCCACAAAGATAGGACTGCTGGAATAGACAGGGTGTTTCTCTTCAGACTGAACTCATTCCTTCATAATCAATCAAAAGCAACCAAGTGGTGCGTGTGGGCAATTTATGAGGGTGGGTAGAAAGGGGAAGTTAAGAGTTCTCAGACTAAATTGAGTTCCACCTCCAGGTTTGCCACTTCAAACCTTAAATGGTTATGACTGTGAACTTAGGAGTCAAGGGAATCTGAATTCAAGTTCTTTTCCTCACTAGTTGTATGTTGTTATTATTAAGTGCTGTCAAATCAGTTCTGACTCATAGCGATCCTGTATAGGGTTTCCAAGGAGAAGTGGGTAGGTTTGAACTGCTGACTTTTGGTTAGCAGTCCAGTGCTTATCCAGTTGACCAAACCTTAATTTCTTTATTTATAAAATAGTCATTGCTGTAGAGCATGGAATCTGAAGGCTTTTGGCCTGCAAACTGCTCCAGCCAGACAGAATTTAATTCCATCTTGTGCCTAGGTTTAGATATTCAGATGCCAATTTTTCTTGAGTACCTCACAAACCTCTGACAGCTGAACTGACAGAGTTAGAAGCACAGTATATTAAAAATGGGGTTGGGGCCACTTCTCCCAGCTGGACCTCACAGGAACATCCCTGGACATACCCCTTAGTGTTCACCTGGTTGTAATGTTATACTCTGAGAGCAGCAGAGAAAGTCTATAAGCTCTATTATTTGCAATAGTCCTCTCCCTGCTATCTATAGGCCCAGCATGTTTATGTAATACCTTGCTGCCTTCAGTCATGGTTGTGGGAGGAGATTCCTTTGTTCCCTGTGCTGTATAAAAGATTACCACGTGGAGAGGGAACTTTGGAAACTCATCATTTCAATGATTTCCCTCAGCAGGCTGATCTATGCTTGTCTTTGTCTTATTTTTACTCCTGTCAAAGACTGAATAAAGAGTCTCTATAATATCAAGTTCAGCAGTTCAAAACTACCAGCTGCTCTGCAGGAGAAAGATAAGGCTTTCTGTTCCTGTAAAGATTTATAGCCTCAGAAACCCTGTTCAGGGTCGCTATGGGTTGGAACTGATTTGATGGCACTTAAAAACAACAACAACATAATATTTATATATGTAAATATGGGGTCTGTTTTCTCTCCTATAATGCCTTTATATCCATATCTTCCTCATATACATATAGCTGTGATACGGTTTTAGTTTAGCACTATAAGGGCTTAAAGTATAAATGTTAATATGTTGTTATCATTTCTCTATATAGGAGCTCACCGAAAACTCCCATCTGCCTATTCTATGTCTATTCAACACTTCTTTTCAGATGTCTTGTAGCACTTCAATGTCTCTCCTAACCCAAGTCTTCATCTATGTAACTATAATAATCACATATACACCAAAACTTCTAGAGAACTTTGTATTTGCATTGTTCACTGTGATAATTAAGGATTTTGGTCAACTTGACTGGGCCAAGATTCTCAGTGGTTTTGCAGTTGAGATCTAATCTAATATAATCAACTCTATGATGAAGTCTGCTATGAGCCAAGCGATTGAAAAGATGTTTCCTCGGAGGTGTGACTTGTTTTCAGTATATCCCACACTCAGTCAAAGCTTGTTTACTTTCTGCTGGGTATGGCTGTTTTTTCTGGCTTATCCTTCTACCTTGGACTTGAGCCAGTGGCCTGAGAGTCATCCACAGCCTGCATTCTTACCTGCTTGCCTGCCTGATGGATCTGCCTGCCTGTTTGCCATTTGACCTGCCAATCTGGGATCATCTGACCTGGACTTGTGACTCTCCCACCTCTACAACTATGTGAACCATTTCTATGATATAAATTTCTAGGAGTCCTGGTGTGGTGCTGTAGGATAAGCACTGGACTGCTAACAAGGTCAGCAGTTCAAACCCAGCAGTCACTCCTTGGAAACCCTACGCAGAGTAGCTATGAGTCAAAATCAACTCCACAGCACTTAACGACAACAGAAATACATATACATATTTAAGTTTTGCTGATTCTGCTTCTTTAGACAACCTAGTCTAAGAAATGCACTAAATTAATGGTGGTGGTGGTGGTGGTGGTGTGCTTTCAAGTCAGTACTGACTCACAGTAACTCTGTGTAGGGTATATGAGGCTGTAAATGCTTACAGGAGCACAAAGTCTCATCTTTATTCCTCAGAGAAGCTTGTGGATTCAAACTGCTGGCTTTGCATTTAGCAGCTCAACATGTAATCCACTACACTTGTTGTTAAATGCTGTCAAGCCGGGTCCACTCATAGCATCCCTGAATAGGGTTTCTGAAGAGTAGCTGATGAACTTGAACTGCTGACCTTGTGGTTCAAACTGACCTTGCAGTCCAACACATTAACCTGCAGTGCCACACTAGGACTCCCAACCCACTCCACTACCAGGGCTCGATTAACTTCATAAATTTGCCCAGGAAACATCAAGACAAGTGGTCGGGTCCCCTTAATGCAAACCCCCTTCCAAGGCTAAGACTCAACGGAAATATGAGCTCTGATTGGTGACCACACGCATCGCTGATAGGGTGAAGTGGGGTAAAAGCAGCAATGAAGCAGCAAGCTAAGCCCTACAATGTTTGGTGGGCTTCTGTGGACCCGGATGGGGACCTGGTTGGCCAGCAGTGTGGGGAGACCTGGGGACTCTTGGGTCCAGAGTCAGCGGTGTGGCCACAGAGGTCTAGAGTGGAGAGTGAAGCTACCAGCTGATAGGAAGAGAGGGCATATGCACAAGAACACCCACACCTGCAGATGGTACCCATGTGACCTGGTCCCGATGAATGGATGATCAGAACTCAACCAGGAGAAGAAAGAAGAGGAAAAAAAAAAGAGTGACCTGATACAATTTGATGAGCTTGACCTACACCTATGGATGCAGTAACCCAAAAGAGGGAACAAATACTTACAGCAAGAAACATTCCCACCACCTCCACACACAGAGTAGACAGAGATGGGCAACTTGGACATTGGATACCCAAATGGGGCGGGGAGGGGGACTACAAAGGCAAGAAGTGACTGGCTTACAAGCTTTCAAGAGGGAACCTAGAGCTAGGGGGCATTGAGGAAGGCAGAATCTCCAGTGAGTACTATCCAATCTGTCTAGGCGGAGCTGATGAAATAAAATGCAGAAGGGTCACTTGTAATACAATAGTGAATAATTGTTATCAGGACTCATTGTGAGGGTTGGAAATGTAAAGGTAGATGTTTTGTAGCAAGGAAGGGAGTGATTAACTCTCCAGTCTAGGAGCGGAGGTTTCTGGGACCATCAACGGAGAGGAGCCTAGAGCAGGACCCTACCCAGAGAAGCAGTGAGGCCCGAGATGGAGGCAGAGACGATGACGTGGAGTGATGAAGCGGCTGAGGACTTTGGATCCAGAGAGGGAGAGGGACTGTGTGCTGAAGAATGGGGGGGAGGGGGGGGAGGGGGCGGGTTTATAGGGTATATCCTTTGGTCGATTGATGATGTATGGAGGGGATTGGAACCATGGCAATGAAACGATGTACGGTGGAATGAATGTAAAACTAAAGTTCTCCCATGTAAAATATCATATAATTCACAATAAAACATGGAAAAAAAACTTATAAATTTATGTAATCCGTCAAGCTAAGGACAGATACTAAGCAATCTGCCTAAAGTTCTATAGCTTCTAAGTTAGAGGACACTCTGAAGCTAAGATCATCAAAAGTCAAAACCTACTCTATATATCTTTGTGCTAAATCACCTGGCCCCTATCAGAGTCTCTGTTTCAGACCAAAGGGAATTTCATTCTCTTTTCTCCCTTGCCCTGATGCTTCTCCTACTTCCTCAACTTCATCCCCCTGCCACCTCAATCTACACAATCATTTATTCAGCTCCTGGCATTTATTCCACATTATAGGAATCTTTCCCTTCTTGTTAGGGTTTTATAATAATCATTCGGATTATTTGGTTCAGGCCCTCCTTTCTTCTCTGTCTTCGAATTTAGTATAAATGCTTTCTCAAGGCCTTTTCTTTCACTCCACTCCAATTCTAGTTCACCCCCATGGCTTTGCCTGATTAATCTTCCAAAGCTTAGCTTTCATCATGTCATACCTGCAGAAAACCTTCAGTGACTCACCATGTCATACCTGTAGAAAAACTTCAATGATTCCCTATGGAATAAAGATGACACTAGTCAACCTGTGTAGCAAAGTTGGCTTCCTCCCTAAATTGACATTTTCATTTTTCAGGTCTCACTACTTCTCTTGCAGCTCAGTGGAAAGCAAATACCACAAGGGCAGAAATTTGTGCCTCTTCTTCACTGCTATTCCCAACACCTAAAATAATGAATACTTAGCATATGGTTGTTGTTGTTGTTGTTAAGTGCCCATTATATATCTGCTGAATTAATACAAATATTTTTCTCAGCCAAAATTATTTTATCTTGTACTTTCTGCCTACTCTGTTTTACTTTGTTGTGTTGTTTAGTACCATTGAGTCAGTTCCAACTCACAGCGACTCTGTATAAGGTTTCTGAGGAACAGCTGGTATTTTGAACCACCAACTTTGTGGTTAGTTGTTTTTGTTAAGTGCCATTGATTTGGTTCCGACCCATAGCAACCCTGTGAAGGGTTTCCAAGGAGCAGCTGGTGAGCTTGAACCACCGACCTTGTGGTTCAAATGGCTATGCAATCTGGCGCATCAACCCACAGTGCCACACCAGGACTCCTTGTGGTTAGTAGTCCAGAACTTATCCTACAGCAACACTTTGGAAGCCATGACATCCTCTTTGATTTTTTCAAGTTGCTGATGTATTCTTAAAAAAAGAAAAGCAACAATGAAGCCGCGAGCTAAGCCCGACAATGTTCAATAGACTCCTGTGAAGCCAGCTGGAGACCTGGTT
Source organism: Chrysochloris asiatica (assembly GCF_000296735.1). Lineage (NCBI taxonomy): Eukaryota > Metazoa > Chordata > Mammalia > Afrosoricida > Chrysochloridae > Chrysochloris > Chrysochloris asiatica. The sequence goes on from NW_006408829.1 coordinate 2,321,582, forward strand.
GGTCAGCAGTGTGGCAAGACCTGGAGACTCTTGGGCCCAGAGTCAGTGACATAGCCACAGAGGACTAGAGTGGAGAGTGAAGCATGCAGCTGATAAGAAGAGAGGGCATATGCACAAGAACACCCACACTTGCAGATAATACCCACTTGACCTGGCTTCAATGACTGGATGATCAGAGCTCAACTAGAAGAAGAAAGAAGAGGCAAAAAAAGGGTAATCTGATACAATTTGATGAACTTGATCTACACCTATGGATGCAGTAGCTCAAAAGAGGGAACAAATCTTTACAGCAAGGATCATTCCCACCCCCTCCATACACAGAGTAGACAGGGATAGGCAACTTGGACATTGGCTATCCAAAATGGAGGGGCTACAAAGGCAAGAAGTAACTGGCTTACAATCTTTCAAGAGGGATCCTAGATCCAGAGGGCATGGAGGACGGAAGGCTTGCAGGGTATACCCTTTGGTTGGTTGATGATGCATGGAGGGGATTGTAACCATGACAATGAAATGATATACGATAGGATGACTGTAATGCTAATGTTCTCCCATGTAAACTATCACATTATTCACAATAAAACATTAAAAAAAAAAAAAAAAAAAAAAAAAAAAAAAAGAAACACTGCCCAGTCCTGCACCATCTTCATAGTTGTGATGTTTGAGCCCCTTGTTGCAGCCACCATGATGATCCATCTTGTTGGGGGGTCTTTCTCTTTTTCGCTGACCCTCCACTTTATCAAGCATGATAACTGTAGAATTTATCATTCCTTTTCACTATAAGCAGTGTGGCCCACTATTAGAACAGCAATTTAGAATGACAAAGGTCTTCTTCTTTAGTCTCCCCAGTATATGTATCATAGAGACTGGGCATAGCTTGTCTGAAATCCCGTCTGAATATATGCCCTTGATCAAATGGCTCTCCTACTTATCTCACCCACTCAGGCCTTACCTTTCATCAAAATACCTTATCTATATCCATGCACATCTTCATACTTAACGTATACTTCAAAGCTAAACTCAATATATTTCCCCATCCATAAGTCTTTCCTAGGTGCAATGTAATGAATTATTTCATAACTCTTCTAGCCATAGTCTTTGTAATGCCCTTCAAACAACGTTTGTTTGGTTTTTTTTCTGATGGTCTAGGTAAGATAAAATTGTGAGTGATTAGTAACAGGGCTAATTGTGATTGTGAAAACTTAGAACTCTCATGTGGGTATAAAATGAAGCAGGAGAGAGGACTCTGACTACCATTGAGGAAGAAGATTCAGGAATGGAGTGCATCTTTTGGACCATTCTCAACCCAGGAGACACCTGTGATACCAGACGAGTGGTGGGAGCAGAACCAAGAGCCAGAATACAAGACAAAATGGTGGGGTTCCCAACTCATGGATCAAATGGAAACTGAGGAAACTTCTTTCTGGATGGCGTGTCTCCAGGAACTGAGTTGGGGAGCTAGATTTTCTGATCCATGGAGCTAGAGCTGAACACCTTCACACTGAAGCTTACAGCAGAATGGAGTGCCCTTTGGGCATTTATCAGCAATGCTAAAAGAGCTTTGTAACATTGTTAGGGAAGGGCAGAGTTCAAGGGGCTTGTGATTGAGAGGCCAATAGCCATAGAGGCCTACCTGCAGGTATAACTAGAAAGAGGTTGTTCTGACTGAAAAAGAACTGTGCCCTGAGTATTTCTAATCCCGAACTGTAACTTATAAATTTCTCTAATAAAACCCTTAACTGTGAGTATGATGTCTTGAGTTCTCTGTGAACATTGCAATGAATTATCAAGCTCAGCTGAGGTACAGAGTGTTGTGGGTAGGATGGATGGTATCAGATTTCATAAGGAAGGTTAGAGGGTGGAAGCATGACCTTGGCCTCAGAGGGATTAGCTGATACTGATGGTGATTCTCCTCCTCCTCCCCCCTTGTGCAGTTATCCATGTCCTTCTTACATCAGGTCTCCCTTGTCAGAAGAAATCTCTTATCACCATGGCCTCCCAGTAGCAATTAAAATGTTTATTCTTTATTACTAGATTCCATGAAGTTTGGTTACACATACCCATACTTGGTTTCCAAGCCCATTATCCATTTCTGATTATCGCTGTAACCACTCTCTGCCTACTGCTTTATATCATGTCATGTACACAGATGCTAAATGTGCATTTTTTAAAAATAAATAAGTGAACATGGCAATGCAGGTAAACAGGACAGATGGCTGAAGCCTGGGTGTCAGGCAGATTTGACTAGTTGGTGGAGGGAGAAGGTGGGAGAGAGAAACTGACTGCAGATTACCAGATAAATGAGCCTATATGGAAGGCAGCATAGCCTCATCTGGGCTCTTGAGTTCAAGTAACAGCTCTGTCTTATTTATAGTATAAACTTTATTGTATAAATGCCTAATCATGCAGAACTTCAGATGATTCCCCCCACCCCAACCTGCATCATAGGTTTTGCCATGAACATTAGGGAGCTAAGAAACATAAAGTGTAGGCTCACATTGGAGTATACTGCACTATTGTTTCCAATATTTTTCTGCCTTCCCTGTGAAAACATCTTTATATTTTATAGTTGATCTTCACTCATAGGTTCCATATTTGTTCATTCCTCTTGTTGCTATTGTTAGATGCTGTGGAGTTGATTTGGACTCATAGTGAGCGTATGTGACAGAGTAGAACTGCCACTTTGGGTTTCCTAGGCTGTCATCTTTACAGGAGTAGATTCTCATGTTTTTCTCCTTTAGAGCTGCTGAGTGTGTTTGAACCACCAACCTTATGGTTAGAAGTCCAGTGTCGATCCTCCAGTACACACCAGGATTCCCGTCTTACACATCAGTAGACAAGTCTCAGCTCTACCACTTATAAATCTTAGTGATTTCAGGACCTCGAGCTTCTCAGTCCCTTTGTCTCTTCCGAGAGTTTATGTCAGTCTTTAGCTATTGTCAATTTTCACTGTAATGACATTTTTATGGACTCCTACAGCACAGCACAGTGAGGTTTTATCTAAAAATTAAGTTAGGTCATAAAACTGTGAGTCAAAGGAAAAGGTGGTTTCCTAAAAAGAAAAAAATCAGGCTTATAGGGGTTATTTATAAAAGATTGTTGGCTAACCAAGTAAGTCTTTAGAGAACTTGAAAGAAAAAGCAGGGGACACTCAGAGAAAAAAAGTCAGGCTGCTGACAGAGGTGGGCAGAGCTCTGGCCTGAGAACTAGAACCCTGGGTTCTGCTTTGTTTCTGCCTTTTACCATCAGCCATTTCTCTGGATTTCAATTTTGCTGTATGCAACAATAAAGGATTTCCAAATTCCTGTATAGCTCTTGTGTTTTGTCACTATGATTCCATCAAAGTTAATTGACAGGGTGGTTTTTTGTTTTGTTTTTTACAGGCTTTAAGTGGCAGTTCTCCTAATTTGTGGAGTAGGGGAAATACATTAAGGAAGGAAAATGTTTACAGGGAAAGCCCAGCCCACACACATCTTCAGAAGTGCTAATAAATGTTGATCCTAAAGGAGAAATAAAAGAACCTGATGTAATAGTAATATCATTTAACAAAAGAAGTACTAGTTGGTTTGCCAGAAGAACATGTGGCCCAGTACCTTTTCTTGCCCTCCTAGGGGAGATGCTGAGCTTCCAACAAGGGGGAGATGGGGGGGAGGGGCTTATCTCTGACATCTTACTCTATTAAAATGTATCCCCAGTATGGCTCAGGTCCTGTTTCAGCCAAAAAAAAAACCTGTCAAATAGAGTGTGGGTATCAAGGCTGGTTCTTGGACTGATGTATTATTGATTTCAAAACCAGGTCCTCCTTCCACTACTATTGCAAGTATCTGCTATTTCCCTGCCACTAGCCTCACAAGTCCCAGTGTGGCACTATGGGTTGATGTGCTGGACTGCAATGTTGTCTTGAACCACAAGGTCAGCCGTACAACCTCACCAGCTGCTTCTCAGAAGCCCTATGCAGGGTTGCTATGAATTGGAACCAATTCAACGGGACTTAACAACAACCACAAAAACAGCCTCATGAAGGACTCCTGGTGTGGTGCTGTAGGATCAGCACTGAACTGTGGACCACAAAGTCAGCAGTTCAAACCCAGCAGCTGCTCCTTGGAAACCCACTGTAGGGTCGCTATGAGCTGGAAATGACTTGATGGCATTATAAACAATAACAGCTTCAGGAAAGTCAATAGACAGTCCACACCTGTTTACCTACATTGACCGCCATCTTTCCTCAGCCCAGGCAAGCAGAAATTATTACAGGATTGGTTTGGATAGCAGAGGCTGAAAGTGACAGACTAAAGTCAGTCCAAATAAATATATAAGCTAAGTACAAATTAAGCCCTTAGAATCTCCTCTGAAAAAGTAGTGCCACCCATATGGCCCAGAATATCTCCAAATGAATTAATAGAAGATACTTAAACAGATACGTGTACACTAGTGTTCATTGCTACCAGCTGCTCCGAGGGAGAAAGATGAGGCAATCTGCTCCCGTAAAGATTTACAGCCTCGGAAACCCTATTCAGGGTCGCTATGGGTTGAAACAGACTCAACGGCACTTAACAACAACAATAACAGTGTTCATTGCAATGTTATTCACAGTACCCAAAAGGTGGAAACAACTCAAGTCCATCAACTGATGAATGGCTAAACAAAATGTAGTATATGCATACAATGGAATATTATACAGCCATAAAGAGAAATGAAGTTCTGTACATGCTATTACATAAATGATGACCCTTAAAAACACTGTACTGAGTGAAATAAGGATAAATATTGTATGATCTCATGAAAACTATCTAGACATGGATGGAGGGAGAATGAGGCGTTCATGCCTATGGTGTATCGAATTTCTGTTTAGGGTGAAGAAAAATTTTGGGAAATGGATAATGATGATGGTAGCACAACATGGTAAATATAATTTATGTCACTGAACTATGCCCTTAAAATGATTACAATGGAAACAAAATATCCTTGTTATATATATATTACCACAATAAAGGAAGAAAAGTGTTGTCCTTCCCACATAGAGATGCTATGATCACCAAAACTTATGAAACTCACTCCCTTCTTAGAAGGGCACAGAAGGCCATGGTGTACAAATGGTTACGTGCTCAGTTAACTAACTGAAAGACTGGTCATTTAAATCCACCCAGGGATACTTTAAAACCAAGATCTGGCAATGTGCTTCTGAAAGGTCACAACCATGAAAATGTTAAGGAGCAGTTCTACACTGGCACATATGGTATATCTATGAGTTAGAGTTGACTCAATGGCAGTTGATTGGTCTCCAGAATTGTATACTAGGAGAACAGGTCATGAAAATACACTGTATGAGCTCTCTTCAATAGAACCTATTATATGGACCATGGGTGATCAATGGCTTCCAGCTGCTGAACTTTGGATCAATTGCAGCATACATCTGAGGCCACACTTCCCCAGGGCTATGCTTAGTCAGTGACTGAGAGTGGTAGGGGTACTGAAGGTAGACCTCTCTTAAGTAATGGACACTTGAGTCTCACGACTCACCATCAGCCTGGTCACCTTCAGCAATGAAGTTTGAGAGTCTTCTATTTGATCATTTCCTTCTCTTCTTTCATGGGTCTCAGACCTGCATCATGGTCTGAAGGTGACACCTGCTTTTCTGTTCCTTCCCACTTTATTTTTCACAGGGATTTCCTTCAGGAAATCTCTTGCTCATCTAATTCCATTTGGCATATGCTTCTCAGACAAGCAGGGCATAAAACTTTGCAAAATCTGCATCCCAACTGCTAGTCAGTTAAATCACATTTGTGAAAGTCATGAATAAAAAGTCAAGTTTTCATAGTATGTTGCATTTATGTTTACTTCTATCTCCCAAAAGTCTATGAACTCCTTGCTAGTGAAAACCATGTCTTACTCATTATTTGTATACCTAGTATAGTATTGCCACATGATAGATTCTAAATGCACTGCAAGAATTCGATAGTTTATATTTATTCAGGTCATACTTTGTGCCATGCACAAAGTGCTAGGAATATGCTGTTGTTGTTGTTAAGTGCTGTCGAGTTGGTTCCGACCCATAGTGACCCTGAACAGGGTTTCCGAGGCTGTAAATCTTTATGGGAGCAGAAAGCCTCATCTTTCTCCTGTGGAGCAGCTGTTAGTTTCAAACTACTGACCTTGCACTTCGCAGCCCGATTTGTAACCACTATGAAGCGGGTCTTTGTCCTCAAAGAGTTTACATTTGGGTGAAAGAGAGACAAACAATAATAAAACAACTGAATATATAATAGAATAAGACAGTGATAAAAGTCATAAGGATAAGAGAATATAGAGGGATGGAGATGTGCCATTTTACCCAGGCTCTCAGAAATGATTTGAATAGCTGGATAAGAAAATTATGAATGGGGGTGTCTAGTCTTTTCGTCATATTAAAGAGGGAATTTTTAAGTTAGCAGAAGAAGGTTGTATTAGTGTATTGTGCAGGAATTTGGAGCACCTAGAGCATATACATAGTCTCCTCCATCCTTGGAATCCGTTCAACTCAATGGTTATTTTCCCCACCACATTCATACAACCCTCCTTTTCTTCTAACTTGAAACTTAATTGTTCTAACTTGTCTATTACTCTTCTCTGCCCCTCTTACTTTCAGTTTTACAAATTTTCCTATGGAGTGCTCACAGAATTCCTTTTCTTAAGGAGTTTCCTCACTGGAGTAAGTTTTCAGTCCACTTTATGACTGTTGTGACCCTACTCAACATGAAGGCCTGGAGCTAGTTTCAACTTCTGAAGAAATTCCTCTAAAAGTGGTACTCTGGAGACATTTCAGTAAATGAAGATAGACTTGGCAAAGAAATTCCAAGCTTAAAGGCAGATAATTAAGAGAGATTTTCAAAGCCTAGGGGGAAATCAAAGACCATTACGCGTGTATTGCTTTCACTAAACCTCTTTTATTACAATTTGAGCTCTATACAGCTGTGCAGCCATTGAATGGTGATAATATACAGCCAATGAGAAAATAAAGGCCATGTGGACACAACCTTCTGCTGGCTTACAGGAGCCAATCATAAGTTAGATTCTGTGGCTTGTCCTGAGTAATTCCCAAAACCACAGGTTATTTTATTGTTAATTCTGAAAAGGAAGTGATAGTGTAGCAACTGAGAAAATAGTTAGAAATTTCCCTTGGTCCTTTACACCACTTTGACTCAATTCCTTAATCTTGACAGGGATGTAGTAACAGGAATGAGAGTTTACATAGTTATCTGAAGCCTTTAGAAGGTTTAATGGAAAAGTCTGGGTTTGGGAACAAAGAAGTTTTAGAATTGCTCTTAAGTTAACAGAACTAACTGTCTGCAGGCTGAATGTGGTCCAAAGTCTGCCAATTTGCATCTTTTATAAAAGAAGTATTCTGTGAATACGTGATCATGCCTTGTTTAGTAAAATATTTTCATTTAAAAATAATTCTACAAAGAGCAATGATGCCAACATACAAATAACTATCTCCACATATTACTATTTTTAGAACATTGTTGTTGTTGTTACATGCCATCGAGTCAGTTCCAACTTCTAGTGTTTCTGAGGAGTGGCTGATGGATTTGAACTGCCAACCTTGAAGTCAGCAGTCCAATGATTATCCAACAGCACCACACCAAGACCCCTTCTAGGACATTAAGGACGAAATAAGGACCAAAAATTAGCTTAAACATCTATGAAGTAGTTTGTTGTTATTTGTTCCATGGGAGTCAGCTGGCTGATTGCTAGTGGGCAGCCAGTTCACTGACTATACATAGGCAAAGACAAGTTGATCCCTGCTAACAAAGCCATTTTCTAGGTATTTGTTTGCTAAATGTGATGTTCCCAGACACTTTCCATAAAGCATTCATGACTAATCCACAAAACTGTTGCCTGTAGATTTTAAAAGAGAGGGCAGGAAAAGCTTAGGAGAAACTAATTTTGTTTTTCAAAGATTCTTTCTATTGGTTCCAGATTAGTTTCACAGTAACAAAGAATGCTCCAGAGAAATGCTGATTGGAAATTATCAGTGACTAAAAATGATTTAGACACGAGTGTTTTAATTAACTTGTTCCACTTCATTTCTGAGCTTACAGCAAGAGAAAGCATATTTTAATATCAAAATTCACAGTAAATGGTAAGTTTCACTTTTGACTGACAGTCTCCCACATAATCACACATCCTAAAACTGGCAACTACAAATTTATAGCACTTCAAAAACCCAAGGGATGTCTAGAGTATGTGATATTCCAGGTATATGTGCATCACTTAGGCACAGAAGCCATCTGTTGTGGGGGAAATGTACTGTGACATCCATTTTGATAGGTAACAGCAGTATTAGCATGGGATCACCTCACTTGGAATATGACTTGCTTAATAGGAATAGAGAAAACTTGGACCAGAAGAACTACGGGGTATCTTTAAGGAACATACTCAGTTCCCTTAACAATAATGAAGATATTTGTTCAGAAATGAAAGGGGGAATTCAGTTATCAACACCTATTCCCAAGGTTTTTATGTGTTCAGTAGACATATCTTATATCTTCAATAAATCATTGCTCATTTTGTAGCTGTCCAAACAGTACTGTGCAAGTATCAGGCAAATATTGGATCTCAAATATTGGATCACTTTATAAATTGGCAACATGAGTAATATGTAACACAAGCCAGTAATTCAGTATTATTTGGCTTGTTTTTCATATTTCCAACACTGACTAGGCCACAAGTTTTGTCAAGAGAATGTGGCCTGAATATGTTCATGTTCCTATCCATTCTAAGAAATACTAGGTTAGAAAACATAGCTACAAGAATCTATAAAATGAGATTAAGGAACTATTCTAACAAAATGATGTTTCACAGATTTGCTATATTAAAAAAAAAAAAAAAGAGGTCCCCCTCTCATTACCAGGAAAACACATATTCTGAAAGTTAAAAAAATTTAGAATCTAAGAAATATAAAAAAATGAAAGGATATTTTTGGTAAAGTATTTTGAGATCTTTGACAGGCAGGTAATAAAATAAAATATCACTTCCCTGAGGTAGCATAAAATTTCTATTTTCAAAACTAATCTTTGGTTACCTTCCCTATTTTCCACACCCTTTCTTCCTCATGATTCCTATCTCTTGATTCCTATATAATGGCACCAATAATAAAAATACTTTATTTTACAAACATATTAATTTGAATGGTGAGTATGTCTTAAGTATTTACTATAATTTAAGTTGAGAATTCTGGTCCCTGCCTGGATCAAATGGTTAAGCACTCAATTACTTATTGAAAGATTGGCAGATTCAAACCCACCCATAGGTACCGTAGGCCTAGAGGTCTGCTTCTAAAAGGTTACTGCTTTGAAAAATTCATGGAGCAGTTCTACTGAGAATACATGGGGTCTCCATGAATTAGAATTTATTTGATGGAAACTAACAGCAATAGCAAAGTTTAAGAAATGCCTTCTGCAAAAGATGTGTCAAATTTAAGTAGGTGCCAATATTTACCTGTTTTGCAACCATGTCCCCTGGGATTATGATGTTACTAAGATATGTCATAATTTCAGTTGGTTCAACTCAGTAGTTGACTGGAATGGCAGAACAAATACCAGGAGAGCTGTCATGCTGGGTTTGGCACTTAACCATGCAGGAGTTGCTTTTCCATGGAAGAGTATTCCCACCCCTTTATGGAAATAGAATAGAAAGTGGTTTCCGAGGGTGGTAGAGACAATGCTTTTCAGTCACCTGGTTGGCCATTTACAAACTCTAACTTTGTACAGATTATGCTATGCAGATTATTGGGTTCTGCGCAAATTCCTGTTGTTGTTTCAATGAGAATCCATGGTCTTCATTCTTACAAATTCTCTCAAACGTATAGAGTTGCTGTGATCTTCCAAGAATGCATTTCATTCCCTTAATAAAGATAGATACATCACAGCAGTGGGCTAAGTGATACTGTTAACAGTTTAATTCTGGCTTCATTAAGCCAAACCAAATAATTCTCATTTAAATGGAGAAACCCATCCTGCTTCCCAGTAAATATTTGGTATTGGAGCAGCGATGAGAGTTCATGCTATGTAAACCTTACTTCTCTTTGGGGCCTCCTAGGATACTACTACTAATACCCCACTGAGAACAATAAACACTCAAAACAAAAAGACTAGTTTAAATAACTGCATAAAATAAGCTTTGTGAAATCTCTTTCTTGAGTTTGTGGTGTTTTTTTTTTCAAAGTATGTGTTCACTCTGGTTTAATTGTGAACATGTAATCCTTCAAGGGCCTCCCAGACATTAGTATGAATTAGAAAGTCCTACTGCATAATCTTCTCAAATCGCATTGCAGGAAGTGCTTGGGCTTTTGCAGGTTAAGCACACATTATACAAATAAATCATTATCACTTTGTTTTTGGATAGAAAAAGGCAGGTATTTTGCAATCTTTACATCATGTGTATGCCTGTGGCAGTTGATTTAATGATTTCACATTAATAGACTAAAATAAAACAGGGGTTAGAATAAAGGGAATTGGTTTTTCTATGTAAAGATAGCTTCACCTCTTCAAAAACCCCCATCACTCCCCCTCATCCTTTTCCCTTCCTCTTATTACCCAGTCTCAAAATGACATCTGTCAACTTAAAGACTTCCATGGGAATGGTTTAGCATGTAAGTTTCCAGATCTCACAAGTAGGTAGGACTTTGAGGTCTGCTGGAAACAAGGAAGTGGCTAAAATGTGAGCCAGAAGGAATCCCTTCCTTTTCTCAATCAAAAACCATCCTGACTTGATCTGGAAGTTTCTGGAGATGGTCTGCCTTACACCCAGACTCCCTATACAATTATACAGATGTCTTCTATTCACATGAGAAAAAGGAAATATCCAACCAAGGATAAAAATTTTTTAAAAATTAAAAAGTACTGTTTCCAAGAACAGAGAGATAGGGTTTGTGTGGTTGAGGCTTCTGGGTGGAAAAAGGAACTGGCTTTAGCAAAGTAGTAAAAACTTTTGGTTCTTTTGGTTTCTTTGTCTAGGCCTCAGGCATGGGTCTAGGCTTTATTTTGGAAAGCATTACATGTTAAACTTGTACTTTTAACTTTGTTTGATATTTTAAAGTTAAACAAGAGAGAACAAAAGAAAAAATGTCTCTGAAGTCACTTTTCTAAGCAGTGAAAAATCAATCTCAATATTCTTACTGACTCTCTAAGAAATCTGAGAACCTGGAATTTATCTAAACTCAAAATTTTCTATTAATTAACTCAGCTGGGCAAGGCTTAATTTTCTTGTTGAATTTATTTCCCCTATGTTTCCATATTTTATTTATTGCATAAGGAGAAGCTGCCACATATTCATCTCTCATGATATTTAAGTTTAATTTTTGTAGTGGAGAAGGAATAAGGAGTTAGGGCTAGAGTTAGATCTGTGGCTAGAGTTTCATGTAGTGTTAGGATTAGGGTTAGGGTTAAGGTAGGGGTTCAGATAAGATAAGGAGTAGGGAGCCCTGGTATGATGCTATAGGATAAGCATTGGTCTGCTGACCACAATGTTGGTAGTTCAAACCCAACAGCTATGTCTTGGAAACCCTTTACAGGATCAAACATGCAATCAAGATATATTCATAATCACTGGCGATTGGAATACAAAGGTTGGAAACAAAGAGGAAAGATCAATAGTTGGATAATAGGGTCTTAGTGATAGAAATGATGCTGGAGATCGCAAGGTAGAATTCTGCAAAACCAATAATTTTTTCATTTCAAATACCTTTTTAAACAGCATAAGGAGCAACTATATACATGAACCTCACCATATTGAATACACAGAAATCAAATTGACTACATCTGTGGAAAGAGACAGTGAAAAGCTCCATATCATCAATGAAAACAAGGCCAGAGGCAGACTGTGGAACAGACTACCGATTGCTCATATGCAAATTCAAACTGAAGCCAAAGAAAATGAAGACAAGTCCATGAGAGCCAAAATATGACCTTGAATATATCCCACCTGAATTTAGAGATCATCTGAAGAACAGATTTGATACAGTGGACACTAAAGACCAAAGATGAGAAGAATTGTGGGATGACATCAAGAACATCATATAGGAAGAAAGCAAAAACTCATTAAGAAGACAAGAAGGAAAAGATCAGAATGGATGTCAGAAGAAACTCTGAAACTTGCTCTCCAGTGTAGAGATGTTAAAGCAAATGGAAGAAATAAGGAGGTACAAGAGTTGAACAGAAAATGTCAAAGGTTAGCTAGAAAAGACAGTCTGATATTACAATGAAATGTGTAAAGGTCTGGAGTTAGAAAACCAAAAGAGAAGAATACACTAAGAATTTCTCAAGCTGAGGGAACTGAAGAAAAAATTCAAGTCTCAACTTTTGTTATTGAAGGATTATCTGACAAATTATTGAATGATGCAGAAAGCATCAAAAGAAGATGGAAGGAATACACAGAGTCACTGTACCAAAAGGAATTGGTCGATGTTTAATTGTTTCAAAAGGTATCATATGATCAAGAGCCAATGATACTGATAGAAGAAGTCCAAGGTGCATTGAAGGAATTGGCAAAGAACTAGGCACTGGAAATTGATGGAATGCAAGTTGAAATCTTTCAAGAAAGTGAGGTGGCACTGGAGGCACTCACTCATCTATGCCAATAAATTTGGAAGACAGTTAACTGGCCAACTGATTGGAAGAGATCCGTATTTGTGCCCATTCCAAAGAGAGGTAACCCAATGGAATGCAGAAATCATAAGACAATATCTTTGATATTCTATGCGAGTAAAGTTTTACTAAAGATAATACAGAAACGACTGCAAGCATACATTAACAGAGAACTTCCAGAGGTTCAAACCGGATCCTGAAGAGGATGTGGAATGAGGGATATAATTGTTGACATCAGATGGCTCTTGGCTAAAAGCAGAGAATATCAGAAAGATGTTTATCTGTGCCTTATTGACTACACAAAGGCCTTCGACTGTATGGATCATGACAAGCTATGGACAACATTGTAAAGTATGAGTGTTCTGGGACCCTTAATTGTGCTCATGAGGAACCTGTACATCTACCAAGAGGCAGTTGTTCGAACAGAACAAGGGTACACTGAATGGTGTAAAATTGGGAAAGGTGTATGACACAGTTATATTCTTTCACCATACTTATTCAACCTAAATGCTGATCAAATAATCCAAGAAGCTTGGTTATATGAAGAAAAACGTGGCATCAAGATTGGAGGAAGACTCATTATCTAAATATCATTGTTTTAAATTTCTTATCAAGTAGGTCTGATTCCATTCCTTGTATGATATTTTCTGACTCTGTATCATGTGTTTGAACCACTCTGTCTTGTTTCTCTATGATGTGTTTTTTGGCACTCAATACCTGTCTCTTGGTGAGCATAAACTAGAAGTGCATATGTATTTTCCTGTTCATTGGTTGTGCAGTGTAGTTCAGGGCAGGTATTTCTGATATTGGCTGTTAATTACCATTGATCAGGTGGGACAGGAGTAGGGAGTAATGCTTGCCCAATTCATGGAGCCACAGGAGGTACAGCTGTGACTGGGCTGCATGCGTAAAATTGTTGTCTCTCAAAAGCAAACAATGGCAATAAAAGATCTGATGAGGCAAAATTTATTTTCCTTCAAGATGCAGGGTTGGTACGCCCTGTACCTGACCCCAAGCAGAGCACAGACTGCACAGGAGGTGGGGGTCACTGGTCTTGGGCAGACATTGCTCACTCCCTCAGCCACCAGAAGCGTGCAGGGAACAAGGATGAGTTGTATCCTCCTTGCCATCAACCTCCAGTATATATCCTGTGACTCCAGGCCACTGTGTTAACTGACATTATTGTTGGCTGTCGGTGTCAACTGACAGTTACCTGCAAAAACTCAAGATGGCTGCACTACTGACCTGTCTCCTCTCCAGTGGCTCCTACTTATCTTCCGCGACCAGATGGCACTCAGTCCATCTCTACATCCTTTCCTCTGAAGCTCAGGGTTCTAGAAATGTCATCTGAATCTGTTTCACTTGGTCTCCTGTGTCATTGTAGCCTACTCCACCATCTTTCCCCAGAAATCTTAATTTTATTTTAAAAGAAAGATAAACATGACATTGCATAGACAAAACTAATTTAGTTCATCAAATTATCCACTAAGAATTGCAAAAAGTATACTAACATTTTCTCTTCTTTGGTTGTCAAGATGGTTACCACTGTGAACTACTAGCAAAATGTTGTGTGGATATAGGAAAAAGAGCTTTGACATCAAGCAGATGTGTGCTCAAATTCTACTTGAACATGCTACATACTAGCTATGTGATCTTGGACAAGTCAGTAAATTTTTGTGAACATCTGTGTCTTTATCTCTGGAAAATAGACTAATGATGTATACCTAGTTGGTATACATTTTGTGAAGTTTATATTTGGTTTACAGCATAAATCCTTAACATAGCATATATTATCTACTCATTCTATTCATTCTCTTCCTCTCAATACAAAAAATGCTTTCTGGACAGGAACAATCACACAAACCCACAGAGGAGATAGTTGAAGAGCTTCTGGAAGAAAATTTTCCTAACATCATGAAAAGTGAAAAGATAAGCATTCAAGAAGCTCAATGAACCCCAGGATGGATAGACCCTAAAAGACAATCACATATAATAATCAAG
>NW_006408829.1:2338056-2339008 GCF_000296735.1 Chrysochloris asiatica
CGCCCTGTACACTTTCACTCAATCCACAATAAAAACCTTAAATTTAAAAAACAACAACAACAACAAAAAAGTCAAGCCTTGATATGAAGAATTCTATGGGCAAAATCTTAGATTATGTAGAAAGCACCAAACGAAGATGAGAGGAATACACACACACACACACACACACAAAATTGCTTTCTGGAAATTCAATTTAATGGATATCCTTAGAACATCTGTTCAGTTCAGCTAACTCTGTGGTAGACATTATGAGAAATGATAAAGAAGAAGAAAACCCAACCCATGACTCAGAAGAACCCTTCTTCTATTTGAGGTGACAAGAGATAAAATGCATCTGGGAAGTGACTGGGGCAACTATAGACAAGTGGTGGATGTTAGGGTATAAACAGCAGGTGCTAAGGAAGATTATGAGAGATGGCTTTCATTTTTCTTTCATGAACTATTGACTTTTAATTGATGTAAACAAAACAAACTACTTTAAAAACAAATGAATCTGGGGGACTACGTCAAAGAGAGTAAGACACTTGAAGATTTGAGGGTAGAAAGGAACAGATCTTACAACTTCAGGAACTGACCTACCAGTAATAGAGAGTGCTTCTTGAGGGCTTTGGGAAATGATTTGAAAACAGTAAGTAACCTGGGAGTAATGAATGAAGAGACTTTAATATCATCATAATAGAATTGGATCTTCAAGGAATGAATATCAACTCTTCACAAAGAGAATAAAAGCAGAGCTTCAGGGAGGTTATTACTATTCAAGATGGACTGGGGCAAGGAATAAGACTTTTCTACTCAGGTGAGTTGTTAATTGCCATCAAGTTGGTTCTGATTCCTAACAACTCTGTATAAGTTTCAAGGAGGACTGTTAAGTCTGACCTGGTTAGCAGTCCAATACTTACTTTACGGCCCTACATCAGGACTCCTGATTAGGTGAGTTGAGGTGAGTAAGTTG
>NW_006408829.1:2342170-2344202 GCF_000296735.1 Chrysochloris asiatica
AAATGAACCTGAAACACCCCACCCCTGGGCAAAAGTCATATTATATATACTAGCTATTTATATAAACAAAAAAATTGGGATATCTTTTATATGGCTTAACTACTAAGAAGAATCTAAATTTCTTAGGTTCAAAATTAGGCCATCATTATAGATTTTTAAATTTAATTTTTGTTACTAATACATTTACATGGTTCAAAATAAAATATAAAAGATATATATGGAGAAGCTATGTCCCTGCCCCTGTGTGCTTAACTTATACCTCTAGCCCAGCTTCTAGCAATGTGGTTGTTCTGACTCATAGTGGCCCTGTACAGAGTTTCCAAGGAGCGACTGACTGCTGAGTTTGAACCATTGACCTTGTGGTCTAGTGCTTTATCCCACAGAGCCTCACCAAGACTCCACCTCTATCGATATTCACTCTTACTAATCCTGTTGTATTCTTCCTGTTGGTTTTCGTTTTTACTCTAAACCCTAAATACATTTTGGTAAACACGAATTAGAAAAAAAGGGAAGGAAACAAACTAGCATTTATGGAGTAACCACTATTTGCCATACGCTGTTGGGTGCTTTCCCATAAGTTAGGTCACAAATTCCTTATAATAACTTTGTGGAGTAGATGCTTTCATCTGTCACTGGACCAAGTCTCACGTCCGGTGAGTAGAAAATCCAGCTCTTTGCACTGTACTTTGGAAGTACTTTCTTTACACTCTTTTACTTCATAGTCCATATTGAACTCACCTTTTGATTTCCAAATCTCTACTCACTGGAAAACCTTCAAAACATCTTTAAATACTCACCTTTTAGCATATGGTAAGGATTACATGGAGTTACTAGCAAAGTAAATGACATATACTAAGAATTTGATAAATGCTAACCACAAGGTTAGTGGTTCAAACCCATCAGCCACTCCTCAGAAATCCTATACAGGGTCACTATGATGCTGTTGAATAGAAGTCCTATACAGGGTCACTATGAGCTCTGGTAGCGTAGTGGTTACGAATCGGGCTACGAACCTTAAGATCAGCGGTTCGAAACTACCAGCCACTCCGCGGGAGAAAGATGAGGCTTTCTACTCCCATAAAGATTTATACCCTTGGAAACCCTGCACAGGGTCGCTATGGGTCGGAACCGACTCGACGGCACTTAACAACAACAATGATATTGTTAAGCATCATCCAGTCAGTTGACACTTAATAACATTGTTATTATACTGCCTTTTGAAAAGTTTTCTGTGTATTGGTAAGCTAATTCAAAATGTTTCAATGTCCATATAACTTGTAGATGAATCTATTTCGGACTGAATCTATTCTTGTAACAACCTATATTCTGAATAACTGATAACTATTGTTTACTGGGATACGAATCACAAGGTTGGTGATTCAAACCTAACAGTCATTCTCAGAAACCCTATACAGATGAGTCAGAACTGATTCCACAGCACTTAACAACAATAACAACATTTCCTTATAGTGATTCCCTAGAGGGTGCAAAGAGTTAATGAGCTCAGCTGCTAACTGAAAGGTTGTAGTCTAGACATGCCTTGTAAGAAAGACCTAGTAATGTACTTCCAAAGAAAGCAGTCATTGAAAAGTCTATGGTTTGTAGTTCTACTCTGACACATCCAAGTTCACCGTGAGTCAGAATCTATTTGACAGCAACTAGTTTGTTTTTTTTATTTGTTTAGTTTTGTTCCTTGGACAAATAGAAATAATGCAGATATTAGATGACTAGATCCTCTCTTAACCAGCTAACTTTAAACCCTAAGGACAAGAATTACCAAATTTGTCCTAAATCAAGTATTAGCAAACTTTCTGTAAAGGGCCAGATTGTAAATATTTTAGACTTTCAAGGGCTCTGTTGCAACCATGCAATTGTTTCGTAGTGTGAAAGCAGTTGTGGACAATACCCATCTGATGAGTAGGGCTATATCAATTACATTTAACACATGGACACTGAAATTTGAATTTCATATAATTTTCATGTACCATAAAATATTATCATTAATATCAACTGAAAGCACGATTTTGCTTAA
>NW_006408829.1:2344402-2346742 GCF_000296735.1 Chrysochloris asiatica
GAAGAAAGGGTATTCCTGAACACTTACTTGTGCTCATGAGGAGCCTGTACACAGACCAAGAGGTAGTTGTCTGAGCAGAACAAGGAGACACTGAATGTTTTAAAATCAAGAAACGTGTGTGCCAAGGTTATAACCTTTCACCATACTTGATTAATCTGTATGCTGAGCAAATAATCCGAGAATCTAGATTATATAAAGAAGAATGTGCTATTAGGATTGGAGGAAGACTCCTTAACAACCTGTAGTATTCAGATGATACAACCTTGCTAGCTGGAAGTAAAAAGGACTTAAAATGCTTACTGATGAAGATCAAAGACCAAAACCTTCAGTAAGGAGTGCACCTCAATGTGAAGAAAACAAAAATCCTCCTCACAATTGGACCAATACATAACATAATGCATAAATGGAAAACAGATCGAAGTTGTTAAACACTTCATTTTGTGGAAATAGCAGTCAAGATATCAAACAACATATTACATTAGGTAAATCTGTTGTACAAGACCTCTTTAAGGTGTTCAAGAGAAAAGATGTCAATTGAAGATTCCTAGCATAAACCATGGTATTTTGATAGCCTCATTGGACAGTGAATAAGTAGAAGAATTGCTACCTTTGAATTATGGTGTTGGCAAAAAATATTAAAAGTACATGGATTGCAAGTAGAACAAACCAATCTGTGTTTGTAGAAATACAAACTCTCATTCTTCAGACATATCAGGAGTGACCAGTCCCTGAAGAAGGACATCATAATTAGTAAAGTTCAGGGTCAGTGAAAAAGAAGACCCCAATGAGATGGATTGACACAGTGGTAGCAGAAATGGCCTCAAATATAACAGCAATCGTGAGGATGGCTCAAGACCAGACAGTGTTTCATTACACTGTTTATAGGATCACTTGAGTCGAAACCATCTCAATGGCACATAATAACAAAAAGCAACAAAATACTGTTCTTCTTTTAATTTTTTTCCCTAAGCTTTTAAAACCACAAAAATCATTCTTAGCTCATGCATGGTCATATATAAACAAATGGTAAACTGTATTTTGCTTCCAGGCCATAATCCCTAATTTGCCTACCCTTACTCTAAATGATGATTTAAGCAAACATCTCTACTGACCTAGCCAACTTTCTTTTCTCCTCACCCCTCCTCCTTTCTCTCTCTCCTCATAAAGAAGCAGACAGGGAAAACAAAAGGCCTTTTGACAGTTACATTCCTATTTCCCAGGGTGCTGCAATTTTATTTCTTTCATAAACAAAATATGATTTATGATTCAGATACAGGTTTAGGTTGGTGTCAACTAAATGACAATGATGGTGAAGAAAGGAAAAATAATCATTTGCCCAATTCTTAGGAAATATAGAATGTTGAAATCTGAAAGTGTATGATTATGTCACCTCAAAATCAAACTTCAAAAAAGGCTAAATAGTCATGTATCTTGCAATTTGTGTCCTTTTTAGGCAGGGAGGGTTCCAGGCTTTTACACTTAGTTTGAGCTGAGGATTCTTTGCTGAAACAAGAAATTAGGGAACACCTTTCTTTGCTGGCCTTCCTGGGATGATTGCTTTGGCAGAGAATTTAGAGTTCAGACATTCTAGGGACATATAAGAGAGGGCTTCAAAAGTTTATGTAAATTTCTGTTATCTTTTAATGACATTTCCCCCTGAACTTTTTGATGCTCCCTCAGTCAACCATAGCCACCTCTCAGGGACATTGTGCAGCAGCCTGTAAACCCGTCCTAGTCTTCAGCAGTTACTTCTCCATCTCCTGCCTCAACCCATCTCCACCTGTCCTTTCCCTACCACCAGGATATGCTAAAGTGTTCAGGCTTGTAAAAAGGCAAACTGTCTGTAGGAAACATCTTTTTACTTCAACACACCCCTCCTCTGAAGTAAAGGGCCCCAAACTTTGCTATCTGCTAGGAAATGACTTGGGAAATATACTTTAAGAACCCCATAAATTATCACAGTACACAAGCTTCTCTATATCATCCAGGAAAGCCAAAATCATTCCAAAAGGGAAATCATCAACTTTAATTCACTAAGAAAAATTCCATCTGCTCCTGTGTGTTTTTCAGTTATGGATTCTTGGAAACAATGGGGTGATCAGCCAATACTCTTTTGATGTTTAATTCACTTAAAAACTTTCATTTTTAGCATAAAACCTATCCTATGCAGTTTTTGAAAGAAGTAAAAAAGTCAAATTTTGAAGGAAAAATATTTTAATTTATGCTTAAAGAATTACACCTTGTGATAGATCAGTGGGCATGAACAGGAGGAGTTCATGTTAATGGGGAATAGGGAATAATCAAAGGCATAAGATAGTGAAGGCACAGACTTTTTTTTTT